>NC_038046.1:30129984-30429984 GCF_002211085.1 Panicum hallii | reverse complement strand
GGCATCGAAATGTGATTGGTCGTTGAAATGCGCGAGGAATTGAAACAGTGAAGTAGAACTAGTACTAAAGCCAGTCCCAACCCTTCATGTCAGCTAGTTTGGAGAATAAACGAGGAGAGAGGAAAACAGCAAGACCTATTTCTCATGCAAGAAACGGTGTCGAGCTCGCGCTCCCAGGCACGAAGAAACTGCACAGACGCGTTGGGAGCGAGCTGGTTCCTTCCTTACGCGTTTTGTTGGGACCACCAAGCTCGCCATGGCCATGCCGCGCTCCTCCCTCGCCGGCGCAATGGCACGAGTCCGGCTGCAGCTGGACGCCTGCGCCATATTGGCTCCCCTGCGGCCCTGCCCGCGGGCCACGGGTGGACCCCCACGCCGCCGCCGCCGTTTCCTCGCCTCGCCGCCGCCAGGTCCTCCATGGCCGCGAAACTGGACACGGCGAGCACCGCCCCTGCCTGCGTGGTTGGACGGAGACAAGCGCACGGCGTGGATGCGAGCGGCGCGGGCTAAGCAGCAAGGCAAGCGCTGCGGCGTGCAGCACTACGGCGAGCAGCAGCGGGAAGCAGCAATGCGGAGTGCAGTTCTCTCTTGTTCATTTTTCTTTTGCATCGGCGAGCCTGCAACTTGCTGATGCTGCAAGCTCCCGTTTTCCTCATGTGCTTCACTAGCTCTTGCACTCTATCCAAGCCATCAATGGCACCAGTATTTCATTCAACTATGTGCTTGTGCACTGAAGTAGTGATTTGTGCTTCGATTGCACTGTAGGATTTCGAATTGAACTCCAGGAACATCGATTGTTCCCTTCGATTTGTGTTGCCGGCGGATTTTCCCCAAATCTTGCAGCGGTCGCCGTGGCCCCGCCGCTGGCCAGAGCTCGCCGTCGTCACCTGCTTTGTTCCCGTCGCCCGCGCAGGGCGCCGCCGTGGTCGGCATCCACTGCCCGAAGCGCGGCCCTGCACCCTGCCCCTGCCCAGTTGCCCGCCCGGCGCACGGCCTTGCAGCTTGGGCGGAGTCTCTACGCCTGTCCGCACGCCGCCGCAGCCCGGAGAGAGAGAGCTCGTGAGAGGAAAGGGAATCGATAGAATTGATTACGGGCCCACGGGAGACTCCATGCGTTGGGTGCTACGGTTTAAACAAGAGTGTCACGGTGACATAGCACCTATGGAAATAGTTTTCTGGGTTCTAATCTAATTTGTTTGGTTCGACGACCTGTTCCCACTTTCTCCGCGCTGAGCGGCGATTCCAATGGGGGGTGGTGGGTTGGTGGTGGCGGACAAAACTCTGCCGTTGGTCACGTGTGGTGTATAGTTGTATGCAGGGAAGCCCGTTGACCTGCCCCCTCTAGGATCGGAGTAGGTGGCAAGTCTCTTGATTGTGCTAGAGCGCGGGGGTGGGTAACCCAAATTTGTTTTACCACTAGTTCAGACAAATTTTGTGTTTCAATGTTAACTAAGGGTGCGTTCGTTTCGCATTGGAGAGGTTTAAAACACAGATCTATAAATTAGAGGTATAAATATTTTAGAGGTCTAATATTTAGAGGGGTGTTCGTTACAGCCCTCTAAAGCCCTGCCTTGACTCACCACGGCACGGCCGGGGCGCGCCCACGACGCAGCCCGCGCGCTAACGCGCGCACGCGGGGGAGGAGCAGGGGCGGCGGCGCGGCTCGCGGGGAGGAGCAGGGGGCGCCGGCGCGGGGGGGGGGAGCAGGGGCGGCGGCGCGGCTCGCGGGGAGGAGCAGGGCGGCGGCGCGGGGGGGTGGGGGGAGAGAGAGGGGGCGGCGGCGGCGCGGGGGGAGGAGCACGCGGGCGGCGGGGCGGGGGGGAGGAGCACGCGGGCGGTGGGGCGGGGGGCGTGCGCGGCGGCGCGGGGGAGGAGCATGCGGGCGGCGGGGCGGGGGAGGAGCACGTGGGCGGCGGCGCGGGGGGAGGAGCACGCGGGCGGCGGCAGCGGCGCGCGGGGAGGAGCAGGGGTCGGCGGCGCGGGGGGTGGGGGGCAGCGCTGGGAATCGTGACTGGATTAGAGTGCTCGGTGGCTCTAAAGAAACGCGACCTCTAAAGGGAACAGTATCGCTCGGTTAGTGGGCCGTTCGGTACCAACCCTCTAAAGATTAGAGGTTTCAGGCTTTAGAGGTCGGAAACGAACGGGCCCGAAGAAGCATTATTATTTTAGGGCCTGTCACCAACGATGATTTTCACCCGCCTTCCCTGCTTCAGACATGGCCTTGCTAACCATAGGCTAGGCACAAACTAATATGCCAGCATCACACTGCTTGAGAGATCACATGTCTACATTGCAAAGTAATTGCTCATGCTCCCCAAGCGTTGACATGCATGGGACCGGGATTGAGCATGAGAACATTGTAAACTCCTGTTTCGAAGGAATTCCGTGACAGATTCGAGTGAAATAATAACCAAAACTTTCCTATCCTTTGAATCTCTCAGCAACTTTTGGTACAGGTGGTCTTGTCCACGCAGTTTGGTGCAAGTGCAACAACAACGGATGAAGTGACATCGTGACCCTAACTCTGAGGGAAAAATCCGGTTTACGCCTTCGAACTATCATAAAACTCTGATTTTCAACCTTCAACTACAATACCGGATAACAGATGTCATCCAACTGTCAAAACCGTGAAAATTTGGCCCTTTAGATGATTTCAAATGTAGTTTTTCATTTGTGAAAATTATAAATATTCAAATTTAAACTAAAAATTCATAAGTAATTCATTTCAAATAAAAGAAATACAAAATAGGTATCATAAGTTTTCTAAAAATGTAACCTATCTATTGGCACTGTACTTGTCACTTATTCAGATGCAACTTTTTCATGTTCATAGTATTTGGTTGCTTGTAGTTATACCTATTATTTTTGAATAAATAATATTCAAATAGAGCAATAATAGATAGATTAAATTTTTAGAAAAAATTTGGTACTAGTTTTATATTTTTTCTAATTTAAAATAAATTAGTTTTGATTTTTAGATCTAATTAGAATTTTATTAATTTTTTTAAAAATACGAAACCACCTTCGAAACCACCCAAAGGGCCAAACTTGTCTGGTTTCGACAGTTACCGGCCCTCGTTACCCGATTTTATAGTTGAAGGTTGAAATCAAACTTTTGTGATAGTTTGAGGGTGTAAATCGGATTTTTTCCTATTATATATAATGATACTAAATGGATCGGATACTTAGTTTCCCAAGTAAGCTAGAACTGAGTTGCTCAAAAAAATATAATTATGCATGGAAAATGGTTACAACTTGCCAAAACAACGATTGAACCGGAGACGAGTGAAGTACAAAATTACGTGGAGGCCATTTGCAAATAACTAAGCCATGCATCTTATCCACCATGACATTCTGCAGTTGTTTCTATCACCTTAATTTACATTACCCTCACATTGTGTAGCTAGCTAAACATTCTTGCATTTACTGGATTTCAGCTGATCCTAAGAAGATAGACCATTTGCGTGCTCTAGATGGATCTGCTGAGAGGCTGCAGCTATTTAAAGCAGATTTATTAGAAGAAGGGTCCTTTGATGCCGTAGTTGAGGGTTGTGAATGCGTATTCCACACAGCCTCTCCATTCTACAATAACCCAAAAGATCCTCAGGTTTTTTTTTCCCTTTTCCTAGTTTATTTCTTGATAAATTGCTGTACCATCAGTAGCAGTTCTTTTAGGCAAGCATTTAGATGATATTCATTGTCTCCTTTTCCTGTCATATCATCTTTATAGCAATTTGTGTCTTGTTGTCATTTAATTTTCTTTTTAAGTTGTTAGTTCTTTTGTAGTAAAGGAAGCATGCTTGTTAGACAATCACAAAACGTTGTCCATCATTGACTTTTGTCCAGCAATGTTGGTAATTTCTGTGCTGAAGGATTAGATAACACCCTTAATGTTATCAGGAGTTTCCATAGTATAATCCTTAATAACTCTATGGTATGCAACTATTTGGAAATCTCCTTAGACTTATAAGGTATTTCCATAGTATAATCCTCTTCCTTTGGCTCACTTAATTGTTACTCCCTTCATCCTGAAATATAAGGCATCGAAGGATTCAAAATTTGTACCCAGATATAAGGCATCCTAAAGTGTTTTAGAAACTAATTATTCCCAGTTGGCCATGAAATCAGCAAAATGACAACCAAATAAGGCACTAAATAGGCTGCATGCATGATTTCCTTATCTCCTTAATCTATCATCAAAATGTTAGAATGCCCTATATTACAGGATAGAGGGAGTAGATAGCGAAGACCAGCATGATTTAGTTCTCTCCACCACTTTCCCATCAGCTTATAAAGTTACAACTTGTTTGATATTACCTCTTTTTATGAAATCCTAAACAAATAGCAAATGTATTCTTTAAGGTTGAGTTGATTGACCCAGCAGTTAAAGGAACACTGAATGTTCTTGGCTCCTGCAAGAAAGCTGCATCTGTGAAAAGGGTGATTCTAACATCATCAATGGCAGCTGTTGTATTCACTGAGAAACCCTTATCTCCTGATATTGTTGTTGATGAGACATCATATTCCGTTCCAGAACTTTGTGAAAAAGCAAAGGTACTGCACTGAATGTACATTTCTTATTATTTTCGAAAAAAATTCATGCCCATGTTTTCATTCAAATAATTGTTTCTTCTATATATGGAAATAGTAATAATGTGTTTGTGCCTATCAGGCTCTGTATCAGATGGATAACTAAAAGATATTTTGTACTTCCATTATCACAAGTTCTATGCACTTCAAAATTGTGAGGATTTCATGAGAAATGTGTCTACAATTAAGTGGGTTATCTAGTTTATACCATAACTATAGAGCTATAGCAATATGAATTCTGAACCTGTCTACTGTCTATGACTGTTAGTTTTGTTAAGGTGCTTTTTATTTTCTTTATTTGTAACAAACCATCTTGACTTGTTAGAAATGTTTGAGTTATTTTACTTCAGTATCAAAATGTGTATAATTATTCCCTCACGAATGAAGCTCTAAGTACGCATTCTCATGTTTACTTGTTTAATCTTACCTTCACATTAAATTTTTTGTGAACTCGCTGTTTGTATCAGGAATGGTACGTACTATCAAAGACCCTGGCTGAGCAAGCTGCATGGAAGTTCTCAAAGGACAATGGAATTAATTTAGTAACAATAAATCCAGCTGTTGTCATTGGTCCTTTGCTGCAGCCCACACTTAACACCAGTGCTCAGATAATTCTGTATCTAATCAGTGGTATGTATTGTCATTCCAACGAGTAATTTTTTTTCCCAAAAAGTTCTTTCTCAACAAAAGAAATGACACGTTTTATACCAGAAAGTGGATTCCATGTTCACCTTCTGTGAGATTTATTTGAGCATAAGTCACTTCCATCATACTGATGGCTCATGAGATATTGTCACTATGAAGTAACAAATTCCATGTGCTTCATGATGCATGTCAGAATGTGAAAATGAAGAGATGCATTTGCTTCCATCTTTCTTGAAGGGAGCTAGCTGCAATTTTCTTAGTCAACACTACTGAACAATGATCAAATTTTCATTGTGCTTGTTAATTACCTTTTTCAGGGTCGCCTGTATATCTCAACTATAGCTTTGGCTGGGTGAATGTGAAGGATGTTGCTCTGGCGCATGTACTTGCATTTGAGACCCCTTCGGCAAGTGGAAGATACGGCATGGTTGACAAAGTTATGCACTTCTCCCAGGTTGTGAAGATCATAAAAGACATGTACCCTTCTCTTCCGGTTCCTGAGAAGTAAGTACAATTCTGCATCATCATTACATATAACTAAACAACTGTGTCTACTCTCTTCGTTCGCAGCTTCCTCCTATTCCATTAACAATTTGTTTGGACGAGCAGATGCGCGGATGATGAGCCGTTTGCTCCAACATACCAGGTCTCAAGGGACAAGATCACGAGCTTGGGAGTTGAGTTGACCCCGTTTCAGACGAGCCTCAAGGAGACCATAGAATGCCTTAAGGAGAAAGGCTTTGTCAGCCTCTAAAGCCATTCCATCCGTCCTTGAGTAAGCACCGGCCAATTAAACAAGATTACAAAGGGGTTCAAACATAATACTATAGCTAATACCTATAGCAATAGATGAGCTACCGGCATTTGGTGATAGCAATACCTATAGCAATAGATGTGTTAGTCAAATAAGTGTAGCACTCTAGCAGAATTGCAGAAAGAGGCAGCCCTTAAATTCTGTCCCCTTTGAAGCGGACCAAAGAGGTGTTCCATATATATACTTTCCATTCTGAATAATACTAGTGATGCGCCCAGTGCTCTGTCAAATTAAACGAGGAGCTATAGTCAACTCCACGTGTCACCATTCCTAGTAGATCACCGGGCTGACCTACCGGGTGGTCCCGGTATGCCACGGCGTACCGATAATTACAGCCGAGTCCCTCGTGAAAATTTTTATTTCCAGCCATTCCTCATGCAGTTCGGCGAACCACCAATTGCAGGATAAGTCTACCTTTTTTTTCCGGAAACGGATGAGTGTAACTTATCACTGATGCTTAATTACGTAACTACCGATCGATGAAGATTTTAGTGATGCATATGTTGATAAACAAATTTAAATAATTCTTTCGCGCACAAGCATATTGGACATCACCTTTTCTCATTCCAGACTGCATTGTTAAAGGTTGAAATTGAAGTGCAGAAAAAAAATGCGAATCATGTTGAAATAAAGGACGCTTGCAAGATGCAACTAGGTGCAACTCCTAGTAAAAATTAATAAGGGCCAAACTGCCAAAGGAGTCAAAACCATCATCACAATAATGTTACTTTCTCTATCAAAGAAGAGAAAACGAACAAGGAAAGAGATGGCGCACACTGACAATGCTTGGCGACTTTGGTGCCAAAACATTAGCAATACCCAATACCCATTTGACGGGACCATCAGGCCGGCCAGAAATGTGCAGTAGTATATGAGCGGCACTACTTAATTTGTCAGCTTCAACTGTGTACAGCAGTGAATACAGCGTTTCGTGTCACTGTCGCGAGGTGCTGGAGTGCACCGGGTGCCGGCGGCACGTACACCACTGCACCAAAGCTGCTCATTTTCATCGGCTATATATAATTTCGTCGGCCAAAAAAAAAACCGATGAAAATAACGTACTTATTTCGTCGGCCAACAGAAGCCGACGATATTATCACTTGTTTTCGTCGGCCACCCTTTGGCCGACGAAAATAGGTCCATATTTTCGTCGGCTAGGCACCGGCCGACGAAACAAAGTTCCTATTTTCATTGGCCAACCCTAGACCGATGAAAATAACGAAATAAAGTTTCTATTTTCGTCGGCCCTAGGCCGACGAAAATAGGTCTAATTTTGTCGGCCCGATCAAGCCGACGAAAATAAAGGGACCCTAATTAGGACGATTTGGATCTTTCTAAGCCCACACAGCACACTGCCCCCGCGCCCGAGCCCCCCGCCCCCGCGCCCCGCCGCCACCGCCCCCGGCCCAACGCCCCGCCGCCCACTGCCACCGCCGCCGCGGCCCTGCCGCCATAGCCGCGCCCCCGCCGCCCCCCGCCACCCTGCGGCCCCGCCGCGCCCCCCGCCGCCCCCCTGCTGCCGCCCCGCGAGGCCCCCCCGCGCCGGCCCTGCGCGGCTCGGCTCCGCCGCCGCCGCTGCCTTGGCCCCGCGGCCCCGTGGCCCCCGCCACCGCCCCCGCCCCGTGCGGCCGCCGCCCCTCTACCCCCGCGCCCCTCTGTCCCGCGCGGCTCGGCCCCCCTGCCGCCGCCGCCTCACGCGGCTCCACGCCGGCCCCCGCGCGGCCTCCCACGGCCGCCGCCGCCGCCGCCGCCCCCACCCCGCGCGGCCCCCGCAGCCGCCTCCCCTCTGCCCCCGCACCCCTCTGCCCCGCGCCCCTCTGCCCCCGCGCCCCTTCGTCGTACCAGGTGAGCTACCGGCCGGGCCTTCTTTTTTTCTATAAACCATGCTGATATGACCTTTTTTTGGCTGTAGATCAAAGGCGCATACCTTCTCTGCCCCCGCGTGGCCCTCCTCTGCACCGCGGCCCGCTGCCGCCCCGCGGGCCCCCGCGGTCTCCCCAAGGCCCGCCGCCACCCCCTAGCATGGTCCCACGCCGCGGCACCGCGGCTCGCCGACGCCCCGCGGCCTGCCGCCTCCCCGAGGTCCCACGCCGCGGCCCCGAGGCCCA
Organism: Panicum hallii; assembly: GCF_002211085.1. Classification (NCBI taxonomy): domain Eukaryota; kingdom Viridiplantae; phylum Streptophyta; class Magnoliopsida; order Poales; family Poaceae; genus Panicum; species Panicum hallii. Next base: position 30,421,827 of record NC_038046.1, on the reverse strand, counting down.
TCGCCGCCACGCGGGCCCCCGCCACCGCCCCCGAGGTCCCACGCCGCCGCCCCTCAGGCCCCACGCAGTCCGCGGGCCCCGCCGCCGCCCCCGAGGCCCCACGCCGTGCCCCCATGGCCCGTTGCCGCCCCGCAGGCCCCGCCGCCGCCCCCGAGGCTCCACGCCGTGCCCCCGCAGCCTGCCACCACCCCCGAGGCCCCATGTCATGCCCGCGCGGCCCGCTACCGCCCCGCAGGCCCCCGCCGCCGCCCCGAGGCCTCACGCCATGCCCCCGCGGCCCCCCGCCGCCCACAAGTATGCTTGCCCGTTCTCTTTCCTGCTAGTTTCGAACTGACCGAATAACTATTAAACTTAGTGATGCATTGTTATCCATTACTCTAAGGCCAAAAACTGTATTACTCTAAAAATATTTGTGTAACATTTTCTTGATAATTATTATTTGCTTAGTATCGTTAATGAAGTAACATTTCTCACTTTCGTTATGAAGTAGCTAGTTTGACAAAATGAGAGACGATCGAAGTTGGATGTACGATGGTTGGATAAGTAACGGAATACCTACGTGAGAGTGGATGGTCAACACACAAGCTTTTGTTGATCATGTATTTTCCTTATCTCTTGGCGGTGGTTTGGCAAAGTATCCATGTAACAAATGTCAGAATTGTTCTCGTCAATTCAAGATTGATATGGAGCGTCACCTGTGCAAGTTTGGTTTCATGCCGAATTATGAGAGGTGGTATGAGCATGGAGAGTCACAGGAGCAGGAGCCATACAACCTAATTGATAGCTTTGAGGAAAACGAAGATAGGATGGATGCAATGATGGATGATTTTGTCCAACAGGTTGAGAATGCTGCTGAGGTACCGGAATATTTTGGTCTGCTTGCGTCATCAAAAGAACCATTACATGGGGCCACTACTTTATCACAGCTTGCTGCTTTGACACGGTTAATGGCTATAAAGTCCAAGTACAACTTTTCAGTAAGTTGTTACAATGATCTTGTTAACTTAATTTCGGACATGCTTCTGAAACCTCACAAGTTCCCGAAAGACTTTTACTACTCAAAGAAGCTGTTAGCTGGTCTAGAGATGCCGTATCAAAAAATCCATGTGTGTGAAAATAATTGCATGTTATTTTGGAAGAACAATGAAAATCTCAAGTACTGTTCGTTTTGTAAGAAGTGCAGATACAAGAAGGTGGTGAAAAAAGACGGAAGTGTGCAGATAACAAGTGTGCCCGTTAAGGTGTTACGGTACCTACCATTAAAACCAAGGCTTCAACGGTTGTACCTATCTCAGAAGACTGCAAAACATATGAGATGACACAAAGAGGGAATTCGTAATAATACAGGATGCATGAGCCATCCATCTGATGGTACGGCTTGGAAGGCCCTCGACCATTATGATCCAAGTTTTGCAAGTGACCCCCGGAATGTGCGTGTTGGGTTGGCCACTGATGGCTTCACTCCCTTTAACTCAAATGCTGCCCCCTGCTCATGTTGGCCAGTGATAACAATTCCATACAATCTTCCACCATCATTATGCATGAAAGATGAGTATGTGTTCTTGACGCTTATTATACCTGGCCCTGACAATCCCAGTAAGCGTTTGAACATGTTCATGCAACCATTGATTGATGAGCTGCATGACTTGTGGAATGGAGTTAGGACGTATGACAGCAACCGGAAGGAATACTTCAATATGAGAGTAGCATTTCTTTGGTCTATTCATGATTTCCCTGCATATGGAATGTTCTCGGGATGGAGCACGCACGGTCATCTATGTTGTTTGATATGCATGGGTGATACAGATTCTTTTCGTTTGAAATATGGTGGCAAATTCTGCTTTTTTGACTGTCACTATCGGTTCTTGTCTCATGATCACCTGTTCAGGAGTCAACGAGATGTCTTTTGCAAGGACACAATCGTTACTAAGGGTCCACCCAAGCGTTTGACCGATCAGGAGATTGTAGCAAGCCACTGTCGGTTAATTCCCACAGATGATGGGTTTGAAGGGGTCAAAGAGGAGCATAATTGGACTCATATAGCTGCCATTTGGAGCCTTCCTTATGCTACTGCTCTAATCCTTCCACATAATTTAGATGTAATGCATCAAGAGCGTAATGTTGCGGAAAGTATAATTAGTATGGTTTTTGATTTGAAAGATAAGACTAAAGATAATTTCAAAGCTCGGCAAGACTTAGCTGAAATATGTGTTTGACCAACCCTTAATCTGAGACCCAATCAAGCTGGCCATATGGGAAAGCCACGTGCTAAGTACTATCTTAAGCCTGCGGAGAGGAAAGAGGTTCTTTTGTGGCTGAAGAACCTTAAATTTCCTGATGGATATGCAGCTAATCTGAAATGGGCGGTGAACATTGTAACTGGAAAAATGAATGGTTTGAAGGGTCACGATTACCATATCATCATGGAAAGGTTGTTGCCTGTGATGCTGCGTGGGTACTTCCCTGAAGAAATTTGGATAATGTTGGCCGAGTTAAGTTTTTTCTACAGGCAATTATGTGTAAAAGAAATTAACAAGAATACAATGAGAAAACTGAGTAAGGAAATACCTGTCTTAGTATGTAAGATGGAGAAAGTGTTCCCCCCGGGTTTCATGAATGTAATGCAACACTGTTAGTGCATTTACCTTTTGAAGTTAAGGTGGGTGGCCCCGTACAATACAGGTGGATGTACTTTGTTGAACGAGACTTAAAGAAGCTAAAAGCAACCATCGGAAATAAAACATGAGTGGAGGGATGCATTGCCGAGGCATTCTATCTTAAGGAGATCTCACACTACACGAGCACATATTTTGCAGAAGAAAATAACATTAATGCTCATATACCGCGCTACCACGCCTCGAATGAGACACCAACGAGCAATCTCAAGTTGTTTCAGTGGACTGGCAAGGCTGTCGGTGCTAGTTTGGTCTATGAAATGTGCATACAAGAATGGAATACTGCATTGTTGTATATGTACACAAATATGGAGGAGATGGAAAAATATTTCGTGTAAGTACCATGACATATATCTCATATGTGAATCACGTTTAGCGATGTACTTGTGCTAAATAAAGAATATGTAGGTTGTTTGATCAAGAACAATGGAGATATGCACGACAACCAACTGCTAAACAGCTCGAAACCTTACGGCATGAGGGTTTACGTGGTGGTCCCAATTTTATCACATGGTTTAGAAGACATCTAAGCATCCTTACTCTAACTACCTTATTTATATAACTCGTTATGAGTTAACAAAATTTTAAAACTTGTAGTGCATGAAGGATAGCAGTGTCCATGATGATCTAAGACAGCTTTCACATGGAAGCATGACTGCAAGGAGTTATGGTTGCTATGACATAAACGGATTTTGGTTCCGTTCAACCAAGTTTGAAGCAAAAAATCCACATGCCACCACAACAAATAGTGGAGTTGTGACCACCGCGAGTGCCTCAGATGGTTCTATCACGAAGTATTTCGGTGTCATTCAGAATATAGTGGAGCTGAAGTTTGAAGGTTCAAAGGATTTAAGAGTTGTGTTATTCTATTGTCATTGGTTCAATAGTAAATTAGGTTCTGGGGTAAAGCATAGCAAAAAACTTGGTTTAGTGGAGGTGAACCACAAATTGCGACTTTCTGGTTACAATCCATTTGTCCTCGCACATCAAGTTGAGATGGTCTATTATATGTCGTATCCATGCCGTTCGGAAAGTTTAGAACCATGGTGGATTGTTCAGAGAGTATGTCCTCCAGGTCGATTGCCTATTCCTGGAGATGAAGGAGGAGGAGGAAGAGGAGGAGAAAGAGGAGGAGGAAGAGGAGTATACTGCTACTCAAGCTGTGTTCAGGTAGTTATGATCATTTCATGAAAAATTTTATATGAGCTAGCTAACTAATACAATATATTTATATTTAGAGGCAACAATGTGATGACTCCTGCAGCAACCAATCCGGCAAATCGTCGACAGATTAGGCCACATGGGGATTGGTAAGTAATATATTTTATTGTTGTGATTGTTTTATTTAATATATTATATAGTTCAAGTAAGAAACATGATGAACATCATTTTGTAATTGTAGGCAGTAGGACGACATTTGTTGGGAGGGAAGAAATAGGTTAAGACCTGTGAATGCAATATTTGGAACACTTTGTCTGTTTCACTACCCAGGAATGGTCACAATTGGAGGTGTGCTTCAGCCTGCATTGAAGTGGGAGCACTATAAGCTGCAACGAGGGTTTGGAATGAGTTCTGGGTATTTTTTTATCATAACTTGTCTAACTTGTATAACTACTATCTATTTGATTCATTTATAAGTTGTCTAACAAATTTAATTTCCTTTTTAGGAGAAGTATCGTTTGCCGGAGGGGGAGGAGCAGTGCCTACAAGATAGGGCTCGTTCCGTGTTTGACAAGGCAGCGATGAAGGTGGTAAGGGACATGATGTCCAATGCTCGTATACAGTGCATTTGTCTATACTATAAGAAAATTAAGCTGCAAGACATGAACAAGAAGCTGGGCGCTTCTGAGATATATCTCCGAGAGGATGAGTACCTTCAAGTTGATATTAGCGGTTTGCGTTGGTTGAGAAAGTGTCCGGATACTTGGCGAGCACTTTGTGCTTATTGGGCTTCACCTAGCTTTATGGAAAAATCCAAGATGAAGAGAGCTAATCGTCAAGCAGGACCACGGGTTACACAAAGATATGGGGCTGATGGACACCTTCGTTTGGCTCATCGAATGGTAGGTGTTTATTATTTCAATTTGATTATTATGTACTTACTTGCAATATCACAATTTCTTCTTTGCCAAGAGGCACAAAGTGGGGTGGCCCCAAGCTATATTGAGACATACATTCGAGGCCAGGACGGCGCAGATCCTAAGCAGCCAGAGTTGTTTTGTAGTGAGAGTGCCACACAGACTCTGGTTAGTAAAATAATTTGATTTCAATTAAGCGATGGTTCGAATATTATCTTATTATTGGTTTCCTGAATGGTAGGCGAGATATGGTGATGAAATGGTGGCACGTCATGGGAAGGAGTACGATTGGAGGAGGAGTGATGTGGATGTCGGTGCCTTATACTCAAGCGGGGAAGGGAAGAAACATGGCAGGTTCAGCATGTTGAATGGCGTTATTGATACAAGTGGTGCTTTGAGTCAAGCTAGGTGTTCTCGGTCCTCTCAGAATTCTCGGGGCTACCAACGGGAAAGTGAAAGGGAAAGTCAACTGTAGGAGGAGATAAGGCAGCATAGAGAGGCGATGCAGAGGCAAGAGGAGTGGGCAAGGCAACAACACGAGTACATTCAAGGTTTTTTCGCTCAGCAACGACAGATTCAGGTAATATGCAAGTTTGATATTTTTTCAAGTCCTTGTGCACTGTTCATTGCTATAAGATACTTGATTTACTATCGGTTTTTAGGAAATGCTAGCGGCTACCCTTGGCTCACAATTTAATTTGCTGCCTCTTCCTTCGCCTCCTCCTCCACCGCCGACTTTTGGACCATATGTGCGTCTACCGTCTCCACAAGTGGTAATTCGTGTAACTAGCAATGCTTAAATTTTCTTATATATACATACTAAATAGATTTAATTTTGTCTATAATCAGGGTTCGACGAGTACTCATCCTCGAGGAGTTTCTGCCAGCCCGTCCACGCTACCATCGACAGCACGAAATATTTCTGGAGGTGACTGCGGCAGCGGACATAATATTACTCCTCCTTGATTTGTGTTTTCGCGTTTTGTTGACATATATGTCATTTAGACTATGGATTTCATGATTGTACTTATTGGATGTATTTGATGATTGTGTGATGATGTATTTTATAATTCTCCTTATGGATATTTTCAGTAACTGCTTATGGATGACTACGTTATGGATGAGTGCGTTTCATAACCGCTATTATATGCAGCTGTTTTCAGTAGGATTCAAGTATTTTCGTCGGCCAGGTGGTCGACAAAAATACTGCAGAGTATTTTCGTCGGCTTTTGAGCTGATGAAATAAACCTCAATTATTTTCGTCGGTTTGGGGAGCCGACGAAAACCAGACCATTTTCGTCGGCCAAGCTTGGCCGATGAAAATAGTGCCATTATTTTCGTCGGCCACTTTGGCCGACAAAAATGTCCTGGTTTTTTCGTCAGCTTTGCTAGCCGACAAAAATAGCGTTATTTTCGTCGGTTGCCGACAAAAAAGAACTTATTTTCATCTAGTTTATTCCGTCGGCCGGCCGATGAAAATAGCTATTTTTAACGGCTTTCGGGCTATTTTCGTCGGTTTTTGGCTACGAAAATACACTATTTTTCTGTAGTGGACATCGATGACGCCCTCCAGCGCCTGCACGACCTACGCCATGGTCGGCCGGTGCTCCTCCTGGTCCTGGATGCACCAGCATGCCACCGGCAGGCGTGCTCTAGCAGGTCACCGCGCAGCCGCGGGTCCACCACGGCGGCCGTGTCCCCTTCCACCACCCGCGCTACGGCCCTGATCGGGAAGAACGTGGACGGGCGCTGCCCTGCTGCCCTTGCTTCCGTGCCATCACCGTCGCCATCGTTGTAGCTCTCGGCGTTGCGCCGCCCCGAGATAAGCTCGAAGAGCACCATTCCAAAGCTGTACACGTCCGCCTTGGCGCTGATCGGCAGCCCGGAGATCCACTCGGGGGCGAGGTATCCAATGGTGCCCGGCATCGTCGTCAAGACCCGGCTGAAGTCCCTCCCCACCAGCTTCGCCATCCCGAAGTCGGCGATCTTCGGGCACAGGTCCTTGTCCAGCAGTATGTTCTCCAGCTTGATGTCGCCATGTATGATACGCTCGCGGCAACCCTCTTGCAGGTAGGACAGCCCCCTGGTGATGCTGAGCATGATGGCGTAGCGGTCGTGCCAGCTCGGGCACGGGCTGCTCCCGAAGAGGTAGGAGTCCAGTGAGCCGTTGGGCATGTACTCGTAGACGAGCATCTTCTCGTCGCCGCCGGAGGAGCAGAATTCGACGAGCCGGACGAGGTTGATGTGCTGGATGAGCCCCAGTGTTCACCTCCGTTCGGAACTGCTTGTCGCTCTGCCGAAGGCCCTCTAGTTACTACTTGGATAAAGCTATATCTTACTCGAGCATTCCTTTTTCTCTTATCACTCGATTTTTGCGCTGTCTGGTTTTTTGCCCGGTCACATCTGAGGCGTGGGATCTGGCTCTGCGTGCTGTCATCTTCCTTTTCGTGAGTTTTGGTGGGCCCACCTTGTCAGCCTATGTTTATTTGATTCTTATTCAAACAACCTTTTCGTAAATCAAAACAACCTTTTCATAGGCGTTCTTGAATAGATCCTTCCCCCACCACGCAATTCCTCACGGCTTTTGATTGCGCTTCCGCGTTTGGAGTTTTTTGTTTGTGGTATTCGTCTGCGCGCTCCCCCTCCCTTTCTTGAGTGGGTTTTTGGATTTGGGGATTTTGCGTTCTAGTTTTCCCGATGATTTTTCTCCCCCTTGCGCGGATCTGCGTGTGTTTTGTCATGTTTCACCTTCGTTCTGAGGATGGGTTTTTTTTGGGGGGGGGGGGGGGGGTTCGCGACCCCGAGGGTGAGGCAGTTCTTCTATCCCGCTCAGCTCTGTTTCGTGCGGAGTCACCCCCTGTAGATTATGTGTGTTGGGTTTTTTTTTGACTTTTTTTGTGGGGTTTCGATTTCACATCCCTTTTTGATTTTTGAGCTTTTAACCCGCGCGTTCGACTGATATTTCAATGTTTTTTTGGATTTGTTTGGATTTTCTCTCTAGGCCTCTGTTTTTCACCCCGTCGGTGGGGGAGAGGTTAATGGGCAATCTCTTCTCTCATATCACACTGGTTTTTCATCACATGTTTTTGCAGTAGGGGATTTTTGTGACTTGAAGTTGGTATATTTAGAGGGTGGGGGGGTTGATTTTGTATGGTTTGATGGGGATCCAGGATCAGAGCTGCCGCTACCTCTATTTTCTACTTTGTTTTGCTTTTGTAGTGATTTGTTCTATTTTTTCTCTCCCCCCATTTTGTCAGCTCTGTTTTTATTTTTGATGTATGCCACTTTAGTTCATTTTGGTAGCTCTTTTTCTTATACTGGAATAGTAGGATGTCAGGTAGGGTATTTTTAGAAGTATTTTGTTAGAAGGGTGGATGGGGTTATACAGTAGCGAAAATATTTTTTTTACAGCATGTCAATGGTAGCATTTATACCACCCACCTGCAAAAAAAGCCCTAATAGTAGCATTTTCACACTGCAACTTTTCTTGATGTGGTGCCATGTAAATTTTTTCGTTATATTTTTTGTATAAGCGGTATATAGAACGCATAATAGCAATTGACTTCTTTTGAATGTATGCCACTTTTGTGCGTTTCGGTAGCTCATTTTTCATATAGGATCTGAGGTAGGCTTTTTAGAAGTTTTTTGGGTTAGTTTCTGTTGTTTTTATCAGCCACCTTTTTTTGCCATGGTTTTTGATGTTGTGTGTCAAGTCAGTCTGTAGGAAAGAACTTGCTCCGGAGTAGTATCTATGTGGCCAATTTATATGTTATGCGCAGTAGTATGTATGTGGCTCCTGTCAGGTTTTTTATAATCTTTATCATGTTGCAGTTACTGTTTTTTTCCGAGACTTGCTCCGGACATTTTTGTTCATGCATCAACTTTTTCTACATGTGTTTTAGATGGCTACCAGAAGACGTAGAGGGGTAGCAGATTATGGCAGGAGTAACGCAAGAGATGAAATTAATGATCCTTTCATCCTCAATTCATCTTCTGATTCTGATGATCTGAAATGCTCGAGTCCGATGGCGATTCTGCCCAAAGTGAAGTAAGTCTGTCTATCTGTTTTTTATATATTTTTTCATCCCCCAACTCACATGTTTTTAGTTTTAATGCATTTTTTATCTGAAAAATGTCCTTTTTTGTTTCTTTTTTGTAGGGATCCTCTTTTAGTGATGATCAAGATCTTAAGCGTGAACTGTACAAGGAAGTCTTACTAGATGTAAGTTTATTTGCCCCCTCCCCCCTTTTCAGTGTGTATATTTTATTTTTATTCCCGCAAGCTTTTTTTTTCCAGAGTTGATTTTTTCAACCCCCCAATGATTATGCGTCTGAATGTTAGTTTTCATGTTAACAATATGGTAGGCTTAAAAAATTGAAAAGGAAACTAAAGTTGTCTGTAAGCCATGAGTTATATCCCCCCCCCCCTCTTCTCTGTTTATATGTGTCCTTTGGGATTTTCGGGGGTTTCCATTTTTCGCTTTTCGACGTGTTTATATACTTTTTGTTACGCTTTTTTTCTAATTAAACCCAATATCATTTTTGTGTAGAAGATGAAGATTAAATCTGTCACCAAATCCAAAGATGCATTCACGCGCTACTCTGTCACAACTTTTTCCTCTATTTTAGACTCTCTTAACACCTCAACAGAAAAAAGTTATCGAGAGCTATGGTTTCGGGTCACTGCTGATTTTGATAAGTGCTTCGTCCCAAACAAATTTGTCAAGTGGGTAGCTAATGTGGTTGACTACAAGTCAGGGAATATAGTTGTTGATGGCAAGATTATCTTATTGATAAAGGAATCTATTCACTGTGTTCTTGGGATCCCTATTGGCGGCAATTCATTCCCCTCTAATACTGCTTGTGGCAAAGAAGTTGTTCTAAACAAGTTCCAGAAGAACTCCATCCCATCAGTCAAATTCTTTGCTAATAATCTTGAGAAAGGAGAAGAGTTGTCTGATGAAGACGTCTTTATTTGCTTCATCATTGTTCCTTTGAGTAGTTTCTTGTGCCCCAACTCTTCAATAACTTCAAGCCCTAAGCACTTTGGTATTTTTGCTGATATTGCAAGAGTCAAAGATTTTGACCGGTCTGGATATGTCTTAGATGATTGGCTGCTTGATTCTATAAAGTTGTTCAAGAAATCTAAATCTTCTAGGGTTAAAGATAATCGCACCCTGGGTGGTTGTCTGTACTACCTCGCTGTAAGTTTTGTCTCCTTCTTTTTCTCTCCTTTTTTTTGTCAATATGCATATAATTTGTGTGCTGGAAGAGGGGGCGGGGGTGTGCTGGACGCCCCCATCAATACTGCCTGTTTTGATGTTTTTTATAATATGTTTAGAGTTGCATCATACTATTTTTTTACATGACGGTCAATACTGTATTACTATGTATATGGAACTGTAAAAATAAGCCATGAGCACTGTATTTTTTTGGCAATTGATTCTACTACTTTTTTTGGCTGTGCATATCCCAAATAACTGTATTTTTCCATTTTTCTATGTCAAAATAATTTTTTTTTGCAGGTGATCTACCTGGATTTCGTTGATTTTGGCCCACGCCGCCTGCCTAACACATTGCCCCATATATGTGTTTGGAAAGGGAACATGATAAAGACATACTCTGATCTTGACATGAAGAACAATGGTTCTTACAGCTTCCGCCCTGTTTTGGACTTAGCGACACTTGCTACTCAAAGGTCGGCACCCCGCTTCTCATCCCAAAACAAATATTTTTTTAGAAATGTCATATTGCCCTAATGTATACATAATGTTTTTTTATCTAGTGCTACATTATCTTTTCTGGAAAAATAGTGTTTTCATGTTTGGGGTGTTTGATTAGTTCAGACTTAATACCTCCGGTGCATAATTTTTGTACATATTAGCTTTGTCAGGCAATATGGGTCCTTCTTTTGCCCTTTTTTGGTACTACTATAATTTAAAGTATATGTTTTAAATTTCTTTTTTTATGCCCTTTTTTCTTCACTTTTTTATATCTTATCTCTATTTTTCTTTTTTTTTTGTTTGACATACCAATTTGCACAGGACCTCCATCTTCGTGATACAAGCTCACAACATGTAGCTCTTGATGTTCAGTTTATGGATAAACTTGATTAAGTGACAAGGTGCAAGCTCCCCACTAATCTCAAGAATGACAGTTGCAAGGCAATAGAGAATCACTGTTTCAATTGTGGGCTCAGATTGGATTTGGATGTCACTGCTTTGGCTAGCCTACCAGATCATTTGGTGCCATGTTCTCCAAACTTTTGAAATATGCATCTAGTATTGATTCTAGATCAAAGAAATTAGTTCTGGATGTCATGAAGATAGTTGGTGAATTCCCAGGCAACAATGATGGTGATGCTGCCTCTGGCATAGCTGCAAAAGACACTCCTCCAATTGTTCATAATGATAACCATTCAGGGCGTCAAAATATAAGCCATCCAGGTAATTTACTCTTTTTTTGTTATTCTTCCCCCTTTCTTTCTGTTTAGCCACTTTTCTGGGGTGTGCTTTTTTGTTTACCAGTTTTATGAGATGTTTTCTAAATGCAGGAGGCACACCTATCATCGACCATTCTAGTGGTACTACTTTTGGATAATATCATGACATTGGTATTCAGTTGGCCCCCCATCCCCCAACTTCTTCTTTGGAAAAGGTTTGGTTTTGTTTTTGCATTTATTCTTTTATTAACCAGAACTGTTCCCCCCCCCCCCCCACCCACACCCGTCCCCCCAGAATATTTTCCTAATAATTTTTCTATTTTGTTGTGTCATTTTTGTTTTTTCCAGAACTCTCCCCTTAATGGTCCACCTACTCAGAAAGATTCAGAAATACACCCTCATCAGCTGCCACACAATGATTTGATCCCTTCATCCTCAAACTACAATTCTTCAGCGGTATGTTATGTTTTTCTTTTTTCTTTTTGTTTTTTACTTTTTCATTCATGTGCAATATTTTCCACAACCTTCACTTTTTTCTCATGCATCTTTTTTTGTTCGTGTTTTAAACTACAGCTGAATCAGGAACATGTCAACAGGATTTTGGAGAAGTTGGCTAAGACCGGTAAGTCAATTGCTAAGAAATTTGTTTTCCCCCCAAATGGATACCCCCAACCCGTGAGCTACCTGAATTTTTTAACAAAAATTATGCTGGTGTCTTTTTTGTCTGTATGTTTTTGCAGCTGTCTCATTTAAAACGTTTTATGTTTCAGATCCTTTTATCAGGAGTATGAAGGCTAAAATGGCTAGTAGCACACCCCCCCAGTCCCCACCAAATGCCCCTCGCTCTGTTATGAATCCTCTTCAGGACATCACTAATGTTGATGTTAGTGGTAGTCAGCATACCCCCAAATCTCCTCCCAGCAGCCGCAGCTGCGATAAGCAAAGAGATGTGATTTTGCTTCAAGATGATGTAGAGTTCGTACCTGATTCTTTTTCACCCCAGCTGCACTGCGGTGATCGCAGAGTTGTTGTTGAGAAGGTACATGTGGTCGACCATTTGTGCAAATAGTTTTTTTCAAGCACCATTTGTGGATTCTTTTTTTTGTTTTTAAAGCAAGTTTATATTTTTCTGACCATTATGTTTATTTAGGAATCTCTGCCCAGAGTTACACCAAAGTTGTCCAAGAAACGTGAAGCCTCAACCTCTAGCCAAAATGTCACCTTCTCTTCAATATCTAAAGTTTTGGACTTAAGTGTATGTGTATGACCCTTTTCTTTTCAAGTTTATTTGATTTTATCTAAATATTAAGCTCTATTTTTGTATTTTTTGTCTCTAAATATCTAAACAGCTATGCGTGTTTGAACAAGTTGAGTTATCTAAATCCTGGCATTCCTCCTTTTTTCTGCCTTTTTTTTGTTTTTTGCTGTATCTAAATAGAAATCTCCTGAGGTTGAAGTTCTGGGCCAGACCAGTTTTTCTCAGTCTATTCGTGATATGACAAGGAGGTTTGATCATATTTACAACAAAAGGCTAAGGACATCTCAAGTGCCTTGTTTGCCCCCATACGACCAAGGTGCTCCTGGCTTGCATGATCTTGGCTTAGGGAATCTTTATCTGTTTTGCCAACCTATCATCCTAGAGACCGTTCAACTGGTGGTAAAATGCCAATACATGGTCCTAGAAGGGTTGTGAAGCCTGGGCCTATTTTCAATGGAGAGTTTGAAACTGCAAAGGCCAAGATAACTGTTTCTAAAGCTGAGTTTGGAAATTATCAAGCAATATGCAATCTGGCAACTTCTCAGTATAGCAAGTAAGCTCAAGAATCTTTTATGTGTTTTATTCCTTTTCTTTTTCTGTTTGTATTTTTCTCTTCACCTGCCCCATCAGTTTGCTGTGTCTTTAAATATTTTTGTTTTCAAATTTCTATCCAGTGAGGATGTTGTTAGCATCGGTAAAGTGCGTTGCACTTTTTGGTCTCTTGGAGAGTCTCTGAAGCCAGGGGGGATGGTTAACGTGGCAGAACCAACCTGAATTATACCGGCTCAAGTACACGAGTCCTCTCCGGAGGGCTACCTCGTACTTCAAACGGTATAAAACTATTGGTCTGTCGGGTAACGTCCCGATAAACCACCGAACGCAGGATCCAACAAGATACCTCACACGAAGGTGAGTCCAGAGATACAATGCCAAAAATATTTTACACCACAGGCAGTTATATTACAAAAATACACAAAGTATCATTAGCTCCCACTGAGGAGAGATTATTACAAGACAGTTTAAGTTTTCAGTCAAGCAGTGGAGTTTTGGAAAACGTAGACATTGTACACGTCATTATTACAGATATCATGCTAGCCCGGTCATGATATCACTCGGCGGAATCTATGTTGGTCGGGGACGGATCCCATTCAACGGACCAACCATCAGGCAAGGGGTAGGGCCACGGTGTAATGAACGCTGGCTCATCAGGAGGATTACCTGAAGTAAATTAACGAAAGTAAGGCTGAGTATACTAATACTCAGCAAGACTTACCCGGAATTGGGTATACCTTAGCCCATAACTAGACTCATGATGGCTTTTAGCTTTGGGTAGAGTTTTCAGCTGAAAAGCAACAAGGAGTAGGTCCTTATTTTCAAATTTTAACTTTCAGGTTCTAGTTGATTAACCATTCTAGGTAAGCACCTATTACTATTCAAACAAGGTAAAATCTTTACTCAAACATCATCTTTCATAATCACATAATTGCTCTTGTTACTCTATGTGGTAAAGGGGGTAAGCAGTCTCAATCATCGTGAGAGGCGGGCGATTCCTGAATCGAGATTCAAAACCTTGCAAGGGTAAACCTAACATACACGCTTGGAACACCAAAGGGTCGTTCCTAAGCAACCGTTTGCCTTTCATTCCGACTCGTGGATCAAGGCCACCACAAGCGACTGCAGGTCATACGCACTTCCAAAGTGCAGGACGTACGTCTGTAGCGTGACTACAAAACCCGTACTCCTGGTTGCCCAGCAACACGTATGCCTACACATCGAACTAAGTATCCAAAAGAAGCAAATACATGTGGTGGGGGGTATGTCCACTCCTCGGGCCGATCGGTTACTAGGCTTACCGCTTACCATATTTCACGGCATGTGGCTAGTACTTTCAAACGCTTAACCACCGCTACCACACACTGCGACCTTATCAAATTCCATACACAGACGGGGTATCATTTCAACCATGATACCTCGCAAACTCCCGTCTGTCATCCTTATAATGATAACAAGAATGTAAACATCACAATTCCTATATCGCGCGAGTGACAGGAAATCACTCGATTTCTACCGGTCCTATAAGCATAGCAGCTAGTCGGACTCAAGTTCTAATGTACAATACATTGGTTCCTGGAATTATGCAACTAAAGTTTTCAAACAACTCCTAAGAACTTAATGCATAAAGATATATATAAATAATATAGGTTGCAGTGTAATAAAGTAGGGGTTATGTCCGGGGCTTGCCTTCGCTGGTGGGGTTGGGGTTAGTCAAATGATTTTCTTCCGAACCTTTGTTCGGGGCTTCAGAGAAATCCGCGACGAGATTCCCGGGGTCTTCAGAATAAACTTCTTCTTGTTCCGGGATCAGCTGATAATCCCCGTCAGCGAGAGTGGTCGAGTCTACATGTTATACAAGATGAAATTTAATGGGTGCATATACTTTTATTTCAATTCACGATAAAGTTGCAATCCAATTAAAGGAATATTATATTTCGAAAAACAACTTAACTACCCTGTACTGGGCAGTCATTTATCGGGTATTATATGTTTTATCTAAACTCGTTAAACAACAGGATTAGCTACACTAATTATCTAACTAGTGGCATGGAGCAACAGGTGGGTTGGTTCCTAACCATTATTTAACATAACTATAGTTATTTGTTATATTAATTATTCACATGGAACTTAGGTTACTATTACATTATAGATCAATTATATTATATTAAATTTATTTATCACCTAATTCTTGGTTGGAAACTTAATAACATGTTATAACATTACAGAACAGAACCCTACTATATTTTTCATGATTTTTGGAACATTTAAAAGTGTAATTATTAATTATACAAAGAAAACTACACATTATTTCTAAGAAAACTTGTACATTAAGGAAATAATACTAGAATACTAAGATAATTATTTTTCTTCAATTCTACATGTAAAAAGAAAATTAACCCAACTGGTTTCACTAATTTATCATTTTTCTATAAATTACTATGCATTTCTTAAGCCTACACGTAATTAAACTTAACAATTAAATTTGATTATCAAACATTCAGAAATTGAAGTTGACCTTTTAAGTAAAGTTGTAGATCTTTATCTAAGGATTCCAACAAAATTTAGTTTACAATTTTATGATTTTTCCTCGAATAGATATAGCATTTCTAAGTTGACAGCAATATTTACACATGGGGGTCCCTGGTTACTATTTCTCTGAGTCTTAGGCTATGCACATAACCCCCTGGGTTTCTATTCCTTCTAACCCGAGGTCCTTGGCTGGGGATCGAAGCAGAGCAAGGCGGGGGCGACCGTGTTCCGGCGACGGCGATCACCGGCGGCGAGGTCCAAGGGCAGGAGAGGACTCAGGGGCTTACTGTGGTCTTGTTGCACTACTTGTCGAGGACTGGGATGGCCGGAATAGAAGAGCTCGACGAGGACCCGAAGCGGCGGCGGAGGGGTCACCGTCGACGGCAGTGCTCCGGCGGTGAACGTCGGCAGCAAGCCTGCGCACGAGCTTCAGTGAGACACGGGGAACGTGTACGTGCAACCAATTGAACGAAAACGTACTGGATCAGAGGTGACCGACGGAGACAGAGGCGGCGGCGACGAAGAAGAACGCCGGCGAGCGTCGGGGAGGCGCAGTGGTGGACTAGAGAGTCACTGGATGGGTCGGGGAGCTTCACAGGGATGATGTGGTGCTGGCTAGGGTATCGTGGTGGCGTGGAGAGGCTCAAAGCGAGCTGCCCACGGTGAGGCCGAAGGTGGCGGCGGCGGCGCTTCGTCGGAGACGAAGTTCCAGTGGAAATTGGAGGAGAACAGTTGGTCGTCGAGCATGAGCAAGTAACGGGGAAGCTTGTGCAGGTGTTGATTGGGGCGGGGGTGAGCTGGTGAGGGCTGCCCACGGGCGTGCCGTGCGCGGCCGGAGCGGAGGAGGACGGCGGCGGAGAAATGTGGCTCGGATGCTCGAAATTGAGTGCTGGGAGTAGCAGAACAGCACGTAGGTGTTGAAATGGTGCTGCTGCGCGCGAGAGGGAGGGAATTAAGGCGCGGCAGTGGGCTGTCCACGGCGACGAGGAGGTGGCGGCCGGAGGAAGCTCGGGGTCATCGTGGCGCGCGCGCGAGAAGCCACCAGGGGAGAGGAAAGGGGTCAGAGTCGGGAGGGGATGACGCGTGGGCAAGTGCTGCAGCTGGAGGTGGAGCTCGGGGGCCTGCGCCGGCGGTGAGCGGTGGTGGCAGGCGCAGTGAGCAGAGAGGGAAGCGGCGTGCCAGAGGAAGACGAAGCAGGGAGGTGTCAGGGGGACTAGTTTGAAATTTCTAAAAACTTTAGGGACCTCTCTGTAAACTAAAACTTCTCACTGCTACAAAGGTCAAATGAAAAAGTGTTCAACATGAAAGTTGTAGAGTTTTTCAAACTCTACAATATTGTTTTAGGGCTTAGGTTCAGAAACTCAAAGTTTACAGCTATTTGGATTATATTTTGAAACAAGATGGAATTTAAGTTAAATTTATCTTTGCCCACCTAAATTTGATCAAATTTTGGGCATGTTTACAAATTTTCTGACCAGTCATGATTACTTGTATTTTTACACCTTAACCCTTAAGTAAATTTGAATTTGACTTTTATATTCCAACCATTTCAAATGTAACCCTTATATTTGTGCTAATTACACATAGACCCTTGGTTTCATACAAAGTTTATTTCTTTTAGGTTTTGACTTACTATTTGTACTTTTCTTCACTATAAATATTTGATCTTGACATTTAAGAGCATTTTTCCACAATTGCATATAAGAACTTATAATATTCATAAATATACCCCTAGTTCTCAGTACAACCCTAATACAACACACTAATACCTAGTGTCTATACTTCTAATTACAGGAATGTTAGTGATATCAGCTTTCTGCTATAGCATGTACATAAAGCCAAACGCCTCTTCGGATGTGTCAAAGTCGTATTATTTCTTCGCTAACATTGGTGTACGTAAGATTCTTCAATAATGCATCTCCATTTTTTAATATACTCCGCAGGCAGTTTCCCCATAGTCCATCTTCTTTTTTGTTTTTCCTAATACCTTTTGTTTGTTATCTAGGAGAATTTGTTAAAGGATGTTGATGAAGCTAATCAAGATGTTTTGGCACGTTCTTTCAAGAGATCTTCCAGGAATAGGCCTATTAACAATTCCAACAATGTATGGATTTTTTTAAGTAATCTGTTTCTTTTTTACAGCTCCACTTTACCGCTTTTCCTACATGCTCAACCAATACTGTAATTACTAGGCATATGAGGCTGTAATTCTTTAAGCAATAAGCACTACATTTTGTCCTTTTTTTTAAATTGCAATTAATATTGAACAATTTCCCCTCCCCCCTTTCTTTTCCAGCTGTATTTCCCCATTCTCTTCAGTGAGCACTGGTTTGTGTTTGTTGTTGACATTAAGGATCACAAATTTATCTTCCTAGACCCATTATACCACAAAGATCATGAGTTTCATGAAATTGTCAGAGACAGATTGGTAAGCTATCTTTCTCTTTTTTTCTATGCATATTTTTCTCTATATGTTCCTGTTGGTAAATGGCGATTACTGCTTTTTTCACAATCTTTTTTTACATTTATTTCCTTTTTGTAGATCCCATCTTTTCAAATTTACTGGGACAGGTTTTTTCAGGTTGATATGGGTTTTGACGAATACGAGATCTTATATCCTGATGTACCCCGTCAGCCATTGGAAAATAGGCAAGTTATTTTTGCTGTATTTTGCATTTTTTTCAATCAGCCAATGTATTTTTATATTACTGAGCAATGCCATATGTGTTTTCTTTTTCTTGCAGCGTTGATTCTGGTATTTACGCAATGATGTTTGTTGAGTATTGGAAATCACCCAGGACGGTGCTGCGTAACATATTTGAGTCATCAGATATCAAGAATAGAAGAGTGAAAATTGCCAACGATCTCCTGTTCCTCCCCGGAAATTCTGGAATGAAGAGCCGCGTTATCGAATACGGCACATGAGGTTCGACCTCACTTATTTCTTTAGATGTTAGGTCGTTTAGCTCTCTTACCACCATTTTCCCCCTGTGTGTTTTTTGGGCGGTATCATGTATGTGCATTTTTTATTTTTTTCCTGCGTGCAGGCTACTAATAAAGATGTGAAGTTCAATTTTCCCAGGAATATCAATCACAAGGATCTGTTCCCTTTTTTTCATGCTTCAATGCTTGAGGATATGATATCGTAGTATAGATATAGTTTTTACTTTTTGGTATCGAATGACAGTGTAATAATAGTCTGTCATTTTATCTGCGCAAACTAGTACATAGCAGGTTATCACAATATGAAAACAGAACCTATGTCATTTTTATATCATATCGAGCATCTGTCACTAGAATAGTTCTTCTTATGCCTTCCCCCCTGCCCCTTTCCCCCTAAATCTTTCTTTTCAGCTTTTCATTCTTTTTTGCATTCTTCACTTTTTGACTTGCTGCCAATGTATCCTGCTGCCCTTTTTCATCTTCTTCGCGGCTTCCCCACTTGGACCTGCAAAAGACAAATGTATAGGCTACATTAGTCTCTGGTAATAGTTATACTATTTTTTCCATCGTTTTTTACTCACTTCGCTTTGCTTCTTGTTCCCTTTCCTCACATTCTTCTTGCCTTTACCATCTGGACATGTTAAACCTAAAATAATTATGGTTTATTAAATCATCCGCAAAATAGTATTTTCATGTGTCGTTTTTTTACTGACATTGTGTTATCTTACTTGTTGCCTTTTTCTTCTTGTTCTCCTTCTTCTTTTCTTCTTTTGCCATTTTTTTGTCTTATCTCTTCTATAAGCGGATTCAGTCTTGTGGGCAATGCTGGTCTGCCCTTCTGCTTCACCCTATCTGGGTCATGGAGTTCTACAAGTTCAAGTAAGTTTGTTGAGCTACCTTCCTCTATAGTATCATCGGCCTGCACCCCTGATTCTGCTCCCTGCGTCTTTGTGTTTGGTGTAGATAGCAAAAAATCAAGTACGCTATCTAATTTGTCAAATTCTCCATTCAGGTACTGCATCGCCTCTTCTGTCTTTGACGCTTTTGCGTTTAACAGTGCAGCTTTTCTTGATAGTATGTTGTATCTTAACATCTCATTGTCTTAGGTACAATTTCTAGTAGTGGTAAGTTCAGTTTTCTACCCTTGTTTCTTCAACGATTTATAATATACTTTTTCGGTATTTCATTGATATCTTCCTCAACAATAACCTTGAGTATATGTGAACACAGGATGCCATCCTTATTGAACTTCCCACAAATACAAGTGAATTCTTCTTTTCCCTTTGTCAGGTTAGTAAGCACAATATACTTCCTCATTCTGTATGGTTTGTAGATTTGGTTATTCTTTGGCCAAACCTCAAAGCATCTCCCCTCCTCTGTTTCCTTAATACTTCAGCCTTTCTGTTTGTTGAAGTTGGTACTGGAATTTCTTAAATATATTCCTGTTATATAGTTCAACTACCTGCTGTCGGTGTTTTACCGGCTGCCCACCGAGGGATATACCCGAGGTGGTAAGTTTAGGTGAGGAGACGCCGAGATCAGGAACTCGAAGGTGCAAGGAACACAAGACTTAGACAGGTTCGGGCCGCGAGGTGCGTAATACCCCACATCCTGTATGATGGTTTGTATTCCCTTGAGTGTAGAAGTTGTGTTTTGAATGGGTCCCTGCCCCCCCTTATATATCCAGGAGGTCAGGGTTACATGGATCCTAGCCAATACTAGCCAAGGAATCATACCCGGGTATAACTCGAGTAGTTTCCTTCTGTACCGACTAGTTTTATCTCCTACTCAAACGAGTAGAAAACAACATAAATAAGAGATAAGACGGGGTTTATCTCTTAATCCTGTTTAAACTACGTTATGTACACAGTCCCGTAGCCCTGGGTCTGACAAGCCCCCTAACTCTTCGTAGCTGAGTGCTGCAGGCTTCTCGAGTACTTTCGAAGCAGTCTTCGGCTTCTCTTGAAGCTCCATCTTGAAGTTCTTCTTCGAGTACTTTCTTGGCTGCATCGAAGCTATGAGGTGCTCATGCTCCGAATTACTTCTTTAGTATGGTGTGCGATTGAAAAATCGCACTCCATATGGAGTAGCCCGCGAGCCTTAGGTTGAATCGGAGAATCAGGCTGAAGGTCGCATTAGTCTTGAATCCTCCTTACTTTTCAAATAAATTTAAAAAATAAGTAGTCGATGCCACATATCCCGCAGCCCCCGAGCCTTGAATCCAAATCTCCTAGGTTTGGAAATAAGGATCCAAAAGTCATGGCATGCAGTGAAAAAATGTCCCCATGATAAATAACTCGTGTGATGGTACAAATGGTGAAAGTTAGATCTAGAATTCGAAAAACCCCTTTTTTCAAGACAATTAACCCTGAAAAATGATTAATCGAATATTTTATCTAAATAGTCCACCAAATGACCCCTCATCTTCCGAATATTCCCTGAAACGACTCTTCAACTTCGAAACAGTAAAACTGTACCCAGCCGCTGGTTATTTAACCCCGCAGTAACGCCAAGTAAAAACTATGCTTCCAATCTGCAATCCACCAAGGACTTTCCAAATCCCCCAAATAGAGCCGCATTCCGCCTTCTCCCTCTTGGAGAGCCCCAATCCAACCAAATCTCCTTGCCTCTTTCCCCGCAGCCCCCGAGCAACTCGTGGCGAGTGGACCTAGAAATGGCACCCAAGAGATCTGAGAAGGATGGGAAGAAGGAGGAGGTGCAGCCGCCGTCCGGGGAGTGGACTCACAGTAAGTGCTCTCTCAACGACCTCAATAAACTTGTTTCCGAGAGATTGCTCCAAGATAAGAGTCTTGTCAACTGGCGCCCCTCTTTTTGCGAACCTTTCGCCATGGAAAATGTAGATGAAATCGTCATATTTTACCATTTTGCCGAACGGGGACTAGCCCTCCCCTCTTGCTCTTTTTTCCGTGGCCTTCTTTATTTCTACGGGCTTGAGCTCCATCATCTCAACCTGAATTCCATTTTCCATATCGCAATCTTCATCCATTTCTGTAAAGCCTTTCTCGGAATTGAACCCCATTGGGATCTTTTTCACTTCCTTTTCCGGGTGAAACAACAACCCACAAACAAAAATCTATCCGTTATAGGGGGTGCCGGCATTCAACTTAGACAGCAAGCCGGCGATAGGTACCTTTCCTATAAATTCCCCTCCAACATTCCTGGATAGAAGAACCACTGGTTCTACATCGAAAACCATGCCCCCCAGCTTCCTGAAAAATCCGGCAAACCCCCAGTCGTGAGGCCAGAGTGGAACACCGAGCTCCCCAGAGTAGACCTGGACCAAGTTGATGAGTTGCTAGCCATCATAGCAGCTCACAAAGAAATAGGGGTGGCCGGAGCATCTGTAATGTTCTCTTTCTTCAAGCGTCGGATCCAACCACTCCAACAACGCCACACTTTAGGCTTCGAGTACATAGGCGCTGAAGATTCCTCTCGGATGTGCGCAGAAGAACTGACTGATGACGCCGCACTCACCCGAGTCAGGCGAGTGCTGCTGGACGTGGATGCGGTTCCCTACGTCCCTCAGCTATTTTTAGCATAAAATCCTCCAAAACCGGTAAATATTCGACTACTTTTTGTTAAAAATAAGTTCTGCTATTCTGCCACTGCTAACTGAAAACCTTCTGCAGGGACACACAGAGTTGTACCGGAGCTACCCTCCACAACCCGACATCCCTCGACCGGACCACCTTCTCCCCAGCGCCGCAGCCGAAGCGAAGAGGGCTCGAGTAGCTGACGAGTAGCCGAGGCTCTGCCCGACAGCGAATCCACTGAAGGCGGGAGCCCCCTGGCGGAAGAGGAAGCCGAAGGAGAGACGAGAAGGAACAACTCCCCCGGACCATCCGTGGAGTTGACCGAAACTCTGCCTTTGGTCCCGCAGAGTCGTCGGGTGGTGCGCAAACGGAAAGCGCATGTAGTCGAGTCTTTTAGGTATGAATTTGCTGCCTTGTTGAATTGTCAAATATCGGTATTGTTGCACGCTAACATTGTCCATTTGCAGTCCACCTGCTTCTCCTTCCAAGCCCGAGCGCGAAGAGGTGGGAACAGATCCATCAGCTTCTGCGACAGGAGCGGTTACTATTGCCGTGGCGGGCACTGCGCCACCAGCTGGTGTGACCCCGCCACCAGCAACGAGTACCGTGGTTGAGATGCCACGGGCTCTGAGAGTGAAGAAAGCTGTCATGAAGAAGTCTTTGCTGTAAGTATACATCTCTTTTTTTTTGCACAATAAACATCCTGTCCTTCTCGACTTGTGTAATAACATAACTGAATCTTGCTTTATTAGGTCTGCAAGCGACATGAGGCGCAAGCTAAAGCCTGCTGCAGCAACCGCAGCCCCCAAGGCGGACACAACGCTACCCGACCTACCACCCCCCAAGCCCCAACAAGCCGACGCCAGGGCTGGTGGTGAGGAACAAGTCGAGGCCACTGAAGCCGCTCCTGCAGATGGCACAAGTAAGTGTCTGACCGTCCACGGCTAGCTGCTTAGACCATAGACATTATGTACTAAATGTATCTTGACTTGCAGGTGCCTAACAGCCATCCACTGAAGAAGCCGCAGGGACCTCAAGGAGCCCTGGAGATCTGCTGGTGACCGGACGCGGATACCAGAATGTCATCACCACAGATCTGGTGGATGACCCGATGCTAACGGAGGACAACATAAGATACTTCAAGAAGATCTCCAAGGAGTTATACAATTACACCGTGGTAAGACACGATTACTCTTCTTCCAGTATACGTTATCGAGTTGCTTGTCTTAATCTCCCCCCTTATGCAGGATGTGATCAAGCACTCATAGAAAAACACCGAGAAACTGAAAGCAGTCGTGAGTGGCCACCAGGAGCTAGCTGCCAAGAACAAATGCATATCCGAAGAGCTGACGAAGAACATCTATCTTCAGAGAGAACTTGACAAGCTGAAGTAAGAGCGGACTCGAGAGACATGGCTCTTCAAGAACGACCTCCGCAATCTCGAGAAGGCCAACTCCGAGCTCTAGGAGCAACTCAAGGAGCAAAAGAAGGCGCACCAAGGCAAGCCCCTTTCTTCCCTCGAGTACTTTCCCTTAACAATTTATCTTGGTTTCTGAAAATATCTTAACCGCAGACCTTAGAAAAATCTTAACATATAAAGAAGAGCTGCTTACTGATGTGAAGAATATGCTGTATCGCCGTACAGATGACGTCGAGAAGCTGCAGAAGATAATCGCCGACACTGAACAATAGTTCGCCGATTGCCTTCAGCAGATCAAGACGCTGAGCGAGGAGAAGGAGCAGCGGGCAAAAGGAGCTGGAGGACCTCAGGGGAGCCGCCAAGAAGCTTGTGGACATTGTGGACCCACAAGAAGATGGCGAAGCAGGCGAGCGGCCCTTGCTGGAGCGACTTCTCGGAGCGCCGCAGAAGGTCGTCAAGTTCCTCACTGAAGCCCCGGTCGCGTGTGTCAGCCACGCTTTTTCCTTTGTAAAATCCTTTTGGCCGGAGGCTCGACTAGAAGTATTTGCGTAGGGTGTGGCTGCAGAGTGTTCCGAAGAACAATTCAACGAGTACCTCCAAGAAGCCCAACCTGTAGCAGAACAAATAGTAAAAAGTGTACTGCAGGATTGAGATGTAAAAACAAGTACTCGTTTCATTGTATATAATTGTCTTTGATATTTCTACTTGTGTGTGCCTCGACTGAATTATCATCCAAGTTCAAAGGCTAAGTAGTAGACACTACTCCGGGTGCAGCGACCCTGGAGGTAGTCGAGGTAGCTCCAAGTAGGAACCCATCCAATAAGTTAGATATAAACCGATCAAGCGGGTCTAACCAGTTAGGAAAGAACGCGAGCATCATCGCGAGACTGCCGTGCTTATGGCAAGAAATCGAAATTACCCCGAGTGCAACGACTCTGGGCGTAGTTGAAATAGCTCCTTGTGTGAGCCCGTCCAACAAGATAGGTGTAACCCGAACGAGTAGGTCTAACCTGTTAGGAAAGAACGCGAGCATCATCGCGTGACTGCAGTGCTTATGGCAAGAAATCGAAATTACCCCAGGTGCAACGACTTTGGGCGTAGTCGAAATAGCTCCTAATGCAAGCCCATCCAACAAGTTAGGTATAAACCGATCGAATGGATCGAACGTGTTGGGAAAAATGCGATCATCGTCGCAAGCGACCATCAAAGGTCATGGCGAAGGTTGATTCATATAAAGCATGAACGTGGCCATAGCCTCCATCAAAACTTATAACACGAAGTTGATAAAACATGAACGTGGCCGTAGCCTCCGTCACAACTCATGACAAGAAGTCGATTTATAAAACATGAACGTAGCCGGAGCCTCTGTCTATTAACAGAAAAATTTACATTCCGAATTTTATGACACATAGCCTCCAAATTGATTCGGAAGAAAAAGGCCGCCTAGGCGTCCGGAGAACAGCTATCCCCGCACGCTTCCTCATGGGTAGAACTTGTGCAGGTTCTGAATGTTCGAAGAATTCAGGACATCTTGACCCTCGGGGTATTGTAGTCGATACGACCCCGATCTTGTAACCTGCTTGACGATGAACGAACCTTCCCACTTTGAGTTGAGCTTGTGTAAGCCGGACTCATCTTGGATGCGGCGTAGGACCAGATCACCTATATTGAACGATCGTTCCCTCACGTTGCGATTGTGATATTGCCGGATCCCCTGCAGGTATCGAGCTGACTGAACAAGAGCGGTGCAGCGAGCCTCTTCGATAGAATTGAGCTCTAACTGCCTTGTTTCGTTCGCCTCGCCTTCATTGTACATTTCAACCCTTGGGGATTTCCACATGATGTCGGCCGGCAAGATAGCTTTAGAGCCGTAGACGAGGAAGAATGATGTTTGTCCTGTGGCTTTGGACGGCTGAGTCCGGAGCCCCCAGACGACATGTGGCAATTCGTGTATCCACTTTCCTCCTTTTTTGCTGTTTTCATCATAGAGTCATTTCTGGAGGCCATCAATTATCATGCCATTCGCCCTCTCGACTTGACCATTGGACCTTGAGTGTGCAACAGAGACATATTTGATCTCGATGCACACATTTTCACAAAACTCTTAGAACTGGTTGGCCGTGAAGTTTGATCCCAAGTCCGTAATGATGGTATTCAGGAAGCCGAAGCGATTGCAAGATATCGGA
This sequence comes from Panicum hallii, assembly GCF_002211085.1. NCBI lineage: Eukaryota > Viridiplantae > Streptophyta > Magnoliopsida > Poales > Poaceae > Panicum > Panicum hallii. Next base: position 30,396,187 of record NC_038046.1, on the reverse strand, counting down.
GATGAAATCAACAACTCGATCTGGTGTGAGCTTGGCTATCGGCTTGTACTCGATCCACTTTGTAAACTTGTCGATAGCCACCAATACATGGGTGAAACCGCCTGGCGCCGTTGTGAAGGGCCCAATCATATCAAGGCTCCAGCAAGCAAACAGCTAGGATGGCGGTATGGTGATGAGACTGTGAGCTGGGACGTGAGATTGCTTGCCAAAGAATTGACAGTTTTGGCATCTCCGCACAAGGTCCTCAGCATCGGACACTGCGGTGGGCCAGCAGAAACCATCTTTGTATGCTTTTCCCACCAACATTCGTGAATCTGCATGGTTGCCACAAACGCCCTCATGTATCTCCCGCAGTTTGTCGTCGCCATCTTCTTTCGTGACGCACTTCATGAGGACACCTGATCGAGCGCCACGCCGGTAGAGCTTGTTGTCGACTAGGACAAACCCCTTACTTCTACGCATGACACGAGCTGCCTCTGCACTTCTTGCGTCCATCCCTGCTGGTAGTCTATGATCCCGGATGAAATCGATATAAGCCTCTCTCTAGTCCTCTCCCAGCATCATAACCTCCCGATCAGGCTGTTGAAGGCTCACATCGGTGGTTACCAGAGGTGAGGACTTGATGGATGGCTGCTTTAACTCCTGGACGAAGACTCCCGCTGGAACCTGTGCACGAGTAGACCCTAACTTGGACAGTATATCTGCGCCAACATTATGCTCCCGTACCACATGATAAACCTCCAAGCTAGAAAACTTGTTTTCCAGCTTGCGCACTTCTTGTACATAAGCGTCCATCATCTCCTTGTTATAGTCCCACTCTTTGTTGACTTGCTGAACGACTAGAAGTGAATCACCATATACAAGAAGTCGCTTGATGCCAGTGATATCACCAAACGTAGCCCGTGAAGGAGTGCTTCATACTCGGCTTCATTATTGGATACCTCCCAAAGGATCTGGAGGACATACTTCAATTGTTCGCCTCTTGGAGAAATAAATAGAACTCCAGCACCGCCGCCATCGAGCTTAAGAGACCCATCAAACATACTCAACAAGTCCAATCACACCCACGGAGGGGGTATAACAGAAATTAATGCACAGAACAATCCAAGGATATGGTTATGGTTCATTTGCGGAAACTCGGTTGTATGCAAAGGTTTGTTTTAAAATATTTTCAAAACAAGTTTTCTAGTACCACGGGGCACACGATGTCGATCCACATAGGATCCCAGTTTTAAATTGCTACCGGACTCCCCGTCCGCCATAGCACACGGCACTACTGCCGGACACTTTCCAAACAACTCACACCAATCCAACCATTCCCAAAGAGAAACACTAGTTATGTGACCACACCATAACTTGCCCAATACCGTGGGCACGGCTATTCGAATAGATTTTAACTCTGCAGAGGTGTGCAACTTTACCCACAGGTGGGGTACCGCAGCACGATCACCTTAGTGTCGGTGCAGATCCCAACAAAGCCATTACCCTCCTTAGCTAGACCTGACTAGCCACCACGGGATCCACCAAGGAGTCATTCGACCTATCTCCAAGGTTTAACCGGGGCATAAGTCACACAGAGCTTATCCCTTTTCCTTGATCACCCGTTGCTCACAGCTCTCCTGATGGCTATCAGACTAACTAGAGGGATTTATGCTAAGCCGTTGCCCATACAACGGTCAAGTGGTTTGCACGACAGGAAGCTAGGTGAGACGACACATCAACTCGGTCCTTAGGGGTGACAAGATGGATATCTCCCTTCCTCGCTCAACCACACAGGTATGAGCACACCAACGGCAATTCACACAGAAATGCCATCCATCCCGTCTGACTCATCTTTCAAAACCACATTTTATCCCTTCCCCCCCACACACACACTTTCTTTATAAAACCAGGTGGTCAAGGTATGGATATCACAAACAAGGGTGGCTGTCCTTCCATGTTTTCAGTAAGCAAAACCATGCAATTTTATAAAACAGGCCACTGGGTTGTGTTTATAAAAATTAGGACAGAAGCGTGCATCAAAGAGCGGGATTGAACTTGCCATCATCAAACCCTTGCAGGAGGTCCTGGTCGAAGCACTGTCCCTCGGGTTCGGGGTCGCAGAACTGGTCCTCGTTCGCTTGATCACACTCGGGAACTTCCTCGTTCACTCCGTGTCCTACGACGCAAACAAACAGGCATACAATCAAGCGAAAGAACTAAAAGCTTTTATCATTAAGCTTGAATCGGAATTAATTTAGTTACAGAGTTAGCGGTAATATTTCTGGGTGGTTTCTTAATGGCATGGCTAGAACTATACTAGAAAAGGAGTGGTAAAGTTTCAGGTCGATTGGAGGTTGTTTGGCGCATAAAATGACGAGTTAACGGGGTGTTAGGGTTTAAACGAGAGTCCAAGGGTCTATTCGTAATTGCTTATGGTGTGGAAAGGACTTGGTCGTAATTTCTAGAGACGTTTGAGGCTCACTAGGAAGTGGTGAAAGTTTTTTTTTGCTATTAGGTTTATATGGCGAAGGGTGTATTTTGGATTATCCGAAAGGGCAGGGTTTCTTTTGCAAACAAACGTAAAAGGGTGAAAGGCTCTTGAGGGAAATAGGGGAGAGGCAGGGGCTTTGGGCAAATTTGCCCCCTTCTTCCTCCTCTTGCCAGCAGAAAACAGAGGAGGGGGGGAAAGGCTCGGCGCCGGCCAAATCCCGGCGGCGGGGCCCGGGGGCGGCTCGGGGTTGAGGGGAAAAGGGAGAGGGAGGCGCGGGGATCCCATCCCCGGTCTCACCTTGGCTTGGGACGCGGTGAGGAGGCGGGACCGCGGTGAGGGGCGGCGGCCGGTGGTGGTGTGCGTGGCGGCGGCGCTAGGGACAGGGGGGTGAGGGGCTAGCCGTGCTGCGGCGGTCGTGGGGATGCCGGGGTACCCCTCGGCCCCTTTTATAGGTGGCCGAGGCGGTGGGGCGGTGAGCTCAGCCGGCGGCGGTCGCGGGCGGCCATTTATGGCGTTTGGCCGCTCGCGGCCGTCGTGACGCGGCGTGGCGGCGGGGCGCAGGCGCCGAGGGCGGCGTCGAGCACGTGGGGAGGAGAGGCCGGCGCTGTGCGGTACAGGGGCGGCGAGGCCGGGGCGGCAGTGGCGGGCGGCGCGGCGGCCGTGCGGTTGCGCGTGCGTGCTGTGTGCGCGTGCGCGTGCGCGTGCATCGCGTGCGCGCGCGGTCTGGCGGTGCGCGCGCGTATGGCGGCGTGCGCGCGAGGGCGGGGCGGCGGGGCGTCGCGGGGCGCGGCAGCGGAGGACGGCGTGGCGCGGCGCATGGTCACGCGCGGCGCGTGCGCGCGTCGTGGCGTGGCTGGGGTGAGACAGGTGCACGGCCTGGGGGGGCGTGCGGGCTCGCGGCAGGGGAAGCCGGGAAGGAAAGAGAGGAGGAAGGAGAGGGAAAAGAAAGAAGAAAGGAAAAGGAAGAAAGGGAAAGAGAAAAGAGAAAGAGAGATTGGGAAAAATAAAAGAAATGGGAGACGGAAAAAGGGAAAAGGAGAGAGAGAGAGAGAGAGAGAGAGAGAAGGGGCGTGTCGGCGCCGGTCGCGGCGGCGGCCGTGGCCACGCGCGCGGGGGATTCGCGCGCTGCGCGAGAAAGGAATCGCGCCGGCGCTAATCGCGGCGGATGCTCGCGCGCGGCCGGCAGGCCTCCGAGCGGCGCGGGATGGGACGGCGATAAGGTTTAGTGTCGGTCAGAAGGGGTTAGGGCTAGGGTTTCGACGACGAGTGGTTTTTAATTGAAACACTCTAGCTCGCGATTTAATTTGGTAAATTTTCAGGGCGTCACAAACCTACCCCACTTAAATGAATCTCGTCCTCGAGATTCGGCTGGCTCCTAAACAGATGGGGAAATTCCTTCTTTAGAGCCTCCTCTACTCCGTGTCTGCTCCATTGAACTCTGCATATCCGTACCTCGGAGTTTCTTGTCCTCCTAGTGACGGTGTCCAGAATTCTGACCGGTACTTCCTGGTATCGCAGATCCGGCTGTAGATCTATTGTTTCCACCGGCACATGTTCTCCCTCGGGTACTCTTAAACACCTCCTTAATTGCGAGACATGAAATACTGGGTGTATATCTGACATTTCTTCTGGTAACTCCAGTCGGTATGCCACTGCTCCGACCCTCTTCACAACTCGATACGGTCCAATGTATCGGGGGGCCAATTTTCCTTGCACTTGAAACCTTCGCGTTCCTCGAATGGGTGAGACCTTGAGATAAACAAAATCTCCTGGGTTGAAACTTATTTCCCGCCTCTTCTTGTCTGCGTAGCTCTTTTGTCGCGACTGGGCTGCTTTCAATTTCTCGTGTATCTCCGCTACTTTTTCTTCTGCTTCTTTTACGAGTGCGGGTCCTACTTGGGCACGTTCCCCAACTTCTGACCACATCAGGGGAGTTTTGCACTTTCTTCCATAGAGGGCTTCGAATGGCGACATGCCCAAACTGGCTTGGTAACTATTGTTGTACGAGAATTCTGCATAAGGTAGACTCTATTCCCAATCATTTCCATAGGTCAGGATACATGCTCTCAGCATATCTTCCATGACCTGGTTTACCTTTTCGGTTTGACCATCCGTCTGTGGGTGGTATGCGGAGCTGAAATCCAGCTTAGTGCCCATGGCTTTATGCAGGCTTTTCCAAAACCTAGAGGTGAATTGGGTTCCTCTATCTGAGACAATTCTGCTAGGCACTCCATGTAACTTTACTATGTTTTCCACATAAAGCTTTGCCAGCTTTTCCCCGCCGTAAGTGGTTCGTACGGGTATGAAATGAGCCGATTTAGTGAGTCGATCCATTATTACCCATATGGAATCGTGTCCCTTCTGTGTTCGGGGTAGACCTACTACAAAGTCCATTCCTATCTCATCCTATTTCCAAACCGGGATAGGCAAGGGTTGCAATAATCCTGCCGGCTTTTGATGTTCGGCCTTGATCCTTTGGCAGGTATCACAATGAGCCACGAATTGTGCAATATCCGCCTTCATTCCATTCCACCAATATTTTTGCTTTATGTCCATATACATTTTGGTGGACCCTGGGTGGATGGAGTAGGCTGAGTTATGGGCTTCGTCCATGATTATCTGCCTGAAGCCTCCATTCTGGGGTACACAAATCCTATCCTCGTACCACAATGTTCCCTTATCGTCTACTCTGAAGCCCGGTGCTTTGTCTTCTCCAGTTTGTTTGCAGATCTTTATTAACTCCTGATCCGAGCTTTGGGCTTCTCTAATCCTATCCTCTAGTGTCGATTGGACGTTTAGCACCTGGCTGGAACCTCGAGGAACCAGGTGCACATTTAATCGTGCCATTTCCTCGCGCAGATGGTCATTTTTGGGTCCATAGGATTTTCGACTTAAAGCATCGGCTACTACGTTTGCCTTCCCGGGGTGATACTGAATTTCCAAATTGTAGTCCTTGACCAACTCTAACCATCTTCTTTGCCTTAGATTTAAATCCGGCTGGGTGAAGATATACTTCAGACTCTTATGGTCGGTGTAAATTTCACACTTATTCCCAATCAAGTAATGTCTCCAAATCTTAAGGGCATGCACTACGGCTGCGAATTCCAAATTATGGGTCGGATAGTTCTGCTCATGAGTCCTGAGTTGGCGGGAAGCATACGCAACGACTTTTCTATCTTGCATCAGCACACACCCTAATCCTTGTCGGGATGCGTCACAATAAATGACAAAGTCCCGATGAATGTCTGGTAGGGTCAGTACTGGGGCGGTTGTCAACCTTTGCTTCAATTCCTGAAAGCTTCTTTCACAAGCTTCTATCCAAGCGAACTTCTTCTCCTTCTTAAGAAGTTCCGTCATGGCTCGGGCTATCTTAGAGAATCCCTCAATAAATCTCCGATAGTACCCAGCTAATCCAAGAAAACTTCTGATTTCACTAACATTAGTCGGTCGCTGCCAATTGGATACGGCTTCGACCTTCTCTGGGTCCACTGCTACGCCTTCCGCGGTCAGAATGTGACCAAGGAAAGCAACTCTCTCCAGCCAGAATTCACACTTGCTAAACTTGGCATATAGCTTATGTGTCCTCAGCTTTTCCAATACTACCCGCAGATGTTGCTCATGTTCCTGAATACTCTTGGAGTAGATAAGGATGTCATCGATAAAGACTACGACAAACTTATCCAGCTCGTCCATAAATACTTTGTTCATGAGGTTCATAAAATAGGCAGGGGCATTGGTTAGTCCGAAGGACATTACGGTGAACTCAAACTGCCCGTAGCGGGTGACAAAAGCCGTCTTAGGGATGTCACTTTCCCTAATCTTGAGCTGAAAATATCCCGACCTCAGATCGATCTTAGAAAAGTACTTGGCTCCTTTTAGCTGATCGAACAGGTCATCAATCCTGTGGAGTGGGTACTTATTCTTGATGGTGACCTCATTCAATGCCCGGTAATCCACACACAACCTCATACTACCATCTTTCTTCTTGACAAACAGAACTGGAGCTCCCCACGGCGACGAGCTTGGTCTGATGAAGCCAATTCGTTGTAGTTCTTCTAGTTGCTTCTTTAATTCTGTTAACTCAGAGGCCGCCATCCTATAGGGTCTCTTGGCTATAGGGGATGTTCCGGGGATAAGGTCTATGACGAACTCTATATCCCTGTCCGGCGGCATACCGGGAAGCTCTTCGGGGAATACATCTGGGTATTCGTTTACTACCGGGACTCCTTCTAAGGGCTTGGCTTCCATGCTAAACACCATTGGGTCAAACCTACTATCCCGGGTATGGCAGATCACTTGTACTCCTTCGGGGTTTGTTAGGTGTACCACTTTGTCGGTACAGCTTATGAGACCATTGTGTCGGCTTAACCAGTCCATTCCAAGGATCACGTCTATCCCCTTAGACTTAAGTACTACCAAGTCCGCTAGGAATTCTACCCCACTTAAAATGATCCTTACCCGTAGACAACCTAGTTGGCATTTGATGTCGCCTCCAGGCGTCCAGGTTAATAGGGGCGTTTTCAGTAGTACTGTAGGTATTCAGTGTTGTTCCACAAAATTTGAGGATATGAACGAGTGCGATGCTCCAGAATCAAACAATACTGTTGCCAAAGCTGAGTTGACTAGGTACTCACCGAGTACTACGCCCTGAGCTCCTTGAGCTTCCTGCGCGTCGATGTGATTGACGCGGGCTCGTCCAAATGATTGCTGGGACTACTTCGTCTGCTGACCGTTGTCATTGTTGCGGATGGGCACTCGGTTGGCGCCGGTCAGGGCTGGTCTGGGTCCATTCACCGAGTTGGAGAAGGCTGATGCGGCTGGCTTATTCTTGGCATAAGGGCAATTGGCAATGAAATGCCCTGTCTCACGGCAGTTGAAACAGGCCCTAGCATTGGTATTGTCGGATGCAACTAGGCTGGCATTACTCTGCGGGGCCTTCATGGTACTTTGGCTCCTAGGCTGTGTGTCAGGGGCCCGTGGTCCTGTCCCTTGGGACTGAGTCCTATACTGCGTTGGGGCCTGAGATCTTGGTGCAGTATAGCTGAAGTTTCTCGGCTTCTGGAAACGGTCCTGTTGGCGGGCCTTACTCTCCACGAACTTGCGTTTGTTGTCCTTCCTTTCTTCAGCTTTGGCCCTCTCCGTAAGGATGGCTTTGTTCATCAGTGTATTGAAGTCAGGGTAGATCTGAGGGGTAAGTAGGGTCCGGAGTTCTGGGCTTAGCCCCTTCTTGAACATGTCTTGTTTCTTGTCGTCGTCGTTCACTTCCTCCGGTGCATATCGGGCCAATTCTATGAACCGGTGGGTGTACTCTTCCACCGTCATGCTTCCCTGTTGTAGTGCGCGGAATTCATCCGCCTTGCGCTTCATGGTGGCCGAAGGAATGTGATAGCGGCGGAATTCCTTCACGAATTCCTCCCAAGTGATGGTAGAGGCATCCTCGGCTGCAGCACAGTAATTTTCCCACCAAGCTAATGCGGTCCCGGTGAGTTGGTGGGCCGCCAGAAGGATTTTGTCTCGTTCCTGGCATTCGAACGGTTCAAGTTTCCTCTGAATTACTCGTAACCAGTCGTCTGCATCCAAAGGGTTGCAGGATCCAGCAAAGGTGGGTGGCTTGGTCCTCAGAAAGGCTGTCAGCTTGTCGTTCATGTTCTGCCCTCGTGGTTGCCGGTTAACAAGGGCGTTGGCCAGAGTTTCTAGTATGAGGGTCTGGTTGTGGATTATTTGTGCCAGGTCTCCGAGGGGTGGGGGTGGTGGTAGTTGCTCTCCTCCTTAATTTTCTCCTCGGTTCTGGCTTACTTCCTGTTCTCCTTGAAGATTTTGTCCAACAGGCTGCGGTTCGGCACCAGTGGCTGCAGGGTTCCGGCTACGGGAGGCCCTTGCGACGCTTCGGGGAGCCATCTGTTGATTGGGTAGAGTGGGGTTACTATTATGTGATGTTTAAGTTGTTTAATTCGTATATAAGACAGAATCTATCTTCTGCCGGTAGTTATATAACAAGCAGCACACAACAAACCAGCACACAACATCACAAACAACAAGCACAAACAACTTTATTACTGCAAAAGGGGGTACAGCTTGGGGTAGGGCTAGGTCTCGTACTACTCGTCCGGGATCAGGCACGACTTAAACAAAAGCGGCTGGGGACACATCACTAGGGTGGCGTCGGTTATTTTATTCGCGGGGCAGGCCTTCTTCTGGGGCGGGAAGCGTGAGTGATTCTTGCTCGCCGTCCTATGGATTTCCATTGGTCAAGGGTTGCGCTGCGGCATCTCCTTCGACGGCGGCAGCGGAACCTTCAGGGTTCTCGGGTGGGGCTTGTGTATTTACAAAGAGTGGTCCCCATCCTATGACAGGCGTCCCGAGTAAAACATGGTCTTCCCCGATTGCCGGGACTGGTGTTCCACTTCGGGTCCAATCTTGCATGCGCCGGTCTCGGGCTTGCCTGAGGCTCTCTTGGGCGACTGCTTCGCTACTGACCGCGGCTGCGGCTCTTGCCTCGGCGTGGGCGGCTCGGATCTGCTGTAATCTCACTGCGAGCTCCGCTTGCTCGGCTCGATGGGTCTGCTCCCTTAGAAGGTTGGCTTGCCCATCAAAGAGTTGGTCCAGGGTGGCTAGGTAAGTAGCCACTTGGTACAGGGGGCCTTCTTCGTGGCGGCGTCGTTCCAGGTTTCTCATGCGTGCTTCCCAGACTGGGGTTCTGATGGCCGGCGGAAAGAACTTCGCTGGTGTGGGGGCGAGGTGTTCTTCAAAAATCCGGCACGAATAACGGAGTGCTTTTCTGATGGCCAAAGGGTAGGTGTCTTGATGCCTAAACCCTGTGGCGGTCACTCGCCAAGGCTGGATGTCGGGGTAGCGGTTGCTCCTGGCGATAACCAGGATCACCCTACAGCGGAGGGTACCATGGTGCTCGTACTCTCGGCTGTAGTACCTTGGGCGCTCCGTAACACCAAGGCCTTCCAGGGTGTTGATCAAAAGGCTGGGGAAACCAGGTGCAGCTTGGCAATCGCCTTGGGTCCATCCTTCCTCAGCCATCTGAAACAAGGACAGGGTAAACAATCTGGCACAGGTGCAAAGGGAGTAGATGACATTTATTATTACCACAGGGATGGTACAGTTTTCATGGATACGTGGTCATTAGGGTAGGGTTCTAACTCGGAGTGCTACTCCTAACATGGGGATTCTTCCTCGATCCTGGTAGGGCGCTTCTTTATCGGGAGGCACCGATCTATCTCATCTTCGGTCTGAGTACCTTTATCCCAATGGGTTTCCTCGGGTTCTTCCTCCTCTTCCTCTATCCATCTGCCTGTTCCGCTGCGGTTTTCGTATTCCTGCATCTGGGCTTGGAGGGCAGCTAAGGAATACTCGGCGCTTGCGGCTCTTGTCCGTTGTTCTTCCAGCTCCTGGGTTATCTTTTCAATCCCATGGATTAGCTGCTTCAGTTGTGCTGCCTGTTCGCGGTAGAGGGCATCCAAGCCAGTAAGGTAGATGGATAGGTGGGAAACCGTGTCTTCTAGGTCTTCTTCTTCTCGTCCAAGTCCCCTCATCCGGGCAATCCAAGTGCGTCCTCTTCCCTCAGCGGGTGGGAAAAATCCCATAGGAGTCCGCTGAAGGTGGTGCCTGTAGAGCACACGCAGCCGTCGCAGGGCTTTACGAGCGGCCTTTCGGTAGGTGTCGGGGAAGCGGAAGCTAGTTGTGGAGATGAACCAAGGGTCCACATCAGGGTAGCGGGTGCTTCTCTCCACAAAAACCATCATGTCGCACCGAAGGGTGCCTCCGGAGATGTATTCTCGGTAGGTATACTCTGGTGGTTCCATAACCCCAACGCGTTCCAGGCTGAGTAATAATAACTTAGGAAGGCCGGGCTCTGCGTGGCAGATTCCGTTGACCCATCCATTGTCAGCCGTCTGGAACAGGGCAAGAGCCAGTGGTAAGTGTTTGTGTAAGAAAAGAGCTAAGTCAGAACAAGTCCTAGGGCCTGAAAAAGGATCTCGCTCCTAGGGTCACGTCCTACGGCCAGCCTACGGCTCTGATACCACCTGAAGCGTCCCTCCATCAGGGAAGACTTAAAAGTGTTGATTTATCAGTCCCAGGAGGCTGATAACACTTTTATTACATCAGATGGTACATTACTATACAACTCTACGCGGTAATGGGCAGTGAAGCGACACTATCGCGAGGATTACAACCAAAATCCACACTACTACACTAGCTACGAAAAGAGGATCATCAGAGTCTTGCGCCATGCGGAACTCCAACGGTGGGCTTAACCACAGGCAAGACTGGGTGCAGGACGAAACCCTACTCGTTGTCTTCGGGGACGTAGTCTGGGTCTTCCACTGTAAAAGTAAGAATGGGGTGAGTACAAACGTACTCAACAAGTCCAATCACACCCACGGAGGGGGTATAACAGAAATTAATGCACAGGACAATCCAAGGATATGGTTATGGTTCATTTGCGGAAACTCGGTTGTATGCAAAGGTTTGTTTTAAAACATTTTCAAAACAAGTTTTCTAGTACCACGGGGCACACGATGTCGATCCACACAGGATCCCAGTTTTAAATTGCTACCGGACTCCCCGTCCGCCATAGCACACGGCACTACTGCCAGACACTTTCCAAACAACTCACACTAATCCAACCATTCCCAGAGAGAAACACTAGTTATGTGACCACACCATAACTTGCCCAATACCGTGGGCACGGCTATTCGAATAGATTTTAACTCTGCAGAGGTGTGCAACTTTACCCACAGGTGGGGTACCGCAGCACGATCACCTTAGTGTCGGTGCAGATCCCAATAAAGCCATTACCCTCCTTAGCTAGACCTGACTAGCCACCACGGGATCCACCAAGGAGTCATTCGACCTATCTCCAAGGTTTAACCGGGGCATAAGTCACACAGAGCTTATCCCTTTTCCTTGATCACCCGTTGCTCACAGCTCTCCTGATGGCTATCAGACTAACTAGAGGGATTTATGCTAAGCCGTTGCCCATACAACGGTCAAGTGGTTTGCACGACAGGAAGCTAGGTGAGACGACACATCAACTCGGTCCTTAGGGGTGACAAGATGGATATCTCCCTTCCTCGCTCAACCACACAGGTACGAGCACACCAACGGCAATTCACACAGAAATGCCATCCATCCCGTCTGACTCATCTTTCAAAACCACATTTTATCCCTTCCCCCCCCCACACACACTTTCTTTATAAAACCAGGTGGTCAAGGTATGGATATCACAAACAAGGGTGGCTATCCTACCATGTTTTCAGTAAGCAAAACCATGCAATTTTATAAAACAGGCCACTGGGTTGTGTTTATAAAAATTAGGACAGAAGCATGCATCAAAGGGCGGGATTCAACTTGCCATCATCAAACCCTTGCGGGAGGTCCTAGTCGAAGCACTGTCCCTCGGGTTCGGGGTCGCAGAACTGGTCCTCGTTCGCTTGATCACACTCGGGAACTTCCTCGTTCACTCCGTGTCCTACGACGCAAACAAACAGGCATACAATCAAGCGAAAGAACTAAAAGCTTTTATCATTAAGCTTGAATCGGAATTAATTTAGTTACGGAGTTAGGGGTAATATTTCTGGGTGGTTTCTTAATGGCATGGCTAGAGCTATACTAGAAAAGGAGTGGTAAAGTTTCAGGTCGATCGGAGATTGTTTGGCGCATAAAATGATAAGTTAACGGGGTGTTAGGGTTTAAACGAGAGTCCAAGGGTCTATTCGTAATTGCTTATGGTGTGGAAAGGACTTGGTCGTAATTTCTAGAGACGTTTGAGGCTCACTAGGAAGTGGTGAAAGTTTTTTTTTGCTATTAGGTTTATATGGCAAAGGGTGTATTTTGGATTATCCGAAAGGGCAGGGTTTCTTTTGCAAACAAACGTAAAAGGGTGAAAGGCTCTTGAGGGAAATAGGGGAGAGGCAGGGAGCTTTGGGCAAATTTGCCCCCTTCTTCCTCCTCTTGCCAGCAGAAAACAGAGGAGGGGGGGAAGGCTCGGCGCCGGCCAAATCCCGGCGGCTGGGGCCCGGGGGCGGCTCGGGGTTGAGGGGAAAAGGGAGAGGGAGGCGCGGGGATCCCATCCCCGGTCTCACCTTGGCTTGGGACGCGGTGAGGAGGCGGGACCTCGGTGAGGGGCGGCGGCCGATGGTGGTGTGCGTGGCGGCGGCGCTAGGGACAGGGGGGTGAGGGGCTAGCCGTGCTGCGGCGGTCGTGGGGATGCCGGGGTACCCCTCGGCCCCTTTTATAGGTGGCCGAGGCGGTGGGGCGGTGAGCTCGGCCGGCGGCGGTCGCGGGCGGCCATTAATGGCGTTTGGCCGCTCGCGGCCGTCGTGACGCGGCGTGGCGGCGGGGCGCAGGCGCCGAGGGCGGCGTCGAGCACGTGGGGAGGAGAGGCCGGCGCTGTGCGGTACAGGGGCGGCGAGGCCGGGGCGGCAGTGGCGGGCGGCGCGGCGGCCATGCGGTTGCGCGTGCGCGTGGATCGCGTGCGCGCGCGGTCGGGCGGTGCGCGCGCGTACGGTGGCGTGCGCGCGAGGGCGGGGCGGCGTGGCGTCGCGGGACCGAGCGCGCGCGTGCGCGCGCGGCGCGGCGCGGCAGCGGAGGGCGGCGTGGCGCGGCGCATGGTCACGCGCGGCGCGTGCGCGCGTCGTGGCGTGGCCGGGGTGAGACAGGTGCACGGCCTGGGGGGGCGTGCGGGCTCGCGGCAGGGGAAGCCGGGAAGGAAAGAGAGAAGGAAGGAGAGGGAAAAGAAAGAAGAAAGGAGAAAGGAAAAGGAAGAAAGGGAAAGAGAAAAGAGAAAGAGAGATTGGGAAAAATAAAAGAAATGGGAGAGGGAAAAAGGGAAAAGGAGAGAGAGAGAGAGAGAGAGAGAGAAGGGGCGTGTCGGCGCCGGTCGCGGCGGCGGCCGTGGCCACGCGCGCGTGGGATTTGCGCGCTGCGCGAGAAAGGAATCGCGCCGGCGTTAATCACGGCGGATGCTCGCGCGCGGCCGGCAGGCCTCCGAGCGGCGCGGGATGGGACGGCGATAAGGTTTAGTGTCGGTCAGAAGGGGTTAGGGCTAGGGTTTCGACGACGAGTGGTTTTTAATTGAAACACTCTAGCGCGCGATTTAATTTGGTAAATTTTCAGGGCGTCACAGCTCGGCCTCCTTCGTCCACCGGAACTTGTCTTGGCGCTTCACGAGCTTGAAGAAGGGTAGTCTTCTCTCCCCGAGCCGGGAGATGAACCTGTTCAGGGCTGCCATACAGCCTGTTAGCTTCTGCACATCTTTGATTGTGGCCGGAGCCCCCATATCAGTGATGGCCAAAATCTTCATAGGGTTGGCTTCAATTCCCCGGTTGCTTATGATGAACCTGAGCAATTTCCCTGATGGTACTCCGAAAACGCATTTAGTTAGGTTGAGATTCCACCGAAACCTGCGTAGGCTGCTGAACGTCTCTTTCAAGTCTGCAATCAGGCCGTCAGGATTCCTGGTCTTGATGACCACGTCATCCACGTAGGCTTCAACATTCTGATGCAGCTGATCAGCAAAGCACATCTGAATCGCGCACTGATAGGTTGCTCCTGCATTTTTCAAACCGAAAGACATAGTTTTGTAAGCGTACGTCCCGAACAGGGTGATGAATGCGGTTTTGATTTGATCCTCCTTCTTGAACGTAATCTAGTGATATCCTGAATAACAATCAAGGAAGCAGAGGAGTACACAACCCGCCGTCGAGTTGACGATTTGATCAATGCGCGGTAGCCCGAAGTGATCCTTTGAGCAATGCTTGTTGAGATCGGTGTAATCAACGCACATTCTCCATTCATTATTCTTTTTTCTTACAAGGATGGGATTAGCTACCCACTCTGGATGAATCACTTCTTTAATGAAGTCAGCCGCGAGGAGTTTAGCTATTTCCCGTTTAATTGCTTAACGCTTATCGTGAGCAAATCTTCGAAGGCGTTGCTTTTTGGGCACAGCCTGTGGGTGTACATTCAGACTATGCTCGATCAGTTCCCTGGGCACCCCTGGCATATCCGTTGGTTTCCACGTGAATATGTCTCGGTTAGCCTAAAGGAAACTGACGAGCACGAGTTCCTATTTCTCATCTAAGCCCGCGCCGATGACGGCGGTCTTAGATGAGTCACCCTCCTAGAGTTGGATCGACTTGAGGGCCACGTCACCAGTCGACTGGATGCTCGACTTGCTGGCCTTTCTTGAAGGGATCTCCAGCCCGGCTTGGGAGAGCTGCTTTTGTTCCCGCCTGGAACCGAAGTCGCCATCTCCCCCGAAGATGACGTTGACGGTCTTTGAAGCATCCTGGAACTTCGCGTTGCGCCCTTGGTCCCCTTGATCATCGTCTTCGGGTTCTTTGTCCACTGGCTTCTTGTTCTTCTTGCCACCATCGGAATTGCTGAATGTCCTCCGGAGATGGTAGCAATCGATTGCCGCGTGATTGGCACCTGGATGTCATGGACATTTCTTCTGCAGGAGCTTCTCGAACTCCTCCTGCATCATCGACTTCTTGCCTCGCGAGGGACGATCCACAGCCGCGATGAGATCATCTGGCTTGCGCTTTCGGGATGGACCCGAATAGTCCCGCTAGCTCTTGTCGTTGCGGTTGTCATGTGGATGCCTCAGATTGCTATCATTGCGCCTCGGGAACCGCTCCCACATCTTCTCTTCCTGCTCGGACCAGTCGTGCATCTGCAAAAGTTTTTGGCCTATTCCGCCCGAAGTCTCTGTAGATGCCTGGGTCGGTGATGCTGTTGTAGAAGCAGTCGATGATGTCCTCCTCCGAGATATTCGCAATGGTGGCGCAGACATCAAAGAAACGGCGTGTATAGGACCGTAGGAGCTCGTTACGTTCCTGTTTACATTGGCTTGGAGTATCTTGGAAGAATCGCTCAACAAAATTCTACTCTGCTGACGTCTCATGATTTGGGGGGAGATGGTGAAAGTCAAACCGTCAGGATTCCGAGTTGTAAGACATCTGTCAATGATCCGGGACATGGAGGGGGGGTGTTGGCCACTTTATTGGTGACCTTTACGCACATTCTTGGCGGGCTGTGCCGAAGGAGCAAGTACCCAAACCTGCTTTGCTGGGGAAGTGGGCTACCCAGCCTGACCAGAGGAAATTCAGAGGGAGGGGTGGCGAGCACGGCGGGTTTCTAGGGTTCAGCCGCCGCCACCATCGGTGAGAACTTTTGCACAAGCTGCGAGCCCGGCCCGGGTGCCATGTCGAGAGACACCTCTGGTCCATCTAGGAACTTTGTTTGGGGGGACAACCCAAGAGGCGTTTTGAGGATTAGGGGGGGGGGACAGATTCCAAGTGGATGAGGAGAGATTGGGTAGAAGGAATGAAGATGCTTGGAGAGATGATCAGAGGTGTGAAAGGTTCCAGCGAGAGAGAGATTTTGCCCCAAGAAACCATGGTTTTAAATCGCTGGCTAAGGCATTTAACGGCAGGATTGCCGTTATGGCATTTAGCGGGCTATAGCCAGCATTTAGCGGGCTATAACCAGCTTTAACGGGCTAAATGCCATTGCGGCTGCCCTTCCAAATAGCTATAGCCGGCTATTTAAAACCTTGCAAGAAACCCAAGAAGAGATGAAGCGTTTGTGGGCAAGAGGAGAGCGCTGGATCAAGGTAACTCCCACAGCTCTGTTCATGATAGACTTGGAGGTAGGGAGGTAGGGCTCAGGAGCCAAGGAGGCCTGATCTTATGAGAGAAAAACGAGGGTGGGATTCCAATCCAAGGAAAGTGATGTGTGCTTTTGGTATAGACAAGAAGGCCACCACCAAGCTACTTGCACTAATCCACCTTTCTGTTTTAGATGCAAAGAAACAGGGCATATAGCAGCTAAGTGTCCTAGTGAAAAAGGAAGCTCCATGAACATGTATGGATTTGGTTTCCCAGGACAGGGCTTCCATTGTCTTAAGATCCCAGGCTTTGCCAAGAAACAGAATGCTGACCATGTGGGGCTGATCAAGATAATGAGTGGAGAAGCCAATGTGGACAGAATGGACCAGGAGCTAAAGAACCTCATAGATGAGAAATGGAATTGGAAAGTGAGGAAGATATCTGAATCTGATTACCTAGCCATTTTCCCAAACATAATGATTTTGGACACATTCTCTAGATCCAAAGGCTTTGAACTGGCACTCTTCAATATATCAGAGTCTGTGTCTCATTCAGATTTGGACCCTTTTGCCTCAGCAGTACTGCAAACTAGGTGGGTTCAGTTGTCAAATATCCCTGATATGGCCAAGAATACTGATGCTGTCACATTGATTGGGGAATTGGCAGGTGAGGTGATTGCAGTTGATGAAGTTTCACTGATAAAAGAAGGGCCTGTTAGAGTTAAGCTGAGGGCAAGAGGCATGGAAAAACTTAAGAGGCTTTGTGGAAGTATTCATAGAAGGGACTGGATATGAAATCAAGTTTGTGCTGGAATGAAACAGGAAACCTGTTCCTTCCAGCAAACCTCCTCCTCCTAAAAAACCAGACGATGATGAATTTACTGATGATGACAATGCATATGATTTGTCGGATTATAAGGAATAATTGCGACGCAGGCTGACTGACACACCTAAAGCTCCAGCCCCGAACCAGCCAAACAATGATCAACCTTCCATGAAAAAATAGGTGCTGAGGAAGCAATCCCAGAACAATAGGGAGTTGGAGGGGGTCTGAAATAGGGAGCTGACATCTTGGAGATACCACCCATTGCAATGTTTAACCCACACATAGAAACTTTCAGTTGCTTTGCTGAAGCTGAGGCACTTCCTTCTTAGGAATCTGTCCTCTCAGCTATGGAGGATGATTGTGGTATGGAGGGGAGGGGCGAGTTCCCAACTCCTCCATCTGGCCAGCTCTTGATCCACACAGAAGATGGAGGGCATCGTTTCATAGATAAAGATAAATGGCCAAATTTAGAAGTGGGACAAGAGAGAGAGAGAATCTGTCTTCTGATAACAACAAGACTACTGATGACTTGCTCCCTTCACAAGGCTCTATGGATATTGGGGAGGTTACTGAGACTAAAGGGGCTCACTTCTTCCACACTACTCCAGCAGCTGTAGAGACAGCAATGAAGAACAACACAATGAATGAAGAATCTGTAATTGTGATCAATGAAGATAAAGAGGAATGGGAGGTGGTCTCTTCAGCTAAGAAAACTCAAGCCAAGAAGAAATTTGTAGCTGCGGTGGCTGTCAGACAAAGCTCCAAAGTCCAAGCCAACCACAAGTCTCCAATTCAGGGGGGGTTTTCTGTAGGACCAGGTAACTTCCAATACTCTTCTAATTGTTTGAAATTCTTAATTCCTGTGTAGATGAAGAACCGGAAAATATTGCCTTGCAATTTGATGTTTTTTTTGGGGGGGGGGGGTAAAAATGAAACTCTTGAAGTTTTGTCTGTCATGAAATTGGAGGAAAAAGCAAGAGCTGCTCTAGCTGAGGCAAAATACAAACAACACCTGGAACAGAAAATGAAAGAGACACATGAACTAGAGGGGGAGAATCTTGAATTGGACCCTATCACCAATATGCAGAGAGATTTTCAGACAGAGGAGACTGTCCCTAAGAAGAAAGGTGGTAAAGGGAAAGGGAATAAATTGAGCAGGGAGCTTAGGAGGATTAGTTATCAGTGAAGATTCTAATATGGAATATTAGGGGGATGGGGCAAAAAGCAAGAGTAAGACAGCTCAGGGAGCTGTTGCAGCAAGAGCAGGTGGAAATTGTGGGCTTGCATGAAACAATTAAGAAACATTTCTCTAACTCTGATCTGATGGAAATTGGAACAGCGGCCTGCTCACTTGGAAATGAGTTCCTGCACAGGGGCATTCAGGAAGTATCCTTCTAGGGGTAAAGGAAGATGTTCTGGAAGTGAAAAACTGGGAGGTAGATGGGTTTTTTGTAGGAGCCATAATCAGAAATAGACTATCAAATGTTAGATGGGACTTCCTTACAGTTTATGGACCTGCAAAGCATGACCTGTCTCAAGCCTTTGTAGGTTTCCTATGAAGGAGATGTGACAATGCTGTCCTGCCAATTCTCATAGGGGGGATTTTAATTTGGTCAGATCTCATGATGACATGAGTTCTGGAAGGGGGGATGAGAGGCTGACGAGACTTTTCAACTTTATTGAGAAGTATGAGCTGAAAGAAATCCACAGAAAAGAGGGGAGATTCACCTTGGCTAACAACCGGGAAGCACCTATTTTCAGTAACATTGACAGAGTTTTGGCCAACACAGAATGGGAGGAAAAATTCCCTCTTACTACACTAACTTCCTTGACCAGAATTGGTTCTGACCATACACCACTGCTGTTAGACATAGGTGATCTGAAGAAGCATCATGTTAGACAATTCTACTTTGAAAAACAATGGTGCTCTAAAAATGACTTTGTCCAGAAAGTTAAAGATAGATGGAATGATTGCAAAAAGAAGTGGTCTGAACAGGCTTACTCCATGGACAAATGGCATGGGGGGATCTCTGACCTAAGGCTCTTTCTAAAAGGGGGTGTGTGTGTGTTGGGGGGGGGGGGGGGTAATGTTAGAGGAGAATACATAATGAAGAAATCCCAGCTCCTCTCTGCAATTCAGGAGATTGATGCCAATGAGTGTGAGCAGAATGTAACGGGAGAGATGGCAAAGCTAAGAGTGGAAATGGAGAGAGAGTTGGAACAACGGAACAACTAATGGAGTCTGAAGAAGTCTATTGGCAGCGAGGGGGGGGGGGGGGTGAGAAATTGATATTGGAAGGGGACTCAAATACCTCATTCTTTCACCTGCAAGCTAATGGAAGAAAGAGGAAAACAATCTATTTTGTCCCTGGAGCATGAAGGCAACATCACTACAGACCCAGCTAAGATCCAGGAGATAATTTACATCTACTACAAGAAACTATTTGGAAAAAGCCAGGCTAAGAAAGTGAGATTGAGCCAGGACACATGGTCCACTGATAGAAACCTGAGCCCAGCAGATAATGTGGAACTGACTAAACCATTCTCCGAAGAAGTTAGAAAGTCTGTATTTGAGATATATGAGAATACAGCATTTGGTCCTGATGGTTTTGGGGTGACCTTCTACAAACATTGCTGGGACATAATCAAAGGGGGCTGTTGGAGATGATCAATTATTTTTATCTAGGCCATTTGGACTTAACCAGACTACTATGGAGTGGTAACCCTTGTTCCTAAGGTAGCAGATGCAAATAATGTGAAACAATTCAGACCCATCTGTCTCCTGAATGTGAGTTTTAAAATATTCACAAAGCTGATTATGGACAGGCTGGCCAGGTTTACTGGGAAGATAATTGCTGGCAGCCAAACAGCTTTCATCAAAGGCGGGTATATCCTAGATGGGGCCGTTATGCTACACGAGATAGTTCATGAGCTTCACACTAAGAAGATGGAGGGGGTGATGTTTAAAATAGACTTTGAGAAAGCATATGATAGTGTCTCTTGGGAATTTGTGGAGGAAGTAATGATAAGGAAAGGCTTTGATAAAAAGTTGAGAAATTGGATAATGAGCTCTATCAGAGGGGGGTTAGTTTGCATCAACATCAATGGCCAGAATGGGCCATACTTTAAGACTCACAAGGGGCTAAGGCAGGGAGACTCGTTGTCACATTTGCTTTTCAACCTTGCTGTTGATGCTCTAGATCATATACTGACAAAGGCCAGGGATAAAGGTCTGATCAAAGGTTTTGTCCAACACTTGATCCCTGGGGGTATCGCTCATCTCCAATATGCAGATGACACATTCATTATGGTGAGTAGTGACACAGAGTCTATCAAGAATCTTAAATTCTTGTTATACTGCTTTGGATGGATGTTAGGTCTTAAGATAAACAATCACAAGAGTTGATTGCTTTTGGAATTCTTGATGCTGAAGCACAAGAGATAGCTAATATGTTAAACTGTGAAGTGGGACAAATGCCAATGAAATATCTTGGATTCCCAATTAATGCAAAAAACCTGAGTATGGGGGCTTTCAGTGGTGTAGTTGACAAAATGAGAAAGAAACTCCAACCTTGGAAAGGAAAACACTTATCCTCAGGGGGGCGCCTTGTGCTCACAAACTCGTCGCTGAGTAGCATGCCCACCTACCTGATGGGCATGTTCCTACTGCATGAAGGAACTCACAAGCAAATGGATACAATCAGGAGCCAATTTTTTTGGAGAGGGGACAGGGACAAACATAAGTATCATATGGTCAAATGGGGGATGTCTGTCTGCCAAAGGACTTTGGAGGTCTAGGTATTATTAATACAAAACTAATGAATGAGGCCCTGTTGCTAGAGTGGCTATGGAAAATTCTACAAAATGTTGAGGAAGACAAATGTTGCCAACTTCTCAGAGCAAAATATTTGCAGCACAAGCCACTCATGGCCTGCAGCGGGGGTGTGGGATCACAATTTTGGAGAGGGGTAAACAAGATCAAACACAAAATACAATGGGGGATGTCTTTCACAGTTAACAATGGGAGAGAGACCAGATTCTGGGAGGATGTGTGGCTGCTAAACACACATCTAAGGCTCAACTTTCCTGATATGAGAAGTGCCAGAAGAAAACTTGTTTTGTGCATGAATGTCTAGTGGATGGAGTTTCGAAAATAGAGTTTAGGAGATCCTTAAATGCTGCAGATTTACAAAAGTGGGAGGAACTGCTGAGTCTCCTAGAGGGAACACATCTGAACAGTCTTGCAGACCAGCTACAATGGCTATTTGAGAAATCTGGCAAGTATTCTACAAAAAACATGTACAGATGGACGACACATAGGGGGGTGGTTAACAGGAGAATGAGGGGGGTCTGGGATAGTAGATTACCTATGCGAATCAAGGTATTCCTATGGCAGGCTGTGTTAACAATAAGCTGCAAACAGGAATGGAACTGAAGAAGAGGAGCTGGAAAGGCAGCCACCTATGCGGGGTGTGTGGATGCCTAGAAACTGTAGATCACATCTTCTTCTCCTGTTTGACTGCTCGCTTTGTTTGGGCATGCTTCACGGAAGCCTTGGCGTGGAATCGGGCGCCAAAAAGCTTGCAGAATTTCCTGGATGTTTGGATCCCTATGGGGTGTGATAAATATAACCTGAAGCTCTTCTTGCTCGCGACAGTTATGTGGGGTCTGTGGACAACGCGTAACAAACAGGCAATTGAGGGGAAGTTTCCACGCTCTCCGTCTGAAATCTTGTTCAACATTATTGCAGAAGTGGAGGGTGCGTTTGCGGGATGACGATCAGACCAAGCTGGCAGAGATGGAGGTGCAAACAAGATAAGATTTCCTGGAGAAACTGAGAGACGGCCCGCCTGATGAAGTGTTCCTGTAGCCGGGTCTCAGTTGTTTTTTCCTTTTCTGCTACGTGTGTTGTAGCGTTTTTGTCAGCTGTTTCGCCTTTTGTGTCGCTCCCGTAAACTGGTAACCCCAGTACCCAAAAACCTTATTTGCTTTCAATAAAA
Organism: Panicum hallii; assembly: GCF_002211085.1. Lineage (NCBI taxonomy): Eukaryota > Viridiplantae > Streptophyta > Magnoliopsida > Poales > Poaceae > Panicum > Panicum hallii. The sequence goes on along the minus strand of NC_038046.1, from coordinate 30,374,261 downwards.
GCAGGGGAGATCCCTTTTTCAAAAAAAAACATGACGTTTCGGACATGCAGCACATCCCATTTTTGTGCTACTTTTGTAGTTTTTTGTGTCTGAACATCATTTTTTTTACCGGAGGTAGTATATTATGAAAAGAAGTACTGCCTTGTTTGGAAATTGGGACATTATGTCCGGCTACTCCCCCCGATGAACCTAACCGCGCAAGAAATTTTAATTTTGACCTTATGAACTAGACCATATTAGTTCCATAAAAAAATTACTCCCTCCATTTGAAATTATAATACTTAAATTCGTCTAGCATGGGCATATTTCAGACCAACAGATACTTTCTTATGAGTATAGTTTTGGGACCCTCTCAAGCATGATTTTTGGGACAAAAATTGATGTAATTAAATTTGCATTTAAAATTACTTTCTTATGTATAGTTTCGAATACCACATAAATGAAATATTTCTGACCCAAGTATTTATCCTAATGATATGAAATACACCTTATTATTTCAAACCGAGGAAGTATGTCAAGTCCCTCCCCCAAACATCATATCCATCCATTAGTGTAGAGATAACCATGCCATGTGCGGATGACGTGATAAGAGATCACAACTAATTTCTTTTTTCTTTCATAAAATAAATAAGAAAAGTGATAAGTGAGAAGATGATGGATTGCACCATTCAACACTGGAGCAGGTACGAAGAAAGCGAAGGCTTAACACAGGATAGAATAATAATGAGAGCAGAGACAAGGAAGTTGAGGGGTTAGTTTGGAATTACTCCGTGGCTATGACCTGCCTGATCACCTGAGATCCTGCCACTTTCATTCCGTGCATGGTGTATCGACGACCTCGAGTCCGAATTCTTTAGCGGTTTTGGCATTCTTGCTCTGTTTTGAATTTAAATAGTAATTCTATCTTTATTTTTTCAACTATGCGATTTTACCCCGGCTTTTAAAAACGAAACGTCCATTTATCCCAGGTTTTGACTCATTTAGTTGGATGTTCTAAAAATAATGAAAATAAATTGGAGAAAATTCAGAGCAATGGAAAAAAATGATAGTACCGGTTTGATTCCGCACTAACTTTTGCCAAATGGACCAAATCATTCTTCAACCTATCCCACTTGTTCTTGATTTGTGTCTTTGATAACTCGATTTCGGTCATTTGGTAAAATCTTCCTGACACTTCAATGTAACCTAAAGTGTTCAAATGTGTATTTGGTCTATTCTCTCTCCTTACTTGTTCAGCGAATAACTCACATACAATGCGATTATAATCATCCGTCCATTCCATAGAATCACCCTAATCAACAATTATGTGGAGCAATATTTTGAAGCATACATGACAACGCAAATTATCTAATTGACTAGCATACATACACTCAGCAGCAATGGAATTGACCAGTAGCAATGGAAGAAATCAAGTGAAGAAATTATACCGATTTTCGAAGATTAGAGATGCAGGCATGGCCACTGGTGCCTCCCTTGTTGGTACGCGTCGCCCATGCTGCGCCCAGGCCAGCAGCGCCTAGAGGGGCCGCAGCTAGGCCGGCACCACCGAGGGGGGCCGCACCCAGGCCGCCGAGCCCCAATGCATCGGCCGCGCCCTGGGCCGCGCCGCCCGCGCTCCTGCTGCCGCTGCCTCTGCCAGCTCCCCTGCTGCTGCGTCCATGGCCGCCCCTAGAAGCCGCGCCCCCTCTAGCGCCTCCCTGGCCGCCCCTGCTGCGGGAGAGGCCAACTCTCGGCGCTGCCGGCGGCCCATGGCCAGCTCCTCCGAGAAAGGCAGCAGACGGCGACGGGATCTCCACAACAGGCGACGAATCGACTCCAAATTCGTGGGGAATATGTTCAACGCCCTCAGATCCGCCCATTTGTGCCATCAGCTCGTCGCCGGCGACCTCCGGTGGCGTGGACATGGCCGGCGGCTAGGGTTCTGAGGGTGGCGCTGGGAGAGGAAAGAGGAAGAGGGGGGTTGCAGGTACGGGAGCAAATAGAAGTAAAGAAAACATTTCGTTCCGAGTGTGTAATAAGTGGTATTGGTGGGTAATTTTTTCCCAACTTCATGAGGGAGTTCAAACAACTATTTGTGAAGTACCTTTTTGGCTGCATGGATTTCGTGAAGTTGGGGCTAACTTCACGTTTTTTGGTGAAGCTGGGGGTATTTGGTTACAGTTTTATGAAGCGAAGTCGAATTTGATGAAGTGAAATAGTGCCATACTTTTCTTGATGTTCCCAAGTCTCTTACTGATAGTCGTTGAGACTGGACTAGTGGCAAGCAATAAGCACCTCGCACTAGTTTTACCATTGTCTCGGGGGTCGGATGAGCTTTAACCAACTGGTACCGGAAACAACTTGGGAAGTATCGAAGTATACATCAAAGCCGGATTAAGTATTGAAGCCAGCGTTTATAAGTTTGACCTTGCCAAACGGGCCCTTAATCGGCTCTCTCCTTCCTCGTCCTCGAGCTCTGCGGCACCAGGCGTACGCGGGCGGGGCCACGCACGCGGGGACGCGTGGCAGGCCCGGCGCGCGCGGCGACCCGGCACGGGCGCGCGCAGCTCCCTGCGCAGGAGCTCGCGGCGGCCCAGGTAGAATCTGCAGCTACAGTTTGGGAATTTGTCTGTGATGGTCAGTGAACCCGACGCACATTTTGGTCAGGAGACAGCAAAACATCGCTGGCAAGCAATGCAAGATCTGCTACTACTGTGTGGTCTGATGCCTTGGATATCTTCGATGCTTGTGTCTGCAGGTCACTGTTTTGTTTTATATACCAGAAAACTTTGCCAACACGAATTGTTCACACACATAGCTATGTGATGTTGCAGTTAGTTGATTTCATAACTGAGCACTACATGTAGGCTTCAAAGCAACATATAACTTTATAACGTGAGTTGGAGAGTGATGTATGTGAGACTTGTATGTGGGAATATGATCTGGTACCTCTGTTTGGCCATGATGGAATGTGATCCCTTGCTTTTGGTGGACATGTATATGTGTTATAGTGCTTTTGTTGGATATATATATGCAAGTTATGTTGTGTCATGTTGCTGTCAAAATTTTAAAAGATTTATCAAATTTCTGTCATGTTTGAAAGTTGTAAAATTTTGGTTTGAATTTGCTTGAGAAAATTCTTTTTAGACCTGTCAAAATGTTATTCAGTTCTTCTATTTAAAATAAAGGTAAAATCATAAAGTTCATATAATATTAGAGGCAAATCCGCAAGGGAAATTTAGTCTTTGCCTAGCAATTTTAACACCGTTAGCTGGTCTTCACGGAATAGGGGCAAACGCTTTCTTCATTTTCAAAAAGTAGGGGTAAAATTGCACAGTTAAAAAATAGAGGTAAAATTACAGTTTCACTTCGAAACAGGAGCAAGAACGCCAAAATCCCGATTCTTTATATTCCAGTTAGACTGATAGCACGAAGGAAGGCTACTGATTTTGGTTGGTTGGATTCGCTTTTTTGCTTTCATGTGTTGTGGAAGGGCGGATGATGCCGATGCTGCATTCCCTCGCATGCCTGAGGTATAGTTTATTCATGCTCTAGAAAATATAAGGGTCCGTTTGGTTCACTGGAATTGAAACCCATTACAAGATTTAGATTCTAGAAATTGCATTCAACAAGAATTTAATTACCAAAAATCTAATTCAGTTTAACTACCTTATTTGTAGATTCGTGGAATTGTTTTCCATGAATCAAATTTCAAATCTTATTTGGACGATTCAACAAAGAATCTTTTTAATACTGAATAAAAACAACTTCATCCAAACAACAGATTCTCTCCCTCCCTCCCTCCCTCTCTACATCCAGTAATTCAGATTTCAGAACTCTCCCTACCTCTAGCTGTTCAGATTTCAGAAACAACCAAATGAATGATAAACACTTGAAATGATAGACATTCAGATTTCAGAACTCCCTCCTTCCATCTAGATTTCAGAATATATGGTAACTAACAAACATGACAGACACTTGAAATGAAAACAAACATGACACACACACACTCCGCCCCCCCCCCCCCCCCCCCCCCCCCCCCCCCCCCCCCCCCCCCCAAGTCCTTCAGCATTTTTAGAATCTTAGTAGCAGGTCAGACACAAAGATACACACTTGAAATGAAAACAAATGTGACAGACATAGAGGTATCTAAGCATCCTTATAGGATCAACCACTGATGATTACAAGACAGATGCAAGTAAAATAGAATAAAATCCAACAAAGTATCCTTATCTAATCCCTCCACTCGTCCAGTGTGTTGAGAATTCCTTTGCATGTTGGGTCTTTAGGTACTTCCTCCTTGAGTATATCAGTTTATTTGTCAAATTTTTCAGCCATCAGAGAGGTAAATGAATCACCAAACACCTATCTCTTTAAACATGCTAAAGTGGACGATGAAGTAGGTTCTTTGTGCTATTCTCTTCCTTACTCATCTCTTTAGAGCTCTCAGCTACGGGCTTTGCTGCATCACCGGTCGCATAATTTTTACCAAACACTAAATTGATTGAGTCCCGGTACAAGACAGTCTTGTTACGTGTACCCACTTGTCTCCTTGTCTCTACAAAAAATATTGACACGACATTTGTGAGTAAGTAGTACAGCAAGCAAGAAGCGTAGGACAACAATCATGCCATAATTAATCTATAGACAGAACTGTTCTACATAACCTTTCATTATTGAATTAACTCATAAAGCTATGGACAGAACTGTTGTACAAGAAGCTCTGCTGATCAGGTGATATAAAGCAACAGAATGTGATATATAGCAAAAATGTAGTGCAAGAAAATATGCATACTAGTTAACAACAGCTAACACCTAACAGTTTTTCAGTAGTTTACAAGGCAGCCAAGTAGAATGGAACTACTAATTTCAGGCTTTCAGTGTGCAGGTTCTTACAAGTAGAAATGGACCAAGCAAGCAGAATATACCACTGGAATGTGCTTGTTCTTAACAAGTGTAAGCTGAATGCAACTACTAGCAAGCAGAGAGTGCAGGATAAAAAAAATGAGAGCTGCAGGGATGACAACAAAAACTATTAATAGAAGTAAATATGCAAAATAGCAAGAAAATACATAGTACTCTACAGAGAGAACTTTTATAGCAAGAAAATTAGTTGTTACTCTATTGACATCTTAACTAAGCTTAAGAGACAAGACACGTAGAATCCAACTACTAGTTTCAGGACAGACAAGTATATATCTTAACTAGCTTACAAGACAGCTGTTATTCACATCTTAAGTGAACTTACAGGATAGACAAATAGACAACAATGTGAGGGGGTGTTTGGTTACTTGAGGCTTATAATAAGCCCCATCCAATAAGTTCCATTCCATCCAAACATCTAGGCTTAAAGGTGAGTCTTAGGTGCTGTTCAGGGCAAAAGGACAAATGGCAAAATTTTTGCTCCTGTCACATCAGATGTTTGGACGCTAATTAGAAGTATTAAATATAGTTTAATTAAAAAACTAATTACATAGATGAGGACTAAATGACGAGACGAATCTATTAAGCCTAATTAATCCATAATTACGGTAGCATTTGCCCTTTTGCACTTTGGGGTGTTTGGATCCAAAAGTGCAAAAAAAGTGCAAAAGAGCAAAAATTTTGCACTTTCTCTTTCTCTTTCCATTGGATCCGAACAGGCCCTTATTATAAACCTCTCCATAAGCCCATAAACCCCTTTAAGGAGTGCTTACGAGGCTTATTTTTTATGAGCCCCACCAGGAAAATAGCACTTTCAAACCACTACCCTCCACAACCCTATTCATTCAGCCCCTTTAAAGACATTAATGAGGGGGCACAAATATTATTTGCTACTATAGAGGCTTATTATGAACCCATACAATCAAATACTTATTTGGCATATTATAAGCCTCTCCATATGTGAGGCTTGTGGGCTTATAACAAGCCTCAAGTAACCAAATTAACAGGCCCTAAGAGTAGATGGTTTCTAAATCTTAGTGCAGCATAATCCACCCAACAGAATCACTGTCAACAGATATTCTTTTTTTTTTGCAGTCCCAACCAATGCCACTTTATTGATTCCAATATACCGTTGATGATGGTGCAATGCTTGCCAAAGGTCTTGTTCTTAGATAAGATGTTGTCTTTTATGATATCCACATTACATTTTTATTGAACACTTATGATAGCAGCTCTATAGACATGAGATTTCCATCAATTTTGGCATCTATCACCCTTGTTATTGTATTGTACAAAAGTTTCAAGCAGAGTCTTGTCCATATCATCATTCCGAGCAATGTAACCCCTTCCTGATCTTGACTTCTTCCCCTTCTCCATGTCCTATAGGAAAAAAATTGCAAAGGTAATTGGTCAAGTACAAGGGAGAAAAACAATCTGGTTAACCAAATCCGCAGAAAAAAATCTTTAGCACAAATTTCATAAAATAATATAATAGCATTTATCGTAAATTGACCACGTCGCGCTTCTTAATCACCAAACATTTGGTTTTTGGATGAAATGACTGGCATATCGGCACCCAGGACAAATTGGATTTGGCGACTAAGCTAGACTCGGTGGTAGCATGTGTGGAAAGGCAACCATGCCGTCTCGGAACTAGGAGTCATTTTCCTTTCGGATCCCGTGGTGATATTAATTTCATGCGGGAGGACATGTTGTTAAACCATGCACTGGAATACTATGATAACCACGAAAAGAAACATTGTGGTGGTAATTTCGCGTGAGCATGCCGAATCACATGCCTGATTACCAAGACTAATTGCAAATCTTGCAGTGGCCCAATTGCAAAGGCTCTTCCAGTCCCGGTACACTGTATCATACATATTGAATGAGCGATGAGCGCCACGAATGATGTGTGGCAGAACCAACCTGAATTATACCGGCTCAAGCACGCGAGTCCATTCCAGAGGGCTCCAACGTACTTCAAACGGTATAATCCCTTGGTCTGTCGGGTAGCGTCCTGATAAACCACCGATACAGGATCAAATAAGGTTACCTCACACGAAGGTGAGTCCAGAGATACAGTCACCATCATATTTTACATCATAGGGAAATTATTTTACAAAAGTTTCCACAAGTAGTACAAAGTTCCACACTTAGCAAAGTTATTACAAAGTTTGCAGAAACAGCCAAGGTTCAAACTAGGAGTCATTATTACAAACCAGTTGTAGAGTTCAAGTTCTAGCAGCGGAATTTAAAGTACATAACTATACTCATCGCCAGTAAGGACGTCATGCTAAGCCATGGCATAACATCACTCGTTATGATCAGGGTTGACCGGGAACGGGTCCCACTCCACGGACCAACCATCAGGCAAAGCATAAGTACAAGGCATGGGGTAAGTAGGGTCTTCAGAGACATTACCTGAAACAAAACATATAGCAAGGCTGAGTACTCTAATACTCAGCAAGTCTTACCCGGAATTTGGGTATACTTAGCCCATAACTAGACCATGAAGGCTTTAATAGGGTTTTGGGTTTTATTTCAGCTGAAAAGCAACAAAGAGTAGATCCTTACTTTCATATTTTAGCTTTCAGATTCTAATTCCTTTAACCATTCTAAGTGAGCACCTGTAACTACTCAAGCAAGGTAGAGTCTTTTAAACATACACCAGTATTACTCATCAACAACATTACTCTTGTTACTCTATGTGGCAAAAGAGTTAAGCAGTCTCAATCTTCGTGAGAAGCGGACGATTCTGAATCGAATTTCAACCCTTGCAAGGTAAACCTAACTCACACGCTTGGAACACCAACAAGTCGTTCCGAAGCAACCGTTTGCCTTTCATTCCGGGTCGTGGAACAATGCCACCACAAGCGATTGCTGGACCATACGCACATCCAATGTGCGGGACATACGTCTGTAGCGCGACTACATGACCGTATTCCCGTCTGCTCTGCAGAACGTACTCCCACAGTCGGTGCGTGTAAACATAAAAATAAAAGTCGAGTGGTGGGAGACGAGTCCACTTGCCGGGCCGATTGGTTACTAGGCTTACCGCTTACCATATTTCGCGGCATGTGGCTAGTACTTTCAAACGCTTAACTGCCACTACCACACACTGCGACCTTAACCAAATTCATCAACACAGACGGGGTATTCTTTCTGTCCAAGATGCTACTTATAACCCCGTCCGTCATCCTTATAGTGATTGCAGAATTGTAATCCATCAATTCCTATATCGCGCGAGTGACAGGAAATCACTCGACTTCTACCGGTCCTATTAGCATAGCACTAGTCGGACTTAGTTTCTATTATTCAGCACATGGGTTCCTAGGGAGATGCATCTACGGTTTCCAGACAACTCCTAAGAACTTAATGCACAATTATATATATAAAGGTAAATTGCAGTGTAAATAAGATAGTGGGTTTATATCCGGGGCTTGCCTTTATTGGTGGGGCTGGAGTCAGGGATGTTAGTATTATTTTTGTGGCAGAACCAACCTGAATTATACCGGCTCAACTACGCGAGTCCTCACTGAAGGACTACCTTGTACTTCAAACGGTATAAAACCATTGGTCTGTCGGGTAACGTCCCGATAAACCACCGAACTCAGGATCCAACAAGGTACCTCACACGAAGGTGAGTCCAGAGATACAATGCCAAAATATCTTACACCACAGGCAGTTACATTTCAACAATGTACAAAACATCATTAGCTCCCACAGAGGAGAGATTATTACAAGACAGGTTTTAGTTTTTAGTCGAAGCAGCGGAATTTGAAAAGCGTAACCATTATACACGTCGTCATTACAGATATTATGCTAGCCCTGGCATAATATCACTCGGCGGAATCGGTGTTGGCCGGGGACGGATCCCATTCCACGGACCAACCATCAGGCAAAGGGTAGGGCCACGGTGTAATGAATGCTGGCTCATCAGAAAGATTACCTGAATTAAATCAACAAAAGCAAGGCTGAGTATACTAATACTCAGCAAGACTTACCCGGAATTGGGTATAACTTAGCCCATAACTAGACTCATGAAGTCTTTTAGCTTTAGGTAGAGTTTTCAGCTGAAAAGCATCAAAGAGTAGATCCTTATTTCCAACTTTTAGCTTTCAGGTTCTAGTGGATTAACCATTCTAGGTAAGCACCTATAACTAATCAAGCATGGTAAAATCTTTAACCAAGCACCATCTTTGATAATCATAAAGTTGCTCTTGTTACTCTATGTGGTAAAGGGAATAAGCAGTCTCATACATCGTGAGAGGCGGACGATTCTGAATCGAGATTCAAACCTTGCAAGGTAAACCTAACACACACGCTTGGAACACCACAGGGTTATTCCGAAACAACCGTTTGCCTTTCATTCCGACTCGTGGATCAGTGCCACCACAAGCGACTGCAGGTCATATGCACATCCAAAGTGCAGGAAGTACGTCTGTAGCGCGACTACAAAACCCGTACTCCTGGTTGCCCAGCAACACATATGCCTACACGTCGAACAAAGTAACCAAAAGAAGCAAATACATGTGGTGGGGGGTATGTCCACTCCTCGGGCCGATCGGTTACTAGACTTACCGCTTACCATATTTCACGGCATGTGGCTAGTACTTTCAAACGCTTAGCCACCGCTACCACACACTGCGACCTTAACAAATTCATCAACACAGACGGGGTATCATCTTGACTATGATACCTCATAAAATTCCCGTCCGGCATCCTTATAGTGATAGCAGGAATGTAAACATTACAATTCCTAAATCGCGCGAGTGACAGGAAATCACTCGACTTCTACCGGTCCTATAAGTAGAGCAGCTATTCGGACTCAAGTTCTAGTGTTCAATACATAGGTTCCTGAAATTATGCAACTAAGGTTTACAAACAACTCCTAAGAACTTAATGCATAAAGATATACATAAATAGTATAGGTTGCAGTGTAATAAAGTAGGGGTTATGTCCGGGGCTTGCCTTCGTTGGTAGGGTTGGGGTTAGTCAAACTATTTTCTTCCGAACCTTGGTTCGGGGCTTCAGAGAAATCCGCGACGAGAGTTCCGGGGTCTTCAGAATAACCTCCTTCTTGTTCCGGGATCAGCTGATAATCCCCGTCGGCGAGAGTGGTCGATTCTACATGATATGCAAAATGAAGTTTAATGGATGCATATATTTGTAGTTTAGTTCACGATAAAGTTGCAATCTAAATAAAGGGCATTACATATTGACAATCAACTTAACTACCCTGCACTGGGTAGTCATTTATCGAGTACTAACTAAACTAACTAGTCTCGTTAGGCAGCCGGGGTGGGTTACCCTAAACATCCAATTTAATTTTATTAGTTAAACTTTGTAATTAACTTTAGGTTATTATTTAATTATGGTTAACCTTGAATTAATTTTAGGCAAATGGTAATTTAGTAAAATTAAATCAATACTTATGAAAATTACCCTAAGTGGGTTTAATTGAAATAACATTACTCTAGATATTTTTATACAATAATTAGCAACTTACTTAATTAAACAAGATCAAGATTTGAAATTTCAAGGTATAACTATAACTAGAGTTTTATATTAAAAATTAGGGTTCAAAACTTAAGAACATCATAGACTACTCAAGTCTAGCATCCTGGAAAAGTTTCATAAATTTTCATGCATCCTAATTATTTATTTATGATTTATCTAGGAATCTAAGCTTGAAATTTATAATTCAAGTTTTATTAGGTTTCTGTTCCTCAAATTTTTATGTTATATCACACTCATAAAGACTAAACTATAGTAAAAATTTCATCCTTAAATATGCATAAATACTTCTGAAATTAATTTGCCAAGCTTTTATTAACTTATAACAAAAGTAACCAAATACTCTAGCTAGAGAGCTGATCTAGACTTCAAAAATTTATACAAGCCTTCTCAATTCAGGTGCAATATATGCTCCATAAATTAACAGCAGTAAAGCTATGGATCATAAGATTCAATCAAAACATCCTTTTACTTGTATTTAGAATATAGAACAAACTAAGCATTTTCATAACTTGACTGTGAAATAAAAGTTGTAGAACTTATCATAAAGATTCTAACCCAACAAGTTTGGTATTTTTCTGATTTTTCTACGAATTCTTACACATTTTAGAACTTCACTGGTTTGAAATAGAGAAAGGGACTGAAACTTTGCATAAAGGACCCTAAAGGGATTTAAAGGTTTGCAATGTAGCCCTTGGCCGGAGTCAGAGCGGGGAACACAGGTTTGACCGTCGATTCCGGCGAGGTTGGTCGCCGGCGGCGGGAAAAGAAGAGGGGAATAGCACGAGTGGGGTGAGGGCAACCTTCGGGCGGTGACGGATGGGGTCGAGGAGGTCGGTGTAGGCCTGCCCACGGTGAGGCCGAGGCGGCGGCAAGGGAAGGACGGCGCGGCGGCGCTCCGGTGACCGAGCGAGGAGAAGGGTTGGCCAGACAGCTGCGCGAGGGTGCGGTGGAGCTAAAGGCGAGGTGGTTGCAAGCGGAGCAGCTGCAGAGAAGCGGGACGACGGTGAGCTCGTGCTCGCCGGCGTTCGGGCGGCGATGGCTACGGCGTTCCGGGGGCTAGGGGCGAGGAGCTGGCGAATTGATGGTTAGAATAGGTCGAGGAGCTCGTGCTGATGCGCTCGCAACATAGGAGTTGGGCACTCGGTTTGGAGCTCGCCACGGCGGCAGCTCGGTGGCGGCCGCACGGCGACGGCGTGCGCGTGGCAAGCGCGGAAGAGGCCAGGGAAAAAGAGGAGCCGAGGTGGGAGAGGTAGAGGGCGACGCGTGGGAGAGGAATGCAGCAGGAGGTGGCGCTCGGGAAGCTGCGCCAGCGGTGGGCGGCGGCGGCAGGAGCAGAGCAGAGGCGAAGCAGTGGTGCCAGAGGAGGAAGAAGGCAGACAGGGTCAGAAGGACTGATTTGCAAATCTAGAAACTTCCAGGGACTCCTCTGTAAAGGAAAAATTCCCGTTGATACAAAAGCCTAGTGAGAAAAGTGTCTAAAGCAAAGTTGTAGAGAATTTCAAATCCTACAAGAATGCTTTAAGGTTCAAGTTCAAAATCTCAAAAAATATAGTTTTATTTTAAACTTTAAAGCACAATTCAAATTATAAACTTTGCCTTGTAATTCAAACAAAATGCTTTAATGTTTAGGGTCTTTTTGCAAGTTTTCCTGCAGTCATCATTACTAGTTCTTTTTACATTTTAGTCCTTAAGTAAAACTAAGTTTTACTTTTACCTTTTAACCATTTCACATGTAAACCCCTTATATTCGTGTTAATTACACATAAATCCCTAGTTTCCAATAAAGTCCATTTTTCTTATGTTTTATTTAACTTTTGCACTGTTCTTCTGTACAATAATGTAGGTTTACCACTTAAAAGTACTTTTACACACTTATACTCAAGTAATCACACAATTCCTAAATTACAATTATACCCCTGATGTCTTGTACAACTTATATACACTATAACACGCATACATATAATACATCCAAACTTAGTATCTAGTTGTCTAATTACCTGGATATTACAATTATCTTCCGAACTTTGGTTCGGGGCTTCAGATAATCCCTTGGTGACGTTCATTTGGTCTTCAGAAATATCCTCTGCAGACTTCTGGGAGATCTTGTAGGTATCGTTTGCGGAAGTAGTCGTATCTACATGCAATGCAACATTACATTTAAAGTGTGCACATAAAACTATCTTAATTCACGATAAAGTTGCAATCCAACACTCATTTAACATATTACTTATGTAACAACCAAAAAGACCTAAAACTAAACTTCGATAGAGCTTGGGGTAGACAACTAACTAAAATCAGCTATTTATTGAAGATTACAACAGAGCCAATTGGAAACAACAGGGGTTCAGCTAATAGAATTGGTAAAGAAGGGGGTTATCTATACAGTTTTAGGAAATATGCTGATTTCTGTTTGGAACAGAAATCGGCAGGAGCGGTCTCTGTATATGAGTAGAAGAGATTAGCCGATTTGAATTCACCTAGGGTCAAATTGGCTGATATGGATAGGAATGTTAAAGGTACGATGCTTCAAGGATAGATCAAGGAAGGACCTTGCTGATTAGATCTAGTTATCAGCATGTTTTTGCCTAACTAATGGTTGGTGTATCGGCTTGCCTTAGTCGACGAGGGTGCATCAGGTTTAGCCGATTGATGTGCTTTGGTCGTGCCTAACAGAGGCGTGTCTACTGTGCTATCTTACCGATCTGTGGTGGTGTGTCTTAACAGGTGCAGCCGATATGTCATCTAAATTGGTTGTCTAGCTGATCACTGCACACATCGGCTTAGCTGATATGTGCGCATGTACTAGATTTGTGAATCGATAAGATACAAGTAGTCGATCAGTGCATTTGCAAACTAGTTGATTAGTGAACATTGGTTGAGCCGATTTGTGTACATGTACTAGTCGATCGGTGAATCAGCATATTAGTCGATTTAGTGCATCGGCACATTAGCTGATTTACACATCGGGTAGAACTAGTCGAGTGATGTATCGGCATAGCTAGTTGATTAGTGCGAGTAACTAGCCGATAGTGTATTGGTAGACTAGTCGAATTATGTACCTGTACGGTCTGGGCCTCGGCGTGTTCAGCCGATTGGTGGATTGACTGTGTAGCTGGTTTTCATCCTTAAGGTTCTCTTACATCTATTGGGGTATATCAGCCGTGTAGGTGATTGTCCTACTCTGCACTAACTGTGCCTAATTGAGATGCGCTTAAGTGTTAACCTAGATGACTAGGTGCGGTTGCATCGATTTGATTACGTCAGTACAACAATTGAGTGACATCTAGCCAATGGGGCCATCTAAACTGGATCCGTTACAAGAACCAGATGGAATAGGACATTAACATCGGACTTAAGCTGATGAGACTACAAATATGGAACTAGACTAAAGAGAATGTGGCTGATGGGCTGGTGTCGATAGATGGGTAGCTAAAGAGGGCGTGAGGTTGATGGGCATACAGCTGATGGGTGTCCTACGGGTGCGTAGTCAGAAGGCATATGGCCGATAGGTATGTGTCCTATGGGTATATTGCTAAAGGGGTGCGTGGCCAACATCTCAGTCGATAAATCGGCTGATATAAGTGTGCTTATAGAGAAGGTTAACCAAACATCATAACAGTCTGCCATAGGGGCAGCAAGCACATCAGGCATGATGCACAATTTAACTTCAGTCAATCTATCGCAAGGACTTTGGCTACCAAGAGCTAATTAAGTCTAGCGTCACACCACCAGCAGGTTAAATATAAATCAAATGTTTCACTTGCAGATTAGACTTCTCATCTGTTTTACAGTTGCACAACAAGTCTAATTAAGATTCGAACAAGTGGCACAAGAATCATATTGTAACAACAAACACACATGACTAAATATAGCTTTAAGTGGTTCATAATTTATTTCAAATTGTACATAATGACTCAAGTGTCACAAGCATGACTAAATATAGCTTTAAGTGGTTCATAATTTATTCCAAATTGTACATAATGACTCAAGTGTCACAAGGTCTCAGGTATGTTAGCTAAGCTGTACTGGGGTTACGAGCTAGTTTTAGCAAGCATACAAACAATATCACGCATAAGCAATCAACTTTAAAGCACATGCTCAGAATCTGAGTAGCCGCACAGAGACACTTGTTGTAACCATAACTCATGTTATAATTATCTAACAAGGGTAACATGACTTACTCAGGAACAAGAATTAGCTACTGAAATTAACAGGTAGGAAAGCACCTCTTAGTAACACTCAAAAAGAAAACTATATCTAGGAACCAAATAAATGCAACAACTTGATATGCAGCAAGGATCTGGTAGCACAGATTAAATTGCATGATAACACACTGATAAGGAGTGTAAAAACAATTTACCAGCATTTATTGCCAACCTAAGGTATTTATTTTAGCCTCAACAAGACAAACTGAACAAAAATAGATTTACAAACATGCACATAGTTTCTGGGCTCGAAATTTTTACAGTGAACTAAACATGTTGAAGCAAAACCAAGCTAAAATTTTCAGCATTAAACATGAAGGAATGCAGCTAGAATTAAATTATGAACTTTCTATCAACATACAACAAAAAGTACTCGAATTCTAAGTAAATGAACAGTAAAGTACTCGAATTTTTTACAAAAAGCTACTTATGGAACATACAACCTAAGTTCCAAAATTCAGTGACAACACATGCATATAACATGAGATACAAATAAAACACTCATTTCCTAATATTTAATCTACATATTAGGGAATGAATGCTTTATTTGTACCTTATGTGATATGTAGTCTAGGTTAAATATTAGGGAATGAATGCTTTATTTGTACCTTATGTGATATGCATGTGTTGTAGCTGAAAGGTAAATCATAGGATGTATGTCTCAAGTGGAGATGTGTGATATTTAGTTAATCCTTTCACACGAGTGCTCATATCCCTGCCATCAAGACTTTGTCCTTGTTTTGTTTGCCGTTTCCTTAAGGTCCTTTTCGTATAAGGATCCTTGTTAGTTCGTGTGTATCTGCTGCTTAGCTAATACATCTCTGCATCTATGCTTCAGCGTCGGCTATCAGCTCAGCCGCTAAGCATCCGTTTCCATTGAGTCTATGATGTTTCTGTGTAACAGCTATCAACCGATGCATTTCTTTTGATATGCTTCTACCATCGGCTGGTTAGCTGATACGATTGTTATCTTTCTAATATCGGCTACTACCGATACAATTCTTTTTGTTCTGTCCTACATCGGCTGCACATAGTCAATGTATCGGAGATGCACACACGATCTTAAGTTTCTTGCTATCGACCGATCCAAGCCGATTCTAGTTGTTTTCCATATCGGTCAAATATGGTCGATCAATCCTTAGTTTTCCCATCTTTATCTACACACTTCTATCAGCCGATTTGTCAGCTAGGAAATCGACTATATATCTATTGGTCATATACCCTTAACCCTACTCCAATCAGCTGCACATCTGTAGAACATGTCCCATCGGCACAAACCCAACAGCCACATCCTCTTCAGTCTAGTTCCGCACTTGTGGTTCCATCATCCTAGACCAAGTTTAGTGTTTTGTTCCACCTAGTTCTTGTAACAGGTCTAACTTAGATAACCCCATCAACTGTACGTCACTCCATTGTTGTGCTGACGTAATCAAGCCGATACAACCACACCTAGTTACCTAGGATAACATTTAAGCACATCTCAGTTAAGACACAACTGCTTTAGGAATCACCCCTCTGCTAAAGTAATCGATGCTTTCATCGATCAATTAGGAACCCGGTACACCTATCAATCGGCTACCCAGACCAATGTACACAACCCTAGATTAGTAAGCTAGCACAGTAGACATGCCTCTGTTAGGCACGACCTAAGCATGTCAATCGGCTAAACCGGATGCACCCTTGTCAACTAAGGCAAGCCGATACACCAACCATCATTTAGGCAAAAACATGCTGATAACTAAATCCAATCAGCATGATTCTTCCTTGTTCTCTCCTTGGAGTATTGTACCTTTAACGTTCCTCTCTATATCTGCCGATTTAACCTCAAATGAACCCAAATCGGCTAATCTTTTCTACTCATATACAGAGATTGCTCATGCCGATTTCTCTTCCGAAATGAAATCAACAGATTTCCTAAAACTGTGTAGATAGCTCCCTTCTTTACCAATCCTATCGACTAAACCCCTGTTGTTTCCAATCAACTCCGTTGTAGTCTTCAACAAATAGCCCATCTTAATTAGTTGTCCAACTAAAGCTCCACCCAAGTTAGTTTCTGATCTTTTTGATCGTTATGTGAGTAGTATGTTAAATGAGTGTTAGATTGCAACTTTACTGTGAAGTAAGATAGTTTTATATGCACACTTTGAATGTAATGTTGCATTGCATGTAGATACGACTACTTCCGCAGACGGTACCTACAAGATCTTCCAGGAGTCTGCAGAGGATATTTCTGAAGATCAAATGAACGTCACCAAGGGATTATCGGAAGCCCGAACCAAAGTTCAGAAGATAATAATACTAACATCCCAGACTTCAGCCCCACCAATAAAGGTAAGCCCCGGACATAATCCACTAATTTATTTATACTGCAATCTATATCTATTTATATATATTTCCATGCATTAAGTTCTTAGGAATTGCGTGGAACCCTAGTTGCATAATTCCAGGAACCGATGTATTAAACACTAGAACTTGAGTCCGACTAGCTGCTATGCTTGTAGGACCAGTAGAAGTCGTGTGATTTCCTGTCACTCGCGCGATATAGGAGTTGTAATGTTTCTATTCCTGTTATCACTATAAGGATGACGGATGGGAGTTTTGTGAGGTATCATGGTTGAGATGATGCCCCGTCTGTGATGTTGAATTTGATAAGGTCGCAGGGTGTGGTAGTGTGGGTTAAGCATTTGAAAGTACTAGTCACATGCCGTGAAATATGGTAAGCGGTAAGCCTAGTAACCAATCGGCCCGAGGAGTGGATATACCTCCCACCACTCATATTTTGGTTCTTCTGGTTACTTGATTCGACGTGTGGGAATACGTGTTGCAAGGGCAACCAGGAGTACGGACATGTAGTCGCGCTACAGGCGTACGTCCTGCACACATTGGGTGTGCGTATGGTCCTGCAGTCGCTTGTGGTGGATCTGATCCACGAGTCGGAATGAAAGGCAAACGGTTGCTTGAGAACTATCGTTGGATGTTCCAAGCGTGTGAGTTAGGTTTATCCTTGCAAGGTTGAATTCGATTCAGAATTGTCCGCTTCTCACGAAGATTGAGACTGCTTGATCCCTTTACCACATAGAGTAACAAGAGCAATGTTATGGTTATCAAAGATGCTGTTTGGCTAAAGTTTCTACCATGCCTGAATAGCTATAGGTGCCTACCTAGAATGAATAATCACATAGAACTTGAAAGCTAAAAGTTGACATTAAGGATCTACTCTTTGATGCTTTTCAGCTAAAAACTCTACCCAAAGCTAAAAGCCTTCATAAGTCTAGTTACATGGCCATGTATACCATGAACGGGTAAGCCTTGTTGAGTATTAGTATACTCAGTCTTGCTAGTTATATGTTTTTCGGGTAAAGTCTTTGAAGACCTTACCCTTCCCTGTCTCGGCCCTGTGCTCTTCCAGATGGTTGGTCCGTGGAATGGGATCCGTCCCCGGCCAACACTGATGATAGCGAGTGATGTCATGCCCGGGCTTAGCATGACATACGTCTTGACGACGTGTTGTTAATCATCGCATATGTTTTCCGCTGCCAAAAACCATAACTTTAACAGTTTGTAATAACTTTTCTAAATTTGGAACTTCGTACTACTTTTGGAAACTCTTGTAATGTAATCCCCTGTGATGTAAAATATGATGGTGACTGTATCTCTGGACTTACCTTCGTGTGAGGTAACCTTATTTGATCCTGTATCTGTGGTTTATCGGGATGCTACCCGACAGGCCAAGGGATTTTACCGTTTGAAGTATGTTGGAGCCCTCTGGAGTGGACTCGCGTACTTGAGCCGGTATAATTCAGGTTGGTTCTGCCACAGCCGATCTCTTGGGAGCCGATGGCAATGCATCTGTTCCTTTCCTTAAAGTACCGATCCGGATCTGAATCGATTCTCAAATCAATTCCATTTTCCGTTTAAATCCAAAAACTTCCCAAAACACATCTTCGAAGATTCCCCGAATCCAAGTTATTCTCCGAAACCCTTTTCTCATAAACCCTAACCGCAAAGACCCGGACCAAATCCTTAGAGCACAAACTCAAACTTGCGCTGCCAACCCTAGATCCAGTTCCTAGGTTCTCAATCTTTAGGGTTTCTGATGGCGGGATCTTTGAATGTCGATGCGGGTGTCCTTGATCTGATGGTAATACTCCAACCTTTGCTAATTTAATGCAGCAATTACTAGATCCCTTGCACCATTAAATGATCTTTCTCCGGTTATTTGGGTTTTATGGATTCTTCAGGTTTCAGATTTCTCTAGCCGCATCTTTCTTCCCCCAATTCCTTTTGTCTCGGGCCTCGTTCTTACGAGAAACTCGTAGATCTATTTTCTTGTGAGGCCAATTGAATTCCGTTCATGAGCCAAAACATAGATTTAGATTCCTAGGCCGACAGCCTATGTGCTTGGCCAAATCCTCCCGAGGGCTGCGTGACCTGGTATAACAGAGTAGCAAAGATCTACCAGCCCACATGGGAGACCATAGGGATAGCCGATGCTCTGTCTCTATCTCTATCACCTCTTGAGAAGAATGAGAACCTTCTGAAAACCATCGGCTACTTTTGGTCCGATGCCTTAAACTGCCTCCTATTTGGTCATGAGCCGATGACTCCAACCCTCCTAGACATAGTGATGATCACTGGTTGGGACATCTCATCATCCTGCCCCTCTACCTATAGACTGTCCGAAGTCCCCTTCAAGTTGTCCTCCAAAATAGAGTGCACAAACTGGGGTGCATACCTGGACCAGCACCTAAAAACCAAAGGTCTTATGACTGAGAGGGAACACACAGCCTTCCTGAATCTTTGGTTGGAACACTTCTTATTTTGTGGTCCTTCCCTTGCTCCAACCAAGAATTATCTCCCCCTAGCATACGAACTGGCCAAAGGTAACACTGTTGGCCTTGGTAAGTTGTTCCTTGGGGAAGTCTATATATCCCTCCACCTAATGTCATTGAACCTACTCTCCTAGAAGAAACTTAGGACTGGTGGTCCCTGGTGGTTCATCCAATTGTGGGCTCACCTATACTTTCAGGACTTCATCCCAAACTTCCCTGTTTTGGCCGATAACTCCTTTCCAGATGAGAGTGGGAGGCGGATCAGGTGTACCAGCTTTGATCAGGCTTTGTATAGCCTTCCTGGCAGCAAGTTGAATCCCTCAAATGCTTCAAACTGGTTTAGGATTTTCTATAGGGGCCTGAACAACCCTATCTTCCTTCCCTACACCAATTCTGGAATTTTTGAAAACCCGATCACCTTCAGATTGGCTGATTTTGCCAATGATGACGGCACTCGGCATTTGTATTCTATCATGATTCGCCCTTGCCTCCTTCCAGTCGGCATGAGCACCTCCAACCGAATCATCAAGCCAGGATATGAGTTCTATCACCCGGTCGCAGCAGCCCGGTAGTTTGGCCTCGGGCAAGTTCCTCCTCACTTCTTCCTTCATCATTTGATAACAATCAGAGCCGATCTGCCCGACGTCATCAACACCCAAAGAGGCTACAGCCTATTTTTAGATCTTCTCATCCCAATCCCTGTTGACCTATCATTCACCTCTTCGGCCATCGACTTCGATAACTGGTGGTCAATGTGGAAGACTCATGTGTTCCGGAAAGCCCTAGGGCCGATGCTGCAGCAGATTTACGCTGAGTATGAAGCCCCTAAGGAAGAGGTATTACCAACAATTCAATGTTTTCCTCCTGACTTCGCTTAATTCCTTCTCTGATTCCATTTGGTCTTTTTGTAGCAGGAAGATGGTTCGGAGCCCAGGAACGATGATGGCTCCACCTTGCAGTTTTCATCGGTTGCCCTCGTGGTCCTTTCCGGTAGAAACGCACCTCCCCCATCAAAGGCCATCATGCGGATCCAGCCTAGCTCCATGAAATCAACTCCCAAGCGGAAGCGGTACTCTGACATTGCTGCCCCCCGAGCCCAAACTAAGGCGAGGAATATGACTGTTAGGAAAATTTGGAAGGAAGTTGGGCCATCTTCCACCAATCAAGAAGCTCCGATCGCCAGCCAGGTTTAGATCGCCCCTCTTGTAATTGATCCTCTGAACATGTATATTTTGACTTGATTGCTCTTTACTTTCTTGCAGGCTAATATCATAGATATTTCTAGTGGGGAAGAGCCTGCACGCCAAGAAGACCCAACTCCAGAGGCCCTAGAGGATCCTTTGACGATGGTCAACACCTTAGTCAACCTTCAGGATCCCATCCCGAAGACTCCAGAGAACCCCACAACGCCAGTTGATGCTTCGGTCGGCCTTCAGGGTTTGCAGGAGCCGATCGTTACCGCGTCAGATGTTGGCCCTTCTCTGTAGGAGCCGATTGTCGCCTCGTCGGCTATCAGTCCTCCTCCAGAAAGGGCGCTCCTGCAAGAGCCGATCATTGCTTCATCGGCTGTCACTCCTCCAGAAAGGGTGCGTCCTCAGGAGCCGATCATCACTTCATCGGCTATCACTCCTCCTCCAGAGAGGGTGTGTCTGCAAGAGCTGATCGTCACTTCACCAGTCATTACTCCTCCTCCAGAACAGGTATTTTTTATCACCGAGTCGTTTGCATCTTCTTTTCCCTGCGCTGTACTAATTTTATGTCTTCTTTCAGGGTCTGAACCTCTCGGAGTTACTTTCATTCGACCCTGCATCCGTCGACTCGGCCATACTAGAAGTCAATGATCATCAGCAAGATCCGACCAGCATTGCCATCCAACTTGTCTGCATGAAGGGCCTTCTGTCAGCTCCGATTGACGCCTTGGTCCAGGATTCCGACATAGTGAGGCAGATTCTTGAGGAGATCAAGTCTCAACTTTTGGAAGTTCTTCAGATCAAGCTTTGGCCAACCAGGCACCTCCCTTTCTTTCAGGCAAAGGTAGAATAGGCTCGGCATAGGATTGAAGCTCATCGCTCTCAAGCCCCTTTGGAGGCCGACATTGCTGAGAGGTGCCGATTGCTTAATGAGAAGAAGGTGACTTTGGACGCCAAGACTGATACATCTGTGCACTCTCAAAGGCTTCAACTTTTGGAGAAGGAGTTAGAGGATCTCAAGGCTAAGGTCCGGGCAACCGAGCAGTGCATCCAGGAAGAGAAAAACCTTATTGCCAGCTCCGAACGAGAAGCAGAAGACTTGACTGCCCAACTGAAGATAGAACTCGTAGAGCTGAGCGCTTTGAGTAGGCAGGTGGTGTTGGGAGAGGAAAAGGATGATGAAGCAGTGATTGCTGAAGCTGATCGCGTTCGTCTTGAGGCCATTGCGGCCATTGATTAGTTCCTTCAGTAGACTTCCTTGTAATCATCCCTTGTAAGATAAACCTGCATGTATCTATATTAAGATTCTAAAGTTGATGGTTGTACATCGGCTATTTGACCAAGTCAATGCGTTGTGTACAAAGTACTTCTTTTTATATATATATATATATGTGGGTCGACTGCACGTATCGGCCCTCTTTTCTTGTGCCAGCCTAATGTGTAACATCGGCTTTCACCTGTAGGGGTCATCAAGTCCTATCGGCTCATATCCACGTAGCGTAGGCTTTCTCTTGTGCGAGCCAACTGATCGTATCGGTTTATAGCCTGATGCGTAGCACCGGCTTTATTGCTCATCATCCCACATACTTGGGATGTACTTCTTGAGATGCTGACCGTTGACCGCCACCGGGAACTTGACACCATCTAACTTCTCAAGCATATATGCGTTCCCAGATAGGACCTGGTCAACCCTATAAGGTCCGTGCCAGTTTGGAGACCATTTGCCATACGTTGCATCTTTAGTCCCCAATGGTAGCACCGCTTCCCAAACCAGATCTCCGATTTGGAATTCTTTTGGCTTGACTTTCTTATTGTACGCGCGGTCTACTTTGGCCTTATTTTCTTTGATCTTCTCAAGTGACCAAAGTTTGAGCTCCGTGAGATCCTCAATATTGTCGTTCATCAGAGCAACATACTCTTCAGCTGTTAAGTCATTTTGGAACTCTATGCGCCTCGAGCCGGCCGTAATCTCCCATGGTAATACAGCCTCCTGTCTATACACTAGGTGATAAGGAGAAGTTTTTGTTGCTCCATCGCATGAAATACGGTATGCCCACAATGCCTCTGATAAGACCTCATGCCAACGCCTAGGATATTCATAGATCTTTCTCTTGATCAACTTGATAAGGCTCTGATTGGACGCTTTAGCTTGTCCATTTGCTTGGGCATAATATGGAGATGACCTAATTAGCTTTAGGCCCATGTCAGTAGCGAACTTCTTGAACTCCTCTGAAATGAAGACCAAACCTCCATCTGTTGTAATGGTCTGAGGAATCCCGAACCTGTGAATGACATGCTCTTTAACAAAATTAATGACATTCTTAGATGCTACCGACTTCATAGGAACTGCCTCCACCCACTTGGTAAAATAATCTGTGATAGCCAAAACAAACTGGTGGCCTTTGCTAGATGGAGGATTAATTTTGCCAATCATATCCATGCCCCAGCCTCTGAACGGCTATGGTTTGACGATAGGGTTCATAACTGATGCTGGTACCATCTGAATCTACCCGAACCTCTAACATGCTTGACATCCTTTATAATTTTGAAGCAATCTTCAAGCATGGTGGGCTAGTAATACCCCGATCGCCTAATCAGCCACTTCATCTTATGAGCCAATTGGTGAGTCCCACAGGTGCCTTTGTGGACTTCGTGTAAGAGCCGATTGGATTCAATCGGTCCCAAGCATTTGAGCAATAAACCTTCTAAAGTCCTCTAGAACATGTCATCTCCTATCAGGACGTACTTCATGACCTTGTAACGTATCCTCTTGGGTGCCCCCCAAGCCGAATTCTTCAAATAATTGAAGATATCGGCTCTCCAATCTCCTTGGTCTAATAGGTGCACCTGAAGATCGGCTCTATCTGCCACAGCCTTGTATCCTGAAGCCATCTGTTCCAGATCATTGGCCTCTGAATTTTGTGTCCTAGGTATCCAATAGAAATTTATGTACCTAAATTGGACCATCAGCTCTTGACATTGTACCCATAACAGGAAGAGCGACTCGCTCTCACACCTGTACTCCTCTGTAAGCTGAGAGATCAGAATTTTGAATCCCCGAAAATTTCCACTGCTTCAGCTCCAGCCTCAAGAAGCAACTCCATACCCTTACGCACTGCTTCATATTCCGCCAGATTATTGGTGCAAGCGGTAGGTAATCTGATTGAAAAAGAATAAGTTGCCCCCCGAGGCGAATCAAGCAGGAAACCTATGCCACATCCATCTCCACAAGCCGATCCGTCGAAGTACATGGCCCATGGGCGTATGGAAAGTGCTGCTATGTCGATACTGATCCTTTCTGCGATGAGATCCGCCAGTGCCTATTCTTTGACTGCCTTCGCAGGTTGGTATCAGATATCGAATTCTAACAATGCAAACATCCACTTCCCAAGACAGCCTTCTCCGCATCTAGCATTCTTCTCCAGAGGTAGAACACAACCCTCTCTTTGCCGTCATGCACTTGTATTACTACTGAAGCGATGGAGGTGTCATCTACTGATAAGTACAGGTAGAATGGCCTATTTTGTTGGGGTGGAACTAATACGGGTGGTTTTGATAGATACTCCTTGATCTCTTCAAATGCCCATTGCTGCTCTGCCCCCAGCAAAACTCATCATTTGCTTTAATTTTCACCAACTCCATAAAAGGCTCAATCCGCCCGGAGAGGTTGGAAATAAACCTTCTGACAAAGTTGATCTTACCAATGAGCTGCTGGAGCTCCCTCTTTGTAGTAGGTGGCACAATTATTCTCATAGCTTGTTGACTCTTTAGGCTGATCTTGATTCCTCTTTCATGAACTAAGAAACCCAGGAATTGACCAACCGATACGCCGAAAGCGCATTTCTTCAGACTCATCCTAAGACCGAACTTTCTGGTTCGTTCCAGAACTTGCCATAGGTCCCCCAAGTGCCCTTCAACTGACGCAGATTTCACCAACTTGCCGATCAGATCGTGAAAAATGTAGTTCATGGCGTGTTGATACGTAGCGCCGGCATTCTTCAATCCAAAGTTCATAACCATGTATTCGAACAGTCCTACTGCCCCAGGCACTTTGAATGCAGTCTTGTTTATATCCTCCGGAGCCATGAACATTTGGTTATAGCCGGCGTTACCGTCTATGAAACTCAAGATCTTATGACCGGCAGCTGCGTTGATCAACATCTCTGCGACAGGCATCAGGTATTCATCCTTTGGAGTAGCCCTATTGAGGTCTCTGAAGTCCACACAGACTCGCCATCAGCCATCTTTCTTTTGCACAGTTACGACACTTGGCATACCTGCAGGGTCTGATGAATCTTGCTTCTAGCATTTTCTCTACCTCTTTCTTGACTTCCACCAGAATTTCAGCCTTCATTTGCTGCGCTCACTGCTGAAATGGCCGAAATCCCTTCTTGAGAGGGAGCTAATGCTCAACTATGCTCCTGTCCAACCCGGGCATCTCCGTATAATCCCAGGCGAAGCAATCTACGTACTCCTTTAGCAAAGCTATCATCGGCTCTCGTAGACATGGGCTTAACTTTTTGCTGATAAATGTTGGTCGTGGCTTATCCCCAAGACCAATATCAACTTCTTTGATATCGTCAGCCGATGTAAATCCGTATCCTAATTTTCCGTCATCTGTTAAGTCAACGCTGCAGATGGACAGAGAAGATAACAAAAAGAGTTTCGACCGATCATTGAGATCGGCCGCCTTATAACCTTCATTGATCTTCGAAATTTTACAATTGAAGTATGGCCGACTGCTAGAGCGGGCCTCCCTGTAACTGTTATGACCATGTAAAACACTTGCCATCAAAAGTTTACATTTTATTTTTTGGGGCCGATCGCGGGGATGGGCCTTGCCGAGTGCGTCAGAGCAGCTCGCCCTTTGTGATTTGTCTACTCTGTAAGGCTAGTGGATAAGACCAGCCTCACCCCATTTTTTGTAGCTTCTATGCGGTCATAGCCTTCCAAACTGATCCCTGAGATTGGCTCTTGGTCTTCTGCATCCCAGATGCTCATGGCGGCATGTGAGATCTCGATCGAATCATCTGCATGAACCACCTCTACCCCATCTCCATCCCACTGAATTAAACATTGATGTATTGTGGAAGGGATGCAGTAGTTGGCATGGATCCAATCCCTACCAAGTAGGACATTGTATGTACTCTTGCTGTTAATGATGAAGAAAGAGGTCGGGACAGTCTTATTTCCAATGGTTAGATCCACACTAAGGATGCCTTGTGCCTCTAATGTTTGGCCGTTGAAATCGCTCAGCGTGACGTTGGTCTTGATCAGATCACTAGTGGAACGCCCCAACCAACGCAGCACTGAGTACGGCATTATGTTAACTGCCGCTCCTGTGTCGACCAACATCTTATTAACAGGCTGGCCATTTATGTAACCCTTGAGATATAAAGCCTTCAAATGCTTGTAATTCTTTGCTCGGGGCTTCTAAAATATAACTGGCCGCGGCCCCAAGTCAAGCTGGGCTACCGGTAATTCTTCACGGCCATGAGCGTGGAACTCCGCGGGGAGTACATGTGACATTTTAGGTACTTAGGAGCTAGGTACACTAATTTCTAGTATGAAGTTGTGCTTGTTAGTGTGAAGTTTGTGTTTGTTTTGATGAATGCCTTTAAAAACTTAAATACACGTTAAAGGGTATTTCTATAATAGTGGAAAAATTAGGGTTCTTTTTGTAATTTATGTGTAAATGGGAGATAATTTCAAAAATGAATGAAGGGCTAATTTGCAAACATAAGCTTTTACTCTTTAACCACTGTAAGAATTGTAAATACTCCAAGGCTTCATTGAAAAGGTAAAATTTATTTTGGATTTATTTGAAATTGAATGATTTGTTGACTTTTAAGAATAATTTCAAAACCCTAACTCTTTTGAGGTTGGACCCTAAAACAAATTGGTAGATCTTTTTAAGCTCTACACTTTTGATTTTAGGCATATTTTCATTAGAGCTATAGTTTGGAAGAAAATTTTACTTTACAGTAAACTCCTTGAACTTTGGCAAAATTTATGAACAGGTCCTCGTTTTCTTCCTCTTGTTTTCCCCCTCTCTGTTTCTCTGCAGCGCCACCCACCACCCATCGTTGGTGTTTCCCCCGGTCGCCAGCTGCCCCCTCGCCACTCTTCCTGCGCTAGCTGGCCCCCAGCTCGCCCGCCCGCCGCTCGCCCAACCTTGCTGGCTCCTCGCGCGGACGCGTCACGCCGCTGCCCGCCCGAGCCGCCACGTGCGCTGTCGACCGCCAGCAGCTGCTTGCCGCCCGCCCGCGCGCCTCTTTTTGGCTTTGGAATGCACGCAGTGAACTTCTCCCTTCTTCTATTCCCTCGCGCGAACCCGCATTCCTGTTCTTTTCCCCGCTCGACTACCTCGCCGGAGCTCCTCTGTCCACCACCGTCAGCTGCCTCTGCCGCTCCTCCTCTCCAATTTCGTGCTCCACCAGCACCGCCGCATCTCATTGCCCCTTCTTGACCCGCTCTTCTTCCTCCTCCCGCGCGCGCAGCCCAGCACGCCGCGCTGGCAATCTCACTCCCCGCCGCCGTCCTATTTCTAGTCGAACTGAAGTTCCACCCATTCTCCTCCCTCGCAAAGAACACCATAAGCACCACATCTCCACGCTGAAGCTCCCTGACCAATTCTCTTTCGCCTTTCTGCACTCCGGTCACCGGAACACCGCCGCCGCCCTCGGAACCTCACCGTGCCGGCTCTATTCTTAGTTGAACCGCCGCCTCCGAGATTCCCTTCTACGATTCCAACCACCCCCAAGTCCGTCGTGAGCTCCTGAACCTTTTCCCCACCTTCCCCTCGCCGAATTTTGATCGCCGCCGCTCGGCTTATTCTATTCAAGTCGATTAGGTACCCAATTGCAAGCCTCTATTTCTTTCTAGGGTCTTTTCTGTAAAATACCAGGAATCAATCAGCTACACGTCTGTAAGATACACACCCGTCAGCTACACACCCATCGGCCACACGCCCATCGACTACATGTCGATCGGCTACACCTCTATCGGCTAGTTTTGCCGAAGAAAAATCGGGCCGATGCGCGCACAAGTAGTTACCTAGGTTAACACCTCAGGCAAGTATCGGCTAGGCACAGCCGATATAGAATACATCAATTGGCTAAACACAGCCGATGCAGAATGCACAGATTGGACTATGCTGATGCACATATCGGACTTTTCCAATGCACACACGATCGACTAGTTACACCGATGCTCACACAAATCGGCTAAGGCGAGCCGATGCACACCCCAATCGGCTAGACAAGCTATCTAAAAAACATGCTATGAAGTAGATCCGATCGGCTCTGTAGTAACCTTCACCAAATAGCCATTTTGAACAAAGTTTCTACACCAAAAACTCTACTTAATTTTATTTTTTTCAAATCTTTTTGTTGTTTGTACAAATTAGTTAAGTCTTGAAGTGATGTATTGAATGTATTCTTGTTGGATTGCAACTTTATTGTGAAAACAAAATATTAAAATAATAACCATTTGCTTCAAATCATTGCATATCATGTAGATTTGACGACACTCGCCGACGGTACCTACGAGCTAATCCCGGAACCCGATGAGGGTATTTTTGAAGCTCAAGTGAACGTCACCGAGGATCTTTCCGAAGCCCTGAACCAAGGTTCGGAAGATACTGACATCACTGACCCCAGCCTCACCAGTAAAGGCAAGCCCCGGTACATAACCCAGTATTTTAAATTATGCACTTATATTGTTATATATCTATATTGTGCATTAAGTTCTAGGAGTTGTTATAAAACCCTAGTTGCATGAAACCTAGGAACCTATGTAATGTTTCCGAGTCCTTATCGAGTAAATGCTCTGCTAATAGGACCAGCAGAAGTTGAGTGATTTTCTGTCACTCGCGCGATATAGGAGTTGATTGTTTACTTTTCTACAATCACTATAAGGATCACAGACAGGGTTATGTTCAGTATCATGGCTCGGAATGGTACCCTGTCTTGTGAATGGTTTATTGTTTTTATTCATAATTCAAGATACATATTTATAGTCTGAAGATTTGCCTTCCCTACCCAATCCTAACTGACCATGACACGAATCCTGACTATCTCTATCTAAACTATTTTAAACACACATACCTATCTAGATACACAGCCAATCCTGGCCTCAAACGCCCGCGTAGGGGCCGATTCGCAAGCCCACTACGATTATCTTTTGAGCCCATCTTGCTTCGCGGCCCACCTTTCTGGCCTAACTAAATTATGGCGATAACACTTCCCCAAAGAAAACCTATATTACCGCTCAAAATAAATCTTATCCCAAGAAAAAAAATCTTCTCGTGAATAGCCCCCGAGCATGGGAGCTAGATGAGTCACATGAGATACACCGAGTTGTTTCCTATGCCCAGCCCCTAGCATGGGAGCCAGGCTAGGCCGTCAAAAACACGCTGAGTGCCGAAAGCACACCGAGTGTCTTATCACACCCAGCCCCCAAGCATGAGAGCTAGACGAGCTGCCGAAAGTATGCCGAGTGCTCTGTGCCGACGAAGTGATAGCCAAGTAAGGAAGCTCTTGGGAGCATACCTTACCCAGCGGCATGGTCCAAGTCTGGTCCCCAACAAGGTAAACAAAAAATATGTTGTAACTGATATACATGATATCGAGTTGGGAGCGAATCCCAGCATTGTAAAATGCATGTAAAATTTTTCATGTCTTGCTCTTGTTAGGTCACATAATTTCTGATGAGGACATCGCCACCAACGATACATCCACACCTACACCAGTATCTACTTCGACAACACCACTTGGTCCTATTACCGGCGCTCGTGCTCGTTGGCTTACCCATCAAGTAAGTTCACTTTTAAGCTCAGGTTCATCATATTTAGACAATCGAGACATGTGCACTCTTATTTTACTCAGGAACAATGGATTGGATCAAAAGGGAAGAGGCATCGCGTAGGCTAGTTACGGACTGTAGGATAGACATGACTTGTGACGGCCACCATGACTACATCCGGACTCCATTTTAGTCATTCAAGAACTTTCTGGAAATCTTATCAAATCTACTTTCCAAAGGATCTGGAATCACCTCCATATCTGTTCGGAGTCAACGGTAATCGTCGATTTACTACAGAGTCCTTTTCAGCCACGGTGCTGCGTCACTCTATTTTGGCTCAATGGGCCATGTATCAAGTTGAGTACAATTCGGACGCGTCCTAGGGTTGGAACATGACCCCAGAATCCTTGTGGTCATTTTCCCACTTCTTTATAACCTTTAACCGCTGCCAAGAATACTCGGGTTTTGTTAGATGCAAGTTTAGCTTTTGCTACTTCCTTGTAAGCACGTGTGTTGATCCAGCCGCGTGTCAACTTGTTTCCGGAACCCCACCGTATTTGAGATTTAGTTTGAGACCTTCAATTACATCTCATATTTTTAGTACTTGTTCTACTTGTTCTTGCTAGTTCTTCGATTGCTTGCAAGTTGAGTGCCCCAGTGGTCGGGTGTTGTGCTCCACAAGATCGCGACAGCCCTAGGAGGTGGTGTATCGATTGCTAAGGCGTAGCATCCTTTGGAATGTTATAGCCGGGTCGTGAACATCGACTCCTCCATCAGTTGAGTTATCCCACACCTCTCATCAAAAGATCAGGAACAAACCCTAGCGGGTTCTCATCAGTTGGTAATCAGAGCAAGGTTGTTCAGTGAGAGACTTCCAATCCTTCGCTATTTTTATTTTCCTACAGTCCAGAAAGAGCCAAAAATAGTAGAAATTCCCCCCCACTGCAATCCTATAGACCCTTTTGAGCCTTTACTAGTACTGCTTAGTTAGGGCTTGTTGAGTTTTTAGTTGCATCGGTTTTGTCGAGTTGCTAGTCTTAGTTGTAGTCCTTTAGAGTTTCGAGTTCTTGTGACATTTGGTCATATATGCTGCCTTTTTAATCACTATTTTGGCCGAATCAGAATACACTTTGGCTGTCAAGTTCGACTTGGAATCGGTTAAGCGCATGTTGGCCGAGACCGACTTGAATTCAGGTAGCCTATTCATCTCTCCATTGCCGAATAGGAGTGCCTCTTTTTTATCAAGTCCGAGATGGAATTGGTGCTGGTTGAGTCTGAGTCCAAACTGTGCAATAGAGGCAATAACACTTCATATATACATTTAGGTGTTCGGCTTACTCCAGAGAGAGGTGTATACCCCTACTCTTTCTAGCAAAAGCGTGTGTGGTGACTTGCTCACTTGTATTTCTTTATTCATAGAATCTATTTTTGAGGCTCCCCTGAAAAAAAGAAAAAAAAGAAGATAAGTGAAAAAAGGGGGCTAATTCATTGCGTTTGTTTTTCCCTTCTGTTTGGGGTGGTGCTTTGTGACTTCCTTTGTATCTAGGCTCACGTCTCTAGCATGGTCTAGACTAGGACCAGCACAGTACCACCATTGAACGATTATTCAGCTTGCTTTTATGATTAATGTGGTGTTAGTACTTCCTTGTTCTAGACCACCTACATCTCCACATATTTGACTATAGCTACACAGGTCTTGTTGCTACAGCACCGATACACTTCATTCCACGGTTGTGGACTTGTTGGTTGCCGTCTCCTCCTGGCAGCAAGGTAAGAATTGGTAAGAGCTTGTGCAACAGGTTGAGAGTGAGCACCTTACAGTAGCTAGCTGTAGGGATTTTACTACTTCACTTGTTTTCTTGTTGTCCTTATTTTTCTCACCATGGCAGGCTCCGAGGAGGAGGATCATAGCTTGCAGCATTCTCCATGTACCAGGGGCATCATACAACATTTTGAAAGGCAAGTGCAGCGGCACACAGAGGGACTTGATAATGATATGCAGGTGACGAATAACAAGATTGGACAATTGGAGGCCATGCAGATTGCCACCAACACCAAGCTTACGGGCCTGGAGACAGCGGTCGGCAATATTGACAAGAGTCTCGCTGCTCTTTTGCGGCGTTTTGATGAGCTCCATGCGAAGACCAAAGAACAGCGTGATGATTGGGAGGATGAATATATTGCTGATACTGAACAAGATGAACGAGACGCTCGCCATCCCCGACGGTTACGCACTAATCATAGAGGTATGTATGATTTTCGCCGACGTGAGGTACACAACAATGATGATGCTATCAGCAAGATTAAATTTAAGATATCTCCTTTTGATGGTACATATGATCCTGATGCATACATTACTTGGAAAATTGCTGTTGATCAAAAGTTTGCATGCCATGATTTTCCTGAGAATGCACGTGTTAGGGCTGCTACTAGTAAGTTCACTGATTTTGCTTCTGTTTGGTGGATAGAACATGGCAAGAAAAATACTGATGACATGCCACAAACTTGGGATGCTTTGAAACGGGTCATGCAGGCTAGATTTGTTCCTTCTTACTATGCACGTGATCTGTTGCATAAGTTACAACAATTGAGACAAGGCACTAAAAGTGTAGAAGAATATTATGAGGAATTGCAAATGGGTATGCTACATTGTAATTTAGTGGAGGGTGAGGAACCTGCTATGGCTAGATTTTTAGGTGGATTAAATCAAGAAATTCTGGACATTCTTGCTTATAAAGATTATACTAACGTAACCCGTTTGTGCCATCTTGCTTGTAAAGCTGAAAGGGAGGTGCAGGGACGACGTGCTAGTACTAGGTCTAATGTTTCTGCAGGTAAATCTACATCTTGGCAGCCACGCATGAATACTTCTATGGGCGGATGTGCACCTGTTCCAACTCCTTCACCGAGTCATGCAGCAGCACCTTCTCCATCCAGCGACAAGCCACGTGCTCCTCCCTCCTCTTCTGCAACCAAGACTATCCAGAAGCTAGCCGCTAGTGCTTCCTCGGTTGCATCCACGGGTAGAAATGTCCAGTGTCATTGTTGCAAGGGCTTTGGGCACGTGCACCGTGACTGTCCTAGCAAGCGCGTCTTGGTGGCCAAAGATGATGTTGCGTATTCCTCCGCTAGCGATTTTGATGAAGATACACTTATTTTGTTTGCTACTGACCATGCAGGTAACGAGGGAACACCAGAAGAACATATTGATGCAGGTGCCACCGAACACTACGAGAGTCTCATTGCGCAGCGTGTGCTTAGTGCATAAATGGAGAAGGTGGAGCAAAATCAGCAACACACGCTGTTCCAAACCAAGTATGTCATTAAAGAGCGTTCCTATCGTATGATTATTGATGGAGGTAGCTGCAACAATTTGGCTAGCAGCAAAATGGTGGAGAAGCTTGCACTCAGCACCAAACCACACCCACATCCGTATCACATTGAATGGCTAAATAGTGGTAAGGCTAAGGTAATGAGGCTGGTGCGCATTAATTTTGCAATCGGATCATATCATGATGTTATTGAGTGCGATGTTGTGCCTATGCAAGCTTGTTATATTCTGCTCCGTAGACCTTGGCAATTTGATACGGATTGTGTGCATCATGGTAGATCAAATCAGTTTTCGCTCTTGCACCATGATAAGAAAATTGTGTTGCTTCCTATATCTCCTGAAGCTATTCTGTGTGTTGCTTCCTATATCTCCTAGAGCTGCCAAAGCTAAAAGTGAGAACAATAAAATTATCAAGTCGGTTGCTAATAAGAAAGATGAGATACGATTGAAAGGAACTTGCTTGCTTGCTACTAAATCTGATATTAATGACTTGATTGCTACCACTTTTGTTGCCTATGCTTTGGTGTGCAAAGATGCTTTGATTTCCATTCACGATATGCAGCACTCCTTGCCCCCTGCTGTCGCTAACATTTTGCAGGAGTATTCTGATGTGTTTCCAAGTGAAATACCACCGGGACTGCCACCAATACAAGGGATTGAGCACCAAATTGATCTAATTCCAGGTGCATTGTTTCCCAACCATGCGCCGTACAGGACCAATCCGGAAGAAATGAAAGAGATTCTGCGACAAGTGCAAGAACTACTCGACAAAGGTTATGTACGTGAGTCCCTTAGTCCTTGTGCTGTTCCGATTATTTTAGTCCCTAAGAAAGATGGAACGTGGCGTATGTGTGTTGATTGTAGAGCTATTAATAATATCACAATTCGATATCGACATCCTATTCCACGTTTGGATGATATGCTTGATGAATTGAGTGGTGTTGTTGTGTTTAGCAAAGTTAATTTGCGTAGTGGGTACCACCATATTCGCATGAAATTGGGAGATGATGGAAAACTGCTTTCAAAACTAAGTTCAGGTTGTATGAGTGGCTAGTCATGCCTTTTGGGTTAACTAATGCACCTAG
Source organism: Panicum hallii (assembly GCF_002211085.1). Classification (NCBI taxonomy): domain Eukaryota; kingdom Viridiplantae; phylum Streptophyta; class Magnoliopsida; order Poales; family Poaceae; genus Panicum; species Panicum hallii. The sequence goes on along the minus strand of NC_038046.1, from coordinate 30,340,391 downwards.
TACCTTCATGCGATTAATGAACGAGGTTCTGCTTGCTTTCATTGGAAAATTTGTTGTTGTCTACTTTGATCTTATATTGATCTATAGCAAATCCATGGAGGCACATCTTGATCATTTACGTGCTGTTTTTAATGCTTTACGGGATGCACGTTTATTTGGTAACCTTGAGAAGCGCGTATTTTGCACAGATTGAGTATCTTTTCTTGGCTATGTTTTCATTCCACAGGGAATTGAAGTTGATCAAGCCAAGGTGGAAGCTATTCAGGGAAGGCCTATACCAAAGACCATCACACAGGTGTGGAATTTTCTAGGACTTGCTGGGTTCTATCATCATTTTGTAAAGAATTTCAGCACCATTTTGGCACCGTTGAATGTGCTTACGAAGAAAGGGGTGCCTTTTTCTTGGGGCACCACACAAGATAATATGTTCATCATGTTGAAAGATAAGTTGACACATGCACCTCTCCTCCAACTTCCTAATTTTAATAAGACCTTTGAGCTTGAATGTGATGCTAGTAGAATTGGTTTGGTGGTGTTTTGTTACAAGATGGTAAACCCGTTGCATATTTTAGTGAGAAATTGAGTGGACCTGTTCTGAATTATTCTACTTATGACAAGGAATTGTATTCTCTTGTGCGCACATTAGAAACATGGCAGCATTATTTGTGGCCCAAAGAGTTTGTTATACATTTTGATCATGAATCTTTGAAACATATTCGTAGTCAAGGAAAATTGAACCGTAGACATGCTAAGTGGGTTGAATTTATTGAATCTTTTTCTTATGTCATCAAACACAAGAAAGGAAAAGAGAATGTCATTGCTGATGCTTTGTCTAGACGATATACATTGTTGACACAACTTGATTGCAAGATTTTTGGTTTGGACACGATTAAAACATAATATGTGAATGATGCTGATTTTATGGATGTCTTGCTGCATTGTAAGGATGGAAAAGTATGGAACAAATTCATCATCAATGATGGGTTTGTGTTTCGAGCTAACAAGCTATGCATTCCAGCTAGCTCCGTTTGTTTGTTGTTGTTATAGGAAGCGCATGGAGGTGGCTTGATGGGGCATTTTCGAGCAAAGAAGACAGAGGATGTATTTGCTGGTCATTTCTTTTGTCCAAAAATGAGAAGAGATGTAGAGCGATTTGTTGCACGCTGCACTACGTGTCAAAAATCTAAGTCACGATTAAATCCGCATGGTTTGTATATGCCTTTACCAGTTTCTAGTGCACCTTGGGAGGATATTTCTATGGTTTTTGTGTTGGGATTGCCTAGAACTAGGAAGGGCCGTGATAGCATTTTTGTGGTTGTGGATAGATTTTCTAAGATGGCACACTTTATACCATATCATAAAACTGATGATGCTACACATGTTGCTGATTTGTTCTTTCGAGAAATTATTCGTTTGCATGGTGTGCCAAACACAATTGTTTCAGATCGCGATGCCAAGTTTCTTAGCCACTTTTGGAGAACTTTATGGGCACAATTGGGAACTAAGCTTCTATTTTCTACCACTTGTCATCTCCAAACTGATGGTCAAACTGAAGTTGTTAATTGAACCTTGTCTACCATGTTAAGGGCTGTTTTAAAGAAAAATATTAAGTTGTGGGAAGAATGTTTGCCTCATGTTGAGTTTGCTTATAATCGTTCCATGCATTCTACTACAAAGATGTGCCCCTTTGAGATTGTTTATGGCTTGATACCTCATGCTCCTATTGATTAATGCCTTTGCCCCTTCTAAAAAATTGAACTATGATGCTAAGCAACTGTAACGCCCGTATTTTTATCTTATTTAAATTGCATTACCAATCACTCGCTTAAAAATATTTTAAAAACCTTTTCCACCGCTCGAGCTCCCGAAGCAAACCTCCCGATTTTCCACCATCCCGACATCGCGCAGTCTCTTCCTCTTTTTCTGCGGAGCCACCCGTCCCTTTTCCTTTTCCACTGGCCCCGCCGTCCCATCGCATCACCATCGTGTCGCGGTCGGCCACATGCGCCTGCCCAGCCGCGATCGTCGGTGCCGCGCGCGTGTCCCTTCTTTTCTTTTCTCATATTTTGTTCAAATCCATTTTATTTCTCTCTTCTAATTCTCTCGCTTGCTTATTTAAATTGTTAAGTAATGCAACAATTTAAATTTCATATCTTTGCTTATTTAAATTGTTGAGCTACTGAGTGAAAATTTAAAATAATAAAAAAAATTATTACTTAAATGAGCACATGCGTGCTGCCTGCTCGAGCTGTAGCCCGCTCCTTGCGCGCACGCGCGGGCCAGCGCATGACTCGTCGCTGCCCCCGTTGCTGGCTGTGCACGCGTGCTCGCATCGCGCCGCCCGCATCACGCCATGGCCGCCGTGGCCGCTGCTGCTCGCTGTGCCAGTGTGTGCTTGCTGCCTGTGCACGCCAAGCTGGCGTGTGACCCGCTGCTGTGCCGGTCCGTCTCCGTCCCGTCCCCTCGCCCTCGCAGCTTGCGCCTTGTCCCCGAGCATCCCGGCCGCTAGCCCGTGACCCTCCCATGCCGGCCCTCTCCCCTCTCCCTCTCGGTCTATAAATCAGCCCCCGAGCCGCCCTCACTCCACCCACACCGCCCCAGCATCTCCCCTCCTCTACCTCACGCTGCAGCTCACCGCCGCTGTGGCAGAACCAACCTGAATTACACCGGCTCAAATACGCAAGTCCTCTCTCAAGGGCTCCAACGTACTTCAAACGGTGTAACCCCTTGGCCTATCGGGTAGAGTCCCGATGAAACCACCTATCTTCCGGGATCGAATAAGGTTACCTCACACGAAGGTGAGTCCAGAGATATAGTCACCATCATATTTTACATCACAGGGAATTACATGACAAGAGTTTCCAAAAGTAGTACTAAGTTCCACATTTAGTAAAATTATTACAAACCGTTAAAGTTAAGGTTCTTGGCAGCGGAAAACAAACACGATGACTTACAACACGTCTTCAAGACGGATGTCATGCTAAGCTCGGGCACGACATCACTCGGTATCATCAGTGTTTGTCGGGGACGGATCCCATTCCGCGGACCAACCATCTGGAAGAGCACAGGGCCAAGACAGGGGAAGAGTAGGGTCTTCAAAGACATTACCTGAAAAACATATAACTAGCAAGGCTGAGTATACTAATACTCAGCAAGACTTACCCGTCTCATGGTATACTTAGCCATGTAACTAGACTTATGAAAGCTTATAATGGTTTTGGGTTTAGTTTCAGCTAAAAAGCAACCAAGCGTAGATCCTTAATTTCAACTTTTAGCTTTCAGGTTCTACTTGATTATCCATTCTAGGTAAGCAACTATAGCTATTCAAGCATGGTAGAACTTATTATAACAAACATCAGCATTACTCATCATATAGTTGCTCTTGTTACTCTGTGTGACAAAGGGATCAAGCAGTCTCAATCTCCGCAAGAAACGGACGATTCTGAATCGAATTTCCAACCTTGCAAGGGTGAACCTAACTCACACGCTTGGAACATTCAACGATTGTTCCGAAGCAACCGTTTGCCTTTCATTCCGAGTCGTGGATCAGAGCCACCACAAGCGACTGCAGGACCATACGCACATCCAATGTGCAGGACGTACGTCTGTAGTGCGACTACATGACCGTACTCCTGGTTGCCCGGCAACACGTATTCCCACACGTCGAAGCGAGTAACAGGAAAAACCAAATACGAGTGGTGGGAGGTATGTCCACTCCTCGGGCTGATTGGTTACTAGGCTTGCCGCTTACCCATAACTCACGGCATGTGGCTAGTACTTTCAAATGCTTAACCCCGATCACCACACACCGCGACCTTAACCAATTTGTCAACACAGATGGGGTATCATTCCTTTCCATGATACTGCACATAACCCCGTTCGTCATCCTTATAGTGATGGTAGAATTGTAGACAACCAATTCATATATCGCGCGAGTGACAGTAAATCACTCGACTTCTATCGGTCCTATTAGCAGAGCATCTATTCGATATGGACTCAGGTGCAATAGATAGGTTCCTAGGATTCATGCATCTAGGGTTCCATTTCATCTCCTAGACTTAATGCAAGATATAATATATAAGTATAGGATTGCATAACTATAGTAATTTGAAATACTGGGTTATGCATCGGGGCTTGCCTTTGTTGGTGGGGCTGGGGTCAGGGATGTCAATATTAGAATTTTGTGAACCGGGGTTTGGGCCTTCAGTTATATCTCTGATAATGTTCCCAGGGTCTTCAGGATTATCTCCTTCTGGTTCCGAGATCAACTGGTAGTCTCCGTCAGCGAGTGTAGTCGAATCTACATGATATGCAATGATTTGATTTAGATGGTTCTTGAGTTAAAAGTTTTACTTCACAATAAAGTTGCAATCCAACACTCATTTAACATATTACTCATATAACAACTAAAAAGATCTAAAACTAAACTTAGATAGAGCTTTACGTGGTCAACTAATTAAAATCGGCTATTTGTTAAAGATTACAACAGAGCCGTTTGGAAACAATAGGGGTTCAGCTAATAGAATTGGCAAAGGAGGGAGCTATCTACACAGCATTAGGAAATCTGCTGATTTCTGTTTAGAAGAGAAATTAGCATGAGTAGTTTCTGTATATGAGCAGAAGAGATTAACCGATTTGGTTTCACCTAAGGTTAAAACGGCTGAGAGAGGTAGGAATATTAAAGGTACAGTGTTTTAAGGATAGAATGAGGAAGGATCTTGCTGATTAGATCTAGTTATCAGCATGTTTTTGCCTAACTGATGGTTGGTGTATCAGCTTGCCTTAGTCGACATCAGGTTTAGCCGATTGATGTGCTTTGGTCGTGCCTAACTGAGGCGTGTCTACTGTGCTATCTTACTGATCTAGGGTTGTGTACTTTGGCCTGTGTAGTCGATGGATAGGTGCATCGACTTCCTAATTGATCGATGAAGGTATCGGTTATTTTAGCAGAGGGGTGTTTCCTAAAGCAGCTGTGTCTTAACTAATCTGTGGGAGTATTGGTGTATCTAGCTGATCGCGTGCGTATCGGTATAGCTGATCTATGCTTTAACAAAACTAGTTGATTGTGTGAACATCGGCTGAGCTGATTTATGTACGTGTACTAGTCCATCGGTGAATCAGCCTACTAGCCGATATAGTGCATGGGCACATTAGCCGATTTACACATCGGGTAGAACTAGTCGAGTGATGTATCGGCATAGCTAGTTGACTAGTGCGAGTAACTAGCCGATGGTGTATCGATAGACTAGTCGAACTATGTATCCCTACGGTCCGTGTCTCAGCGTATTCAGCCGATTGGTGGATCAGCTGTGCAGCCGGTTTTCATCCTTAATGTTCTCCTATATCTACTGGGGCATATCAGCCGTGTAGCTGATTGTCCTACTCTGCACTAACTGTGCCTAACTGAGATGTGCTTAAGTGTTATCCTAGGTAACTAGGTGTGGTTGCATCGGCTTGATTACGTCAGTACAACAATTGAGTGACGTACAGCTGATGGGGTTATCTAAGTCAGACCTGCTACAAGAACTAGGTGGAACAGAACACTAATATTGGACTAGGTTGATGAGACCACAAGTGCGGAATTAGACTGAAGAGGATGTGTATGATGGGCTGGTGTAGATAGATGGGTAGCTAAAGAGGGCGTGAGGTTGATGGACATACAACTGATGGGTGTCCTACGGATGCGTAGCCAAAAGGCATATGGCCGATAGGTGTGTGTCCTATGGGTATATAGCTAAAGGGGTGTGTGGCCAACATCTCAGTCGATAAATCGGCTGGTATAAGTGGGCTGACAGAGAAGGGTAAATAAAATGGATTGGTTATATCTGGCCGTTATAGAAAATGACCAGAATTGGCTTGGATCAGCTGATAGCAAGAATCCCAAGATCGTGTATGCATCTCCGATATATCGACTATGTGCAGCTGATGTAGGACAGAATAAAAGAATTGTGTCGGTAGTAGCCGATATTAGAAAGATAACAACCGTATCGGCTAACCAGCCGATGGTAGAAGCATATCAAATGAATTGCATCGGCTAACAGCCGTTACAATGAAACATCATAGATTCAATTGAAATGGATGCTTAGCGGCTGAGCTAATAGCCGATGCTGAAACATAGCTGCAGAGATGTATTAGCTAAGCAGCAAATACACCCGAACTAACAAGGATCCTTATATGAAAAGGACCTTAAGGAGACTGCAACCAAGACAAGGACAATGTCCTGATGGCAGGGACATGAGCACTCGTGTGAAAAGATTAACTGAACATCACACATCTCTATCACAAAAATATGAGCTAACACTACCAAACTTATCAACAATGCAACACGAAAGACATTCTATTTATCAAATATGTTATTCACTCTTTTACTAGGCATTCATTTATCGGGTATTATCTAAATTGTTTAGTTACATTAGGTAATAGGGTTGATTACCCTAAATATCTAAACTAAATACATTAGGTAGTATACTTGGTTATCTTAAGAAAACAAACTAATTACACTTAACATCTTTATGCAACAGATTAATCAAAATAAAGGATTTAAATAAACAACATGTAAAATTTAAATGAATTTTATAGAGCAATGCACTCTAAAACTAAGGCTATAAAAATTACTAAACATTGCTTTAGTCTAATTACATTTACTGTAAATTTATCAGGATTTTATTTAAACAGGAACTATGCCACAAAATTAAATAAGAACACACATTAAATGATTAAGATACATTTATAACTATAGTTCTATACTAGATCTGGGGTTCAAAATTTATGGACATGTTCTACTATACAAGAGTAACATTCCAGCATATTATCATAATTATTCATGAACGAGAACTATTGTTCATGAATTTCCTTTGAATCTAAGACTATATTCATAACTTCATTTACACTAGGTTTCTGACTCTCAAAATTTTATCATGAACTAAACATGTTGAAAGAATGCTAAGGTTAAATTTTAAGCTACAAACATGAAAAGATACATCTAGAATTAATTTATGAGGTTTCCATCAATATACATCAAAAAAATACTCAAACATCATAGCTAAACAATAGATCTGGCCCTACAAATTTTACACAGAGCTATTCAAGACATGCACAACTTATGTTCCAAAGTTCAGCTATAGCATAGCTGTGAATCAAAAGATCTAATTAAAGCATATATTTTCTACTAATTAAATCACAGCACAAAATACACAGATTCATCTCATGATCATAACACAAAAGTTGTAGTATTTAGCCTAAGGATTCAAACCCAACTGGTTCGACATTTTTCTGATTTACTATGATTTTCTAAAGTTTTAGCCAGAAATTTCAAGAAGGTCCAGCATGACACTATTCATATGAGTCATGGGTTGTGCAGATAGGCCCCTGGAATTCTTCCTATTGTTGTGTGGAGTCCTTGGTCGCGATTTTTGGAACAAAGAAAACTCAGGGAGCCCGATTCCAGCGATGGGGTGCTTTCCGGTGGCGAGGGAGAGGTGGGGGAGCATGAGGGACACAAAAGCTACCTTTGGATGGGCTCGGTTGAAGCCGGGGTAGCCGGAGGAGGGCCGGCGGCGGTCGGGCTTGGTTACGGCGGCGATGTTCCGGCATGCTGGGGGTCGAAGAGGCTCGGTGAGGTGGTCCAGGAGCTTCCTCGAGATGATGTGGTCCTGCTGGAGTGATCAGCAAAGGGTGGGAGCTGCTGGACGGCCGGGTCGACGGTCAGGCCGAAGCGGCGGCGGAGGAAGGTCGACGGCAAACGTCAGTAGGACGGTCTGGTGAGGGGTTTGCGCTGGGGTGGGGTCGGGGAGCACCGGTAGGAAGTGGAGAAGCTCGGCAGGGGGTCGAGGAGAGCGGGGAGGGGCTGATGATGGCTGCCCACGGCGAACAGGGGCGGCGGCGGCCATGGCACGCGGTGGTTCTGTTCGAAGAAGCAGAAGAAGGAAGGAAAGGAAGAGGAGGGCAAGAGCAAGAGAGCAAAGGACTTGTTTGCGGGCTTAAATAGGAGGAGGAGGAAGGTAGGGGCATGGCACAGGCGACAGCGGCGGCGATAGAGTAGAGAGAAAATAGAGACGAAGAAGAAAGGGAATTTTCCCAAGGACCTGTGCACAAATTCCAAAAATACAGGGACCTAGGTGTAAAGAGGAATTTAACTACTGTTCTAGAGTTCAAATGAAAAAGTGTTTAAAATAAAAGTTGTGCAACTTTTCAAATACTACAACTTTTTTTTAGAGTTTAAATTCAAAAACTCAAAGAATGAAGTGTTAATTTAAAACCTTGGACTAAAATCAAAATTATAATGTTTTTGTCCCAAAGGGTGTAAATTTCATAACATTTAGGACCTAAATGCAAGCATTTATGACATGTCATGATGACTAAACATTTATGATATGTTATGATGACTTGACCTTATTACAAGCATTTATGACATGTCATGATCACTTGACCTTATTGCAAGCATTTATGACATGTCATGATGACTTGCACCTTTTTACACTTTAGCCCTTAGTAACTTTGAAAGTTACTTTTACAATTCAACTACTTGCATAAAAGGACTTGTATTTTTGTGAAATTACATAAATACCCTTATTTTCACAATTTTACTCAAATTTCACACCATTCAAAACATACATTTCAAATGAAACTTTTGGTTAAATACATTTTTTTACAGGGGTTACAGTAAGAAAAATGTGTTTGCAAAACAACCCTTCACCTGTTTTGATGTTACCCCCCATCCAAATACATTTTGCAAAAACAACCCTAGTTTTTCTGTATTTAAGTTTTTCCAAATACCCCTTTTACTTGTATTTAAGTTTTTAAAAGCTTCACATAAACACACACAAGCTTTACACTAACAAGCAGAGACTTCACACTAACAAATAATGTGCCTAGCTTACCAGTACATGAACTGTCACAGCCGCCGCTCACCATTGCTGGCCACCACCCATCTCTGTGGATAGCCCTCCGTACACCGTCTCCGCATGAGGTGAGGGTCGGAATCGGACCCCCTCGGCCTGCTCTCCATTTTCTGCTCCTCCCCGCACATCGCCATGCACCAGGGGGCAAGCGTCCATGACCTGGCCGCCCCCCATCCTACCGTTCCCCTCCCCCCTTATGTTCTGTCTCGAGGAAGAAGAAAGGCAGACTTGTGCATAACCCCCTCCACTTTTCCTTCTTATGTAGTCCGCAGTCCTCCACCTCCCTCTCTCAAATATTTAATCAGAGCTCCTTCTATCTCTTTATTTCATTACAAATAGGTCCTCATCCTTTTAAACTACTCCCTAAATGACCTTTAACTCATCAGTTCATGCGACATTTTGTTCTGAATTGACTCCAAACACCACCACGCATCATCTCCAAATATTTTCTCCAAGTCTTAGGATCCACATCCGACAAATATAATAGTCTACTCTATTTTTTTAATCGAAGCTCTCTATTTCCTTCTCTATTTTAAGCTCATCGGCAAACTTTGTTTTTATTGTGTGATTGTTTGTGTGTCATAGCCGACGGTGTGACCCAGGAGGAGCAGTACCGCGAGCCGGAGCCCAAAGACCCGTACCTCGAGGAGGAGCTTCCAAAAGGCTTTGAGGACGGCAATTCCAATCCCATCCTTTGATGCATATTTATCCAAGTTTTATAAACACAACCTATTGGCCTGTTTTATAAAATGCATTGTTTTATTGCAATACATGGTTGGATAGCCACCCCTAGATTGCTAGGACTATTCCTTGATGACCTAGGTTAATGTCTATATAGGATTTGCTCTGTTAGACGTTAACTACTGCTAGAGATGCTTAGGACCTTTTACTCCCTTTATTATATTTTAATCATGACCACAACGCACTTTATCAAAAAATAAAGGTGTGAGTGTTTTAAAAGATAAAATAGGATTTCGGGAAAATAAAAGAAAGATACAACCTGATGAGATGGATGGTGTTTCCTGTGTGAAATGCCACTGGTAAGCTTGTACCTTTGTAGTTGAGCATGGTTTGGAGATGTCCGTCTTGTTAATGTCAGGATGAACTGAGGTATCATCTTGCCTAACCCACTTATCGTACAACCACTTGACCGTTGTGTGGGCAACGGCTTAGCATAAACCCCACTAGTTGTTCTGCTAGCCAAAAGGAGAGCTGGTGAGCAACGGGAAATCATGGAGAAGGAATACAATCTGTGTGAGTTATGTCCCGGTTATGACTTTGTTGATAGGTCATTAACCCCATGGTTGCTTCCGTGTTGGCTAGTTAGATTCAGCTAAGGTGGGTAATGGCTTTGTTAGGATCCGAAGCAACACTAAGGTGTTCCTAGTGCGGTACCCTACTTGTGGGTAAAGTGTACAACCTCTGCAGAGTGTAAAATCTATTTGAATAGCCGTGTCCATGGTAATGGATGAGTTACGGCATGGTCACTTCAATAGACATTTTGGGATGGTTTGTTTTGTGGCGTGAGTTGTTTTCAAAGTGTCCGGCAGTTGTGCCATGAGCTACTGTGGATGTGGAGTCTGGTAGCATTTAAACTTGGATCCTTTGTGTAGGATCAACCCCACTTATTATTCAATTACTACATAAATATTTTGAGAAAACTCTTTTATTAAATGAATCCTTGCATGTGTAAAACCTTGCTTTATCGCAAATGAACCCTAGCCTTATCCTTGATATATCCTGTGCATGACCTTTGTTATCCCCCTCCGTGGGTGTGGTCGGACTTGTTGAGTACGTATGTACTCATTCTTGATTAGTTTTTACAGAGGAGGATCCGAACTTCATTCCTGAAGACGTCAAGTAGGTTGCCGTCCTGCACCCAACCTTGCCTGTGGTTCAGGGTCTCCACAGAAAGCTTACCATGGCGCAAGACTCTGATGTTATCTTAGATGTCATTGGCACTTTAGTTTGGCTTTTAGTCCTTATGTTGTCCCTCGTGTTAGTGGCGCTTCATTGCCCGCTACCTTGATGGTTTGTACGGTAATGAACCATCCGATGTAATAAATATGTTATCAGCCTCCTAGGACTGATATTTGTATCACATTTAGTCACCTTTGATGAGGGGATGCTTCAGGTGGTATCAGAGCCGTAGGTTGGCCGTAGAATGCGACCCTTAGGACCGAGGATATTTTCTAAGCCGTTTCCCACTAGATCTTTCCCCACTTAACTCACCTTTCCACACGACACTTACCTTTGGCCCTTGTCTAGTTCCAGATGGCTCATAATGGATGGAGTGATGGAATATGCCCCGCAGAGCCTGGCCTTCCTAAGTTAATGCTACTCAGCCTGGAACGCGTCAGAGTTGTAGACCTACCTGAGTACACCTACTAGGAGTACAACTTCAGAGGCACCCTTCGGTGTGACCTGATGATCTTCGTGGGAAAAAGCACACTCTACCCCGACGTGGATCCTAGGTTCATCTCCACCACCGGCTTTGGGTTACCAGACACCTACCGAAAGGCTGCCCGAAAAGTCCTGTGACGCCGACGCGTGGTCTATAAGCATCATCTTCAGCGAACTCCTATGGGATTTTTCCCACCTGCTGGAGGAAGAGGACGCTCATGGATTGCCGGATGAGTGGATTGGGAAGGGAAGAAGAACTAGAAGATACAGTTTCCCATCTATCCATTTACCTCACCGGCCTAGATCGACTTTACCGCGAATAGGCAAACCAACTGAAGCACCAAACCCGTAGGGCAGAAAAGGCAGAACAAGAGTTGGAAATACAATGGAGGAGAACAATAGAAGCTGAGGCACAAGCTAAGAGTTCCCTAGCCTCTCTCGAAGACATATGGTGAAGCAACGCTCGAGAAAGGGAACGTATCGAGGCACGCAGAAGAGAAGCTGGATTACTGGAAGGAGAACCCGAAGAAACCCATTGGGATAAGGGCACCTAGACCGAAGATGAGGTATTGGAGCAATGTCTTCCACCAAAGAAGTGCCCTAACCAGATCGAGGAAGAATCCCCTTGGGAAGAGTAGAGTACCTAAGCTAGAGCTATCATCCTAGTAATAATGTATCCTTGGGAGATGTACCCAACCCTGTTGAAAAATAAAGACCGTCTATCCTTTTTGTACCCTACCATGTGTGCAAGGCTTGTTCACTCTACCTTTGTTTTCAGATGGCTGAGAATGGTTGGACCAGGGTGTTTGCCAAAAGAGCCTAGTTTCCCCCGCCTTTTGATCAACTCCCTAGAGCGCCTCGATGTTACTGAGCGCCCAAGGTACTACAGCAGAGAGTACGAACACCTCGGCACTCTTCGCTGTAGGGTGGTTCTTTCCATCGCCAGAAGCACCCGCTACCCCGACATCGAGCCGTGGCGAGTGACTGCCATAGGATTTCAACATCGGGATGCCTATCCCTTGGCCATCAGAAAGGCTCTCCGCTACCTGCGCCGGATCTTTGAGGAACACCTCATTCCCACACCGATGAGGCTTTTTCCCCCGGCCATCAGGATACAAGTCTTGCAGGCCCGCATGAGGAACTTGGAATGGCGCCACCATCAAGAAGACCTTTTGTACCATGTGGTCGCCTACCTCGTCTCCTTGGATAAGCTCTTCGACGAGCACGCCCGATTCCTAAGGGAGCAAACCCACCGGGCCGAGCAAGCAAAGCTTGTAGTGAGGATGCACCAAATCCAGGTGGCTCAAGCTGAAGCAAGAACCGCGGCCACTATAAGTAACGAAGCCGTCGCTCATGAGAACCTCAGGCAGATCCAGGATCGGCGTATGCAAGAATGGACCAGCAGTGGAATGCCCGTCCTGGCAATCGGGGAGACCCAAGTCCTAATTGGAACACCCATCATAGGATGGGGAGGACTTTTTTGGACCCCGCAAGCTCCACTCGAAGGTGCCAAAAGGCCAGCTGCAGCAGCAGAAGAAGGAGCTGTCGAACAGCCCCGAGAAAATGGGATCCTCGAGGACGACGAGGAAGAGCTACTCATCCCACTGGAAGTGCATTTCGCCCCAGAAGACGGCTCACCCCGCGAGTAGCATGCCTCAGACATGCCCCCAGGAATGAAGCCATCCCAACCCCAAGCTTAGGGTTGTGCCCCTCCCATCTGTTGTACTCTTTGTACCCGACCATGTAGTGCGTGTTTTGGCTGTACCTTCCCAAGTGTTGTACCCCGAGCTTAATAAATAAAACTATTTGTGCTTGATGCTTGTTAGTCTGTGTGCTTGTCGGCAGGAGGTGGATTCTGCCTTTTTGAAAATATAAAAATAAATAACTTAAAAATCTCTTAATTCCAAATCTAAGTCTCATAAAAGTTTTACCCAATCCACATATGGCCCCTAGGTGTAACACCAGGACCTCCCAAAGTCAGGCACATACCACTCCAAGTACGGAGAGGCAGCAGGGTGTGCAAGGACAAGCCCCCGGCCATGAAGATCAGGAAGATCAGGAAGTAAGCCAACAGGGAGGAGAAAGCCAAGTGGGAGCACGTCAGGCCCCACCCCACTGGCCATTGACCTGGTGCAAGTGTTGAAAAACCAGAACCTCCTACTGGAAGTTTTGACCAATGTCATTACCAACCCAAGGCCCCATGAGCAGAGTGCAAATGACAAACTGACAGCTTTTCTGAGGACCAAGCCACCCACCTTTGCAGGATCCAATAACCCCTTGGGTGCAGATGACTGGCTGCGTGTTATCAAGAGAAAACTCGAGCCATTTGAGCATTGAGACCATGACAAGGTCCGTTTGGCTGCTCACCAGCTCACCGAAACTGCTTTGGCTTGGTGGGAGAACTACTGTGCAGCTGCTCAGGATGCCTGCACTATCACTTGGAAGGAATTTGTGGATGAGTTCCGTCGCTATCACATCCCAGCAGCCACCATGAAGCGTAAGGTAGATGAGTTTCTTGAATTGCAACAAGGCAACAAGTCCGTTGAAGAGTACACATATCAGTTCATAGAACTAGCTCGCTATGCACCGGAGGAAGTGGACAAGGATGAAAAGAAGCAGGATATTTCAGAAAGGGTTTGAATGCAGAACTTAAGAAGCTGCTTTCCCCATGCATCTACCCAGACTTCAACACACTGATGAACATGGCTATCATCACCGAGAGAGCCATGACAGATGAAAAGAGAGACAATAAGTGTAAGTTCCTAGAAACCAAGGCTCACCAGCAGGACTGTTTCCAGAAACCGAGGCACTTCGGCCCTCCAGTGCCTAGGTCCCAAGCCCTTATAAAGTATAGGATCCAGTCACAAGCTACTAGCTCTCAGGCCCCCAACACCCAGTTCAGGCAGTCCAAGAGCTAGAACACCATGAAGGCTCCACAGAGCAATGCAAGCCAAGTTACTACTAGCAACAATGCCAGAGCATGCTTCAACTGCTGTGAGACAGGGCACTTCATTGCCAACTGTCCATATGCCAACAACAAGCCGGCAGCATCAGCCTTCTCCAACTCGGTGAATGGACCAAGACCAGCTCTATCAGGACCCAATCGTGTACCAATCCGCAGCAACAACACCAGCAACAACCACCAGCAGATGGGGCCGCCCCAGCAGTCCTTCGGACAAGCCCGCGTCAACCACATCAATGCACAAGAGGCTCAGGATGCTCAGGGCGTAGTGCTCGGTGAGTTTCTAGTCAGCTTAGTTTTGGCATCAATATTATTTGATTCTGGAGCATCACATTCATTCGTATCCTCAAGTTTTATGGAAAAGCACAATATACCTACAGTACTACTAAAAACACCCCTATTAACCCGAACGCCTGGAGGTGACATTAAGTGTCGACTGGGTTGTTCTCGGGTAAGGATCATTTTAAGTGGGGAGTTCCTAGCAGATCTAGTAGTACTTAAGTCTAAAGGTATAGACGTGATCCTTGGAATGGATTGGCTAAGCTTGCACAATGGCCTTATAAGTTGTGCTGACAAGGTGGTACACCTAACCAACCCAGAAGGAGTACAAGTAACTTGCCATACTCAGGAAAGTGGACCGGACCCAATGGTTTTTAGTATGGAAGCTAAATCCTTGGAAAAAGTTCCATAGTAAATGAATACCTAGAGGTTTTCCCTGAAAAACTCCCGGGAATGCCGCCAGATAGGGATATAGAGTTTATCATTGACCTTGTCCCTGGAACCTCCCCTATAGCTAAGAGACCCTATAGGATGGCAGCCTCTGAATTGGTAGAACTAAAGAAACAACTAGAAGAGTTACAACAAAGTGGTTTCATTAACCGATCTCATCAACATGGGGAGCTCCAGTCTTGTTCGTCAAGAAGAAGGACGGAAGCATGAGGATGTGCGTGGATTACTGTGCACTAAATGAAGTCACCATCAAGAACAAATACCCTCTTCCAAGAATTGATGACCTCTTTGATGAGCTGAAGGGGGCCAAGTACTTCTCCAAGATAGACTTAATGTCAGGATATCATCAGCTCAAGATTAAGGAAAGTGACACTCCAAAGACGGCCTTCGTCACCCGCTATAGGCAATATGAGTTTACGGTGATGTCCTTTGGACTCACCAATGTACCTGCTTATTTCATAAACCTCATGAATAAGGTGTTTATGGAAGAGTTAGATAAGTTTGTCGTAGTTTTCATTGATGACATACTTATTTACTCTAAGAGTGTCGAAGAACATGAGCAACACCTACGAGTGGTTTTGAAAAAGTTGAGAGCGCACAAGCTCTATGCCAAGTTCAGCAAGTGTGAATTTTGGCTTGAGAAAGTAGCATTCCTTGGTCATATCTTGACCGCAGAAGGAGTAGCAGTGGACCCCAAAAAAGTCGAAGCAGTCTCCAACTGGCAGCAACCAACCAATGTCAGTGAAATCAGGAGCTTTCTCGGTTTAGCCAGATATTACCTGAGATTTATTGAAGGATTCTCCAAGATAGCTCGACCCATGATAGAACTACTCAAGAAAGAGAAGAAGTTCACCTGGACCGAGTCATGTGAGAGAAGCTTCCAGGAGTTAAAGAGAAGACTGACAACCGCCCTGGTATTAACCTTGCCGGATATTCAACGGGATTTTGTCATTTATTGTGATGCATCCCGTCAAGGATTAGGATGTGTCCTTATGCAAGATGGGAAAGTAGTGGCATATGCTTCCCGACAACTCAAGCCTCATGAGCAGAATTACCCAACCCATGATTTGGAGTTTGCAGCCGTAGTGCATGCCCTTAAGATTTGGAGACACTATCTGATTGGGAATAAGTGTGAGATCTACACAGACCATAAGAGCTGGAAGTACATCTTCACCCAGCCAGATTTGAATTTAAGGCAAAGAAGATGGTTAGAACTAGTTAAGGATTATAATGTGGAAATTTATTACCACCCTGGCAAAGCAAACGTGGTAGCAGATGCCTTAAGCCGGAAATCTTATGGACCTAAGGATGCCCACCTACAAGAAGAAATGGCACGATTAAATATGCACATCGCCCCCCATGGTTCCAGTCGCAAGTTGAGTGTTCAACCCACTCTGGAGGATAAGATCAGAAAGGCCCAAGGTTCAGACAAGGACTTGATGAAAATCCGCATGCATACTGGAGAAAACAAGGCACCAGATTTTAGAGTAGATGACAAAGGAACCTTATGGTACAAAGATAGAATTTGCGTACCCAAGGAAGGAGACTTCCGGCAGACTATTATGGATGAGGCCCACAACTCAGCATATTCCATCCACCAGGATCCACCAAGATGTATGTGGATATAAGACAAAAGTATTGGTGGAGTGGAATGAAAGCGGACATTGCACGGTTCGTCGCCCATTGTGATACTTGTCAAAGAATCAAGGCCGAACATTAGAAGCCAGCAGGATTGTTGCAACCTTTACACACCCCGGTTTGGAAATGGGATGAGGTAGGGATGGATTTTGTAGTGGGTTTACCCAAGACATAGAAAAGGACATGACTCCATATGGGTGATAGTGGACCGGCTCACAAAAGTCGCTCACTTCCTACCCGTACGGACCAATTATGGTGGAGAAAAGCTAGCCCGGCTCTATGTGGACAACATAGTGAAGCTGCATGGTGTGCCTAGCAGAATTGTTTCGGATAGAGGAACCCAATTCACCTCTAGGTTTTGGAAAAGTTTGCATAAGGCCATGGGCACCAAGTTGAATTTCAGTTCGGCTTATCACCCGCAGACCGATGGTCAAACAGAAAGGGTGAACCAGATTATGGAAGATTTGCTAAGAGCATGTGTCCTGACTTATGGCAAGGATTGGGAACAAAGTTTACCCTATGCTGAGTTTTCGTACAACAACGGTTATCAAGCAAGCTTAGGCATGTCACCATTTGAAGCTCTCTATGGGAGAAAGTGCAGAACCCCCCTGATGTGGTTAGAAGTTGGAGAGCGTGCCCTAGTTGGACCCGCACTCATAAAGGAAGTGGAAGAAAGAATGGCTAAAATTAGAGAAAAACTTAAGGCCGCCCAATCTCGATAGAAGAGTTACTCAGACAAGAAGAGACGAGAAGTAAGCTCAAACCAGGAGACTTCATCTATCTCAAGGTTTCACCTATTCAAGGGACTCGAAGATTTCAGGTACATGGGAAACTAGCCCCTCGGTACATTAGACTGTACCGAGTACAGAAGAAAATTGGAGCTGTAGCATACCATCTAGAGCTACCAGAAGAAATGGCTGACATACACCCAGTATTCCATGTATCCCAACTGAGAAGATGTCTGAGGGAACCCGAGAAAGAGTGTGTGCCGGAAGAAGAAATAGCTTTACAGACAGATCTGCGGTACAAGGAAGTACCTATCAAGATTTTGGACACTATCACAAAAAGGACAAGAAACTCCGAAGTACGGATTTGCAGAGTTCAGTGGAGCAGACATGGAGTGGAAGAAGCTACATGGGAACGTGAAGATGCCCTGAAGAAAGAGTTTCCCCATCTATTTAGGAGCCAGTCGAATCTCAAGGATGAGATTCATTTTAAGTGGGGAAGGTTTGTAATGCCCGCATTTTTATCTTATTTAAATTATATTACCAATCACTCGCTTAAAAATCTTTTAAAAATCTTTTCCGCCGCTCAAGCTCCCGAAGCCCACCTCCTGATTTTCCGCCATCCCGACATCGCGCAGTCTCTTCCTCTTTTTCCGTGGAGCCGCCCGTCCCTTTTCCTTTTCCACCGGCCCTGCCATCCCGTCGCATCACCATCGTGTCGCAGTCGGCCGCGTGCGCCTGCCCGGCCGCGATCGTCGGTGCCGCGCGCGTGTCCCCTCTTTTATTTTCTCATATTTTGTTCAAATCCATTTTATTTCTCTCTTCTAATTCTCTCGCTTGCTTATTTAAATTGTTGAGTAATGCAACAATTTAAATTTTATATCTTTGCTTATTTAAATTGTTGAGCTACTGAGTGAAAGTTTAAAATAATAAAAAAATTTATTACTTAAATGAGCACATGCGTGCTACCTGCTCGAGCTGTAGCCCGCTCCTTGCGCGCACGCGCGGGCTAGCGCACGACTCACCGCTGCCCCCGTTGCCGGCGGTGCACGCGCGCTCGTATCACGCCACCCGCGTCACGCCACGGCCGCTGCTGCTCGCTGTGCCACTGTGTGCTTGCTGCCTATGCACGCCAAGCTGGCGTGCGACCCGTTGCTGCGCCGGTCCATCTCCGTCCCGTCCCCTCACCCTCGTAGCTTGCGCCTTGTCCTCGAGCATCCCGGCCACCATTAATGGTGACGTTCCTTGTGACAGTTCGTGTATTTGTAATGCTAGACGTATATTTTGTTAGTGTGAAATATGTGTTTGTCTGCATAAAGCTTATGTGTGTTTATGTGAAGCTTTTGGAAAATTTAAAGTGCAAATAAAAAAAAGGGTATTTTTGTAATTTTATAAAAGTATAAGACCTTTTGTGCAAGTATTTGATTTACAAAGTAACTTTTAAATTTACTCAGGACTAAAGTGTAAAAGTGCAAGTCATCATGACATGTCATAAATGCTTGCATTTAGGTCCTGAATTTTATATAGTTTCACTCTTTAGGACAAAAGCAATTCAAATCCGACTTTTGTTTAAAACTTCACGCGTAAAAATATAAATTTTGAGTTTTTGAACTTGAGCCCTAAAGCAATGTTGTAGAGTTTGAAAAACTCTCCAACTTTCGTTTTGGGCATTTCTTCATTTGGGTTTTAAATCAACGGGAAATTTTGTTTTACAAATAAGCCCCTGCAATTCTCTAATTTTGCGTATACGCCCTTGGAGAATCCCAGTTGTCTTTCTTCTCTGCTATCTCTCTTCCCCTTATCCTCTTCTGGCATTTCTTTCCCCCACCGGCGGCAGCACTATCCAATCCCGTTTTCCCCTTCCTTTTCTCCCCCATCGGCGACACTTTGCTCTGCCCCCAATCCTTATCTCCACCGGCCCCTCCCTCTCTCTCCCCTCCACGGCACAAGCAGCGCAGGGCGGCGCCCAGGGGCGCTCCTGCCCGGGGCGACAGCCAGCTCCAGGCACAGGAGCAGGCTAGGCGAGCGGCACAGGAGCCGGCGCACGGCGCGGCCGCGGCTCGGGCGCTGCGCGGCCCCAGGCAGGCAGGCGAGCGCGCGGCTCCGAGCGATGCAGGCGACGGGCGGCGGTTGCGGCTCGGCCCAGGGCGGTTTGACGCGGAGGCCGGCGGCCCAAGCAGCGTGCGACGCGCGGGCGCGGCCAGGCGTGGGCGAGCTGGAGCGGCGGAAGCGCAGGGAGCGGCGGGCCTGGGCAGGCGACGGCAGGCGGAGGCAGGCTGGGCAGCTCCAAGCGCGGGGGGGCCCAAGCGGTGAGCGCAGCCAGGAGGTAGCTCGAGCGGGTGGCCGCAAGCACAGGCATGGATGCGGCCCAGGGAGCAGCGGGCCAGCCATGGCAGGCGGCCGCGCGGGCTGGCGGCGGCTCGGCTGGGCGCTGCGCGTGCGCGAGAGCCAGCGGCCAGGCGAGCTGATGCAGGCGCGCGGAGCGGTGGGGCCCGAGGCAGCAGGCGCGTGGCGCGTGAGGCGCGGGAAAGCCGGCGACTCGCGGCGACTCGAGCAAGCGCGTGCGACAGGCGGGAGGAGGAAGCGCGGCGCGGAGGCCAGCGCGCAGCTCGTGTGCTGCGCACAGGAGGCAGGCGGCGCGCAAGAATCAAGCGAGCGGCTCGGCTTGGCGCAGGCAGCGCGGCTGCGGCGCGTTGGAGCGAGGAGCCAGAGGCGGAGGCTGACGGCTGCGGCGTGAGCGCAGACGCAGGGAGCGGGCGTGATTCGGGAGCAGGCGCAGGTGCGGGCGAACGGCGGCCGCAGCAGGCGCGCGCGCGGAAGGAGAGGCACTAGCGCATGCGTGAGCGGCACATGGGCGGTGCGTGCAGGGGCCGTGCGCCAGGAGAGGTGGCCGAGCAGGATGACGACGTGCAGGCGTGCGTGTGCGGATGCGGGACCGGCGGCGCGTTGTGGAACGGTCTGCGCGAGCTTGAGCGCGGAGCTCGCGGTGCGGGAACGCGCAGGCAAACGTATGTGGGAGTGTCGGCGAGGCTGTCGGCGATGGTGCAGGAGTGACAATGGCGGCTGTTATTCAGGGACAGGAACCCAATCTTTAGGCCGGCGCCGATGCTAGCAAGCACGGGGAGGAGGCGATCGCCAGTCTGGGGCATCGCCATCAATGGAGCACGCCCGACGAAGGCCGACGAATTGAAAGGAAGGATGCGAGCTCGCTCGCTCATGAGATGCACGAGGAGCGGCGAGCCGAAAGGAAAGGCGGCAAAGCGAAGGTGGCGACCGGATGCAACGAGCTCGGAGGAGCCACGCACGGCGAGTTCCCTTCATCCGTGCGGAAGTCAAGGCAGAGAGGGCGAGTGTGGCGCGGCGAGGCGAAAGCGAAGGTCCGGACGGATTTGGACTAGCACGTCCACGGATACGAGCGAGAGTGCTCTACCGGTGACCGGCTCGACTCGATTCAGCAAGCGCGTGCGTGTACAAGACAACAGGCCATCTTCCACCCACGGCAACCATCCCCGACAAACTTCTTCGTCATCCTCAGGATCTCATCATCGTCGAGCTCATCTTATCGTCGCCAATCCTATTCACCGCGGGAATTTACTTTCCGCGTATTCTTCTTCATAACCAAGGCTACCCCAAGGTTTGCCCTGATTCTCTGAATCTTCTTAATGCCGGCGATTCCTTTGCCGGGATATCATCGTTAACATTCTGTTACCTGTTCTCCCGGACCAGGGACTTGATTGCTATGTTTTAGAAAGTTCTAGGGTGTTCTTTGTAAAATTTCCAAAGCTTTCTGTATTTCAAATCGATGAACTTCTACATTTTATAGATTTTCGTAGGAAGTTCATAAAAATGTAAAATCAGTTTTATTCGAAATCCTAAGTCAAACTCTACAAGTTATATGTTGTGATTTTTAATTGAAAGTCTTTGAAGTGCGGTCTATGTTAAATATTAGGAAATGTGTGCTTTATTTGCATCTTATGTGATGTGCATGTGCTGTAGCTAAAAAGTAACCATAAGGCATATATCTCAAGTAGAGATATGTGATATATAGTCAACCCTTTCACCCGAGTACTCATATCCCGCCATCAAGACATTGTTCTCGTCTTGATTGCAATCTCCTTAAGGCCCTTTTCGTATAAGAATCTTTGTTAGTTCATGTGCATCTGTCGCTTAGCTTATACATCTCTGCAGCTGCATTTCAACATCAGCTTTTGGTTCAGCCGCTAAGCATCCGTTTCCTTAAGTTATAATATTCCTGCGTAACAGTTGTCAGTCGATACTTCTACCATCGGTTGGTTAGCTGATACGATTGTTACCTTTCTAGTATCGGCTACTGCCGATACAATCCTTTTGGTTCTGTCCTACATCGATTGCACAGAGTCGATGTACCGGAAGGACACCCACGATCTTAGGGTTCTTGCCATCGGCCGACCCAAGCCGATTTTAGTTGCTTTTCCATATCGATCAAACCCGACCGATCGATCCTTAGTTTCCCTATCCTTATCCACACACTTCTATCAGTCAATTTATCGACTGAGAGGTCAGCTTTATACTTATCGGTCATATACCCTTAACCACACTCCAATCGGCTATACGTCACTCAATTGTTGTGTTGACGTAATCAAGTCGATACAACCACACCTAGTTATCTAGGATAACACTTAAGCACATCTCCGTTAAGACAACTGCTTTAGGAATATCGCTCTGCTGAGGTAATCGATGCTTTCATCGATCGTCTAGGAACTCGATACACCTATCAATCAGCTAAACCTCTGTCGTTTCCAATCAGCTCTGTTGTAACCCTCAACAAGTAGCTGCTTCTAAATAGTTGTTTCCCTATAGCTCTGTCTAGGTTTAGTTCAGATCTTTTTGATTGTAATGTGAATAGTGTGTTATAAGGGTGTTAGATTGCAATTGTATTGTGAAGTAAGGTAGTTTTATGTGCACACTTTGAATGAAATGTTGCATTGCATGTAGATACGACTACTTCCGCAGACGGTACCTACAAGATCTCCCAGGAGTCTGCAGAGGATGTTTCTGAAGACCAAGCAAATATCACCAAAGGATTATCTAAAGCCCCGAACCAAAGTTCGGAAGATATTGACATCTCTAACTTCAGCCCCACCAGTAAAGGCAAGCCCCGGTGCACATCCCTATATTTCAAGTTATTACAATTTCATTATTATGTTATATATCTTGCATTACGTCTAGGAGTTGAGATGAAACCCTAGTTGCATAAGATCTTAGGAAACCAATGTATTGTACCCGAGTCCATACCGTTTAGCTGCTCTGCTAATAGGACCGGTAGAAGTCGGGTGATTTCCTGTCACTCGCGCGATATAGGAGTTGTAATGTTTACATTCCTGTAATTACTATAAGGATGACGGACGGGAGATTTGTGAGGTATCATGGTTGAGATGATACCCCGTCTGTGTTGTTGAATTGGATAAGGTCGCAGCGTGTGGTAGCGGTGGTTAAGCGTTTGAAAGTACTAGCCACATGCCGCGAAATATGGTAAGCGGTAAGCCTAGTAGCCAATCGGCTCGAGGAGTGGACATACCTCCCACCACATGTATTTGGTTCTTCTGGTTACTTGGTTCGACTGTGGAATATGTGTTGCAAGGGCAACCAGGAGTACAGGTTTTGTAGTCGCGCTACAGACGTACATCCTGCACACATTGGGTGTGCGTATGGTCGTGCAGTCGCTTGTGGTGGCTCTGATCCACGAGTCGGAATGAAAGGCAAACGGTTGCTTCGGAACGACCCTTTGGTGTTCCAAGCGTGTGAGTTAGGTTTACCTTGCAAGGTTAAATCCAATTCAGAATCGTCCGCTTCTCACGAAGATTGAGACTGCTTGATCCCTTTACCACATAGAGTAACAAGAGCAATGTTAAGATTAACAAAGATGATGTTTGGCTAAAGATATTACCATGCTTGAATAGTTATAGGTGCTTACCTAGAATGGATAATCAACTAGAACCTGAAAGCTAAAAGTTGAAATTAAGGATCTACTCTTTGTTGCCTTTCAGCTGAAACAAAACCCAGAACCATTATAACCTTTCATAAGTCTAGTTATGGGCTAAGTATACCCAATCCCGGGTAAGCCTTGCTGAGTATTAGTATACTCAGCCTTGCTAGTTATATGTTTTGCAGGTAGTGTCTTGAAGACCCTACTCTTCCCTTGCCTTGGCCCTGTGCTCTTTCAGAAGGTTGGTCCGTGGAATGGGATCCGTCCCCGGCCAACACTGGTGATATCGAGTGATGTCGTGCCCAGGCTTAGCGTGACATCCGTCTTGACGACGTGTTGTAAATCATCGCGTATGTTTTCCGCTGCCAAATACCATAGCTTCAGCAGTTTGTAATATACTGCTTTTAAAAGCTCTTATAATGTAATTCCTTGTGATGTAAAATATGATGGTGATTGTATCTCTGGACTCACCTTCGTGTGAGGTAACCTTATTTGATCCTGTGTATCGGTGGTTTATCGGGACGTTACCCGACAGGCCAAGGGATTATACCGTTTGAAGCACGTTGGAGCCCTCTGGAGTGGACTCGTGTACTTGAGCCGGTATAATTCAGGTTGGTTCTGCCACATTCCTGTACTGCCCGTGACCCTCCCATGCTGGCCATCTCTCCTCTCCCTCTCGGCCTATAAATCTGCCCCCGAGCTGCCCCTCACTCCGCCCATGCCGCCCCAGCACCTCCCCTCCTCTACCTCGGGCTGCAGCTCGCTGCCGCTACTCACCATTGCCGGCCACCACCCATCTCCGTGGACAACCCTCCGTAAACCGTCTCCGCACGAGGTGAGGGCCGGAATCGGACCCCCTCAGCCTCCTCTCCGTTTTCCCCTCCTCCCCGGGCATCGCCATGCACTAGGGGGCCGGCGCCCATGGCCTGGCCCCCCCCATCCTACCGTTCCCCTCCCCCCTCCTGTTCTGTCTCGAGGAAGAAGAAAGGCAGACTTGTGCATAACCCCCTCCACTTTTCCTTCTTATGCAGTCTGCAGCCCTCCACCTCCCTCTCTCAAATATTTAATCAGAGCTCCTTCTATCTCTTTATTTCATTACAAATTGGTCCTCGTCCTTTTAAACTACTCCCTTAGTGACCTTTTAACTCATCAGTTCATGCGACATTTTGTTCCGAATCGACTCCAAACTCCACCACGCATCATCTCCAAATATTTTCTCCAAGTCTCAGGATCCACATCCGACAAATATAATAGTCTTCTCTATTTTTTTAATCAAAGCTCTCTATTTCCCTCTCTTTTTCTAAGCTCGTCAGCGAACTTTGTTTGTATTGTGTGATTATTTGTGTGCCGTAGCCGACGGTGTGACCGAGGAGGAGCAGTACTGCGAGCCGGAGCCCGAAGACCTGTACCTCGAGGAGGAGTTTCTGGAAGGCTTTGATGACGGCAAGTCCAATCCCATCCTTTGATGCATATTTATCCCAGTTTTATAAACACAACCTATTGGCCTTTTTTTATAAAATGCATTGTTTTATTGCAAGATATGGTTGAATAGCCATCCCTTGATTGCTAGGACTATTCCTTTATGACCTAGGTTAATGTCTATATAGGATTTGCTCTGTTGGATGTTAACTACTGCTAGAGATGCTTAGGACCTTTTATTCCCTTTATTATATTTTAATCATGACCATAACGCGCTTTATCGAAAATAAAGGTGTGAGTGTTTTAAAAGATAAAATGGGATTTCAGAAAAATAAAAGAAAGATATAACCTGATGAGATGGACGGTGTTTCCTGTGTGAAATGCCACTGGTGAGCTTGTACCTTTGTGGTTGAGCGTCCCGGTTATGACTTTGTTGATAGGTCATTAACCCCATGGTTGCTTCCGTGTTGGCTAGTATGATTCAGCTAAGGTGGGTAATGGCTTTGTTAGGATCGGCAGTGACACTAAGGTGTTCGTTGTGCGGTACCCTACTTATGGGTAAAGTGTACAACCTCTGCAGAGTGTAAAATCTATTCGAATAGCCGTGTCCACGGTACTGGACGAGTTACATCATGGTTACTTCAATAGACATTTTGGGATAGTTGGTTTTGTGGTGTGAGTTGTTTTGAAAGTGTCCGGCAGTTGTGCCGTGAGCTACTGTGGATGTGGAGTCCGGTAGCATTAAAACTTAGATCCTTTGTGTAGGATCAACCCCACTTATTATTCGATTACTGTCAGACCCGGGGCCACCGGGCTGGGCACATAACATAGTTTAAAGAGGTCTAAGAGATTAAGTCCGTCTTATCTCTTATTCATCTGGTTTATCTCTTGTTTATCCCGTTTAAATAGGAGATAGAGCTAACCAACACGGAGGGGATCTACTCGAGATATGTTCTGGTATGATCTCTCAGCGGAGGTTGGTTAGCACCTTTGTAACTCTGACCTCTCGGATATATAAGGGAGGTCAGGGACCCCTCTCAAAACAGAAGATCATTAGGTCATTCTACATCAAAGGCAATACAAACCATACAGGACGTAGGGTGTTACACTCCGTGCGGCCCGAACCTGTCTAAGTCTTGTGTTCCTTGCACCTTCGAGTTCCTGATCTCGGCGTCTCCTCACCCAAAACTTACCACCTTGGGCATATCCCTCGGTGGGCAGCCGGTTAAACACCGACAGCTGGCGCGCCAGATAGGGGAGCGCGTCGAAGATCCACCGGTGAACTCGATGGCATCTTTCTAGTTCACCAGGTGGTGGATTGCTACCTTCACGCATGTGCATCGACGGATCGATTCATCGAGTTCGAGATCGGATCCTTCAGCGAACGGCTACATGGACCTCGACTACCCGGCTCGACTTCACCTTGCGCTGCAACGTCGATGCACCGCGGCCGTCGACCTCAACGACCCGGCTCAACTTCGGCTTGTGCCGCAATATCCGCGCGCGGCAGCAACATGTTCGACTACTTCGACTTCGTGAGGACGATCGGCAGCTTGCCGACGACTACATCAACTACTCGTCTCGACTTGAAAACTTGTCGGAATCGGTTCCAACTAGTCGAGCTTCATCAACAAATCGTCGCAGCTTCATCAACGAGCTCCACGGCTTCGTCGACATTCGTCCACGAATCAAGCTAAGTGATTTATACCTTTTCCGACTTGTTCTTCACAAGATCGGCTACCTTTTTTGGTACGCCTCTCGACGGGCATGAAACCCTCGGGGCTACACCATGATCGATTACTTGTCCGTGTACGAATCTTGATGGGCATGAAACCCTCCAGAGCTACATTTCGCCGACTATCTTTGCGCACTGCGCATCCTCTTTGTCGCATGACGACTTCTTTGTCTTCTCTTAACGGTTGCTAAAGTACTCGGGTAGCACACGCCTTAATCCGTGAAACCTCGACTCTTCTGTAAGCCTATGCTCCTACGCGTGCATGCGGCTAAGCTCCCTACGCTATGGTCTACGGCCATCAGGGATCAGGTGCTTAAACGTAACAGGCTAACTACCCGGGGAAATTACATGGCCTAGCAAGAGCAAGACGCGAAATTTTTACACCGAATAAATTTTGGTGTATTTATATTATTACTGAGTACTACTCGGTATCTTCGCATTATGCTACATAATGTATGCATTGTCTTTTTTCAGATCAAGCTTCGGCAACAACCCTCCAGGCAGCATGGCATGCCATCACAGTTCTGCTAGTTCCCAGGCTTGGGGGCTGGGCGATGCGCACAACTCAACATGGCTCCTTCGGCTCTCCTGGCTCGTAAGCTCTGGGGCCGGACGCCTCAAAACTACTCGAAGAAGACTCGTATGAAGACTGAGAGTGCAGAAGAAATCTTAAGTCACCGCGCGGTTAAATAAACCAGCGGGAGGCTTACTTTCATTATGCAGAAAGCGAAGAGTTTTTCTCGGGATTTTAGAGTAACACCAATGCCACGATTCTTGGATCCTTTTTCCCAAACCTGGGAGATTTGGGTTCAAGGCTCGGGGGCTGCGGGGTACGTGGCATCGACTACTTATTTTTCGAATTTATTCGAAGAGTAGGTAAGGAGGATTACAGACAAATGGGACCCTCAGCCTGATTCTCCGATTCAACCTGAGGCTCGGGGGCTACTCCATATGGAGTGCGATTTTTAAATCGCACACCATAACAAAAATTCGGGGCATGAGCACCTCATAGCTTCGATGCAGCCAAGCAAGTACTCGAAGAAGGACTTCAAGACGAAGCTTTAGAAGAAGTCGAAGACTGCTTCCAAAGTACTCGATAAGCCTGCAGTACTCAGCTACGAAGAGCTCGGGGGCTTGTCAGACCCGGGGCCACCGGGCTGGGCACATAACGTAGTTTAAAGAGGTCTAAGAGATTAAGTCCGTCTTATCTCTTATTCATCTGGTTTATCTCTTGTTTATCTCATTTAAATAGGAGATAGAGCTAACCAACACGGAAGGGATCTACTCGAGATATGTTCTGGTATGATCTCTCAGCGGAGGTTGGTTAGCACCTTTGTAACTCGAACCTCTCGGATATATAAGGGAGGTCAGGGACCCCTCTCAAAATAGAAGATCATTAGGTCATTCTACATCAAAGGCAATACAAACCATACAGGACATAGGGTGTTACGCTCCATGCGGCCCGAACCTTTTTAAGTCTTGTGTTCCTTGCACCTTCGAGTTCCTGATCTCGGCGTCTCCTCACCCAAAACTTACCACCTTGGGCATATCCCTCGGTGGGCAGCCGGTTAAACACCGACAATTACTACAAAAAAACTCTTTTTTAAATGAACCGTTGCATGTGTGAAACCTTGCATTATCGCAAATGAACCCTAGCCTTATCCTTGATATATCCTGTGCATGATCTTTATTATCCCCCTCCATGGGTGTGGTCGGACTTGTTGATTACGTATGTACTCACTCTTGTTTTGTTTTTACAGAGGAGGAACCGAACTTCATTCCTGAAGACATCGAGTAGGTTGCTGTCCTGCACCCAACCTTGCCTATGGTTCAGGGTCTCCACAGGAAGGTTACCATGGTGCAAGACTCTGATATTATCTTAGATGTCGTTGGCACTTTAGTTTGGCTTTTAGTCCTTATGTTGTCCCTCATGATAGTGGCGCTTCAGTACCCGCTACCTCGATGGTTTGTACAGTAATGAACCATCCGATGTAATAAATATGTTATCAGCCTCCTGGGACTGATATTTGTATCACATTTAGTCACCTCTGATGAGGGGATGCTTCAGCAACGTGCTGAACTGATGTTAAAACTGCATGAAACAACTAAATAAAACATAGAGTGCATGAATTCTAAGTATAAGCTTGCTGGTGATAAAGGTAGAAAGCAATTGATTTTTGAACCTAGTGAATTGGTTGCACTTGAGAAAGGATAGGTTTCCTTCTTTGACAAAGTCTAAATTGATGCCTCAGGCTGATGGACCGTTTAAAGTGGTAGAGTGAATTAATGATAATGCATATAAGTTAGACCTGCCTGCAGATTTTGGGGTTAGTCCCACATTTAACATTGCCGATTTGAAGCCATATTTGGGAGAGGACAATGAGCTTGAGTCGAGGATGACTCAAATGCAAGAAGGGGAGTGTGGCAGAACCAACCTGAATTACACCGGCTCAAGTATGCAAATCCTCTCTCAAGGGCTCCAACGTGCTTCAAACGGTGTAACCCCTTGGCCTGTCGGGTAGCATCCCGATAAACCACTGATACAGAATCAAATAAGGTTACCTCACACGAAGGTGAGTCCAGAGATACAGTCACCATCATATTTTACATCATAGAGAATTACATTACAAGAGTTTCCAAAAGTAGTTCGAAGTTCCAAATTAGAAAAATTATTATAAACTGTTAAAGTCATGGTTTTTGGCAGCAGAAAACATACGCGATGATTTACAACACGTCGACAAGACGGATGTCATGCTAAGCCCGGGCACGACATTACTCGGTATCATCAGTGTTGGCCGGGGACGGATCCCATTCCACGAACCAACCATCTGGAAGAGCACCGGGCCAAGATAGGGGAAGAGTAGGGTCTTCAAAGATATTACCTGAAAAACATATAACTAGTAAGGCTGAGTATACTAATACTCAGCAAGGCTTACCCGTTTCATGGTATACTTAGCCATGTAACTAGACTTATGAAGGCCTATAATGGTTCTGGATTTAATTTTAGCTGAAAAGCAACAAAGAGTATGAGCTAACTGTCATATTTTAGCTTCAGATTCTAGTTTCATTAACCATTCTAGGTAAGCACCTAATCTATACAAGCAAGGTAGAGATTATCATCCATTAAGATTATTCCATCAATAGTTGCACTTCTTGCTCTATGTGGCAGAAGGAATAAGCAGTCTCAATCTCCGCGAGAAATGGATGATTCTGAATCGAGTTTCAAACCTTGCAAGGGTAAACCTAACTCACACGCTTGAATACCAACAGGTCATTCCAAAGCAACCGTGTACCTTTCATTCCGGGTCATGGAACAGGGCCACCACAAGCGACTGTAGGACCGTACGCGCACCAATTGTGCAGGACGTACGCCTGTAGCTTGACTACATGACCGTACTCCTGTCCGCAGTGCGGAACGCACTCCCGCACATCGGTGTGTGAGAAAAACCAAATTACGAGCGGTGGGAGGTATGTCCACTTGCCGGGCCGACTGGTTACTAGGCTTACCGCTTTACCATATTTCGCGGCATGTGGCTAGTACTTTCAAACTTTTAGCCACCACTACCACACGCTGCGACCTTAACAACTTTTATTAAAATAGACTGGGTAAAACTCCAGGTCATGACATCGTACATGACCCTATCCATTATCCTTATAGTTACTGCAGAATGGTAAACATTCAACTCCTATGTCGCGCGAGTGACAAGAAATCACTCGACTTTTACTAGCCCTATTTAGCAGAGCGTCTAATGCGATAAGGACTCGGGTACAATACATTGGATTCCTAAGATCTTATACAACTAGGGTTTCATTTCAATTCCTAGACGTAATGCAAGATATATAGCATAATAATGAAATTGTAATACTTTGAAATATTAGGATATGCATCGGGGCTTGCCTTTACTGGTGGGGCTGGAGTCAGGGATGTTAGTATTATTATCTTTTGAACTTTGGTTTGGGGCTTCCGATAATCCCTTGGTGACATTCACTTGGTCTTCAGGAATATCTTCTGCAGACTTCTGGGAGATCTCGTAGGTACCATTTGCGGAAGTAGTCGTATCTACATGCAATGCAACATTACATTCAAAGTGAGCACATAAAGCTATTTTACTTCACGATAAAGTTGCAATCCAACATTCATCTAACATATTACTCGTATAACAATCAAAAGATCTGCAACTAAACTTGGATAGAGCTTTAGGTGGACAACCAATTAAGATGGGCTATTTGTTGAAGACTGCAACAGAGTCGATTGGAAACAACAGGGGTTTAGTCGATAGAATTGGTAAAGAAGGGAGCTCTCTATACAGTTTTAGGAAATCTGCTGATTTCTGTTTGGAAGAGAGATCGGCAGGAGCAATCTCTTTATATGAGTAGAAAAGATTAGCCGATTTGGGTTCACCTGAGGTTAAATCGGCTGATATAGAAAAGAACGTTGAAAGTACAGTACTCCAAGGATAGGACAAGAAAGGATCTTGCTGATTGGATCTAGTTATTAGCATGTTTTGACCTAACTGATGGTTGGTGTATCGGCTTGCCTTATTCGACGAGGGTGCATCAGGTTTAGCTGATTGATGTGCTTAGGTCGTGCCTAATAGAGGCGTGTCTACTGTGCTATCTTGCTGATCTAGGGTTGTGTACTTTGGCCTATGTAGCCGATTGATAGGTGTTTCGGTTTCCTAGTTGATCGATGAAAGCATCGATTACTTTAGCAGAGGGGTGTTTCCTAAAGCAGCTGTGTCTTAACTGAGATGTGCTTAAGTGTTATCCTAGGTAACTAGGTGTGGTTGTATCGGCTCGATTACGTCAGTACAACAATCAATTGATGTACAGCCGATGGGGTCATCTAAGCTGGACTTGTTACAAGAACTAGATGGGACAGAACATTAACATCAGACTAGGCTGATGAGACCACAAGTGTGGAATTAGACTGAAGAGGATGTGGCTGATGGGTTTGTGCCGATGGGGATATGTTCTACAGATGTGCAGCTGATTGGAGTGTGGTTGAGGGTATGTGACCGACAGGTATATAACCAATCTCTCAGCCGATAAATCGGCTGATAGAAGTGTGTGGATAAGGATGGGAAAGTTAAGGATTGATCGGCCATATTTGACCAATATGGAAAACAACTAGAATCGGCTTGGATCGGCAAGAACCCTAAGATCGTGTGTGCATCTCCGATACATCGACTATGTGCAGCCGATGTAGGATAGAACAAAAGAATTGTATCGGCAGTAGCCGATATTAGAAAGATAACAACCGTATCGGCTAATCAGCCGATGGTAGAAGCATATCAAAAGAATTGCATCGGCTGACAGCCGTTACATTGAAACATCATAGATTCAATTGAAACGGATGCTTAGCGGCTGAGCCAATAGCCGATGCTGAAGCATAGCTGCAGAAATGTATAAGCTAAGCAGCAGCTACACATGACTAACAAGGATCCTTATACGAAAAGGGCCTTAAGGAGACTGCAATCAAGACAAGAACAATATCTTGATGGCAGGGATATGAGCACTCGTGTGAAAGGATTAACTAAATATCACACATCTCTACTTGAGACACACCTCCTATGATTTAAATTTCAGTTACAACACATGCATATAACATAAGGTACAATAAAGCATTCACTCCTTAATATTTAACCTAGACCACAAATCAAGAACTTTCAGCTCAAGATCACAACATAAAACTTGTAGATTTTGACCTAAGGATTCAAACAAAACTGGTTTTGTATTTTTATAAATTTCTTACGAATCTCTATGGAATGTAGAAGTTCACTGATTTGAAATAAAGAAGGCTCTGGAAATTTTACAGAGAACACCCTAGAACTTTCTAAATCAAAGCAATTAAGTCCCTGGTCGTGGAAAACAGAGAATAGGAAGAAGACGACGATGTTCCGGCAAAGGGGGTTGCCGGTGCTAGGAAGATTCAGTGGGTCATGGCGAACCTTGGGGTAGCCTTGGTTGTAGAGGAGAATGGGCGGAAAGTGAATTCTCGCAGTGACAGGATTAGCGGTGAGAAGTGCTCGACGGTGGCGAGGTTCTGGTACGGGAAGGACGGTGAGGTGGGGCTGAATAGGTTCAGCGGGTAACGAAGAAGCTTGCCGGGAGTTGTAGTGGACGGAGAATGGCCGGAGGAGTATTCCTTACGGTGACCCGTGGTGACAGCGGTTGGCTTTGCCACGACGACGATGTTTTGGCATACAGGGATCGAAGAGGCTCGATACGGGGTACACGAGCTTTCTTGAGGTGTTGTGGTCTTGCTTGGGCGATCGACGAGGAATAGGAGCTGCTGGATGTCGTGGACTTATGGGAGGAAACGATGGAGCCGAATTGGTTCGCTAAGCCGACTCCTCCGTGAACCTCAGGGTCCTCCTGTTCACGGGCTAAGCCTCCTCTGCTCATGCGCGTGTGCTACTGAAACATGGCTGGCACACCCGCGTAGCCTCCTGCAGGACCGCCGCGCCTGGCCGCAGCCCCTGTGCACCGCTCCCGTTTGCTCCTGCATCCCTGGCCCTCAACCTGCTCGTGCGAGGCCTGTTGCCTTGTACGCGCACACGCCTGCGGAATCGAGCCGAGCCGACCACCGGTAGAACACTCCCGCTCGCACCCGCAGACGCCCCAGTCCAATTCCGCCCGGACCTCCGGGTCCTGCAACTCCGCCGCCCTCTCCACCTGCTGCGACGCCACGTGGGCCGAGGTCCAGCCGCACCAGGCCACCTCCTGTGCTTGACCTTACCGCCACCCCTAGCCCGCAGGGGAGGAGATCCTGGCGCCGCCGCTGCTGGTCCACGAGGAAGAAGATTTGGTCGCTGCTGCTGCTTGTTCGCAAGGGAGGAGGTCCTGGATGCCATCAGGGCCGGCCTACCACCGCCGCCGGTCTTGCGCTGCGCGTCGAACCCGTGCCGCGTTGCTCCTGCCTCGACCTCCGCATGGGTGGAGGGAGCTCGCCGTGCCTAGCTGCACCGTGGCTCCTTCGAGCTCGTCGCACCCGGCCGCCACCTTCGCTTCGCAGCTTCTCCTTCCAGGCTCGCCGCGCCATAACCGCCCCTCCGCCTCCGCGAGGACTGAGGCCTGCCCGCACTGGGGCTTGCCCTCCGCGGCCGCCCGCACCAGGTCACCTCCGTGCCCCGTGCTGGCCACCTCCAGGTTCTCCACGAGCAGCTCGCAGTGCTGCCTGACCTCGTGCGCTGCCTTCCCCTCAACGGCCTCCGACGTCCTCCACGCGCGGCCCCGCTGCTCCCGTGCGGATCCGCCCGCAGCAGCCGCACTGCAGCTCCTCCCGCACCGCGCGCGACCTCCCTGCACACCGACCCGGTCGCGGCCTGAGCTCGCCCAGCGGGGACACCGCCTTGCGCTGCACGTCGCCGCCCCGAGCTCCGCTCCAGCGCCGCCAGTCCCGCACCCGCACACGCACGCCTGCACGCCGTCGCCCTGCACAGCTACTCCTCCTCCTCTTGTTGTTGGACCCGCGCTCGCCCTGGCCTTACCGCGCCGCTCCTGCGCACGCCCGAGCCACGCCCTGCCCGCACCGCCCGCTCCAGTGCCGCACATGCGCGCCAGCGCGCCGCCGCCGGCCGCTCGGGGAAGGAGGCCCCAGGGCGCCGCTCGACTCGAAGCAGCAAAGGGAGGGAGGCAGGGGGAAGAACCCTAGATAGAGGTGCCGGCCAAGAACGAGAGAGAGAGAGAGACGCCAGGGAGAAGAAAAACAGTGGAGAAGGAGAAATAGGACTTCCCAAGGACTTATGCGCAAATCTAGAAAATTGCAGGGACCTCTTGGTAAAGTAAAATTTCACATTAATCTAAAACCCTAATGAAGAAATGCCCAAAACGAAAGTTGGAGAGTTTTTCAAACTCTACAACATTGCTTTAGGGCCCAAATTCAAAAACTCAAAGCTTACATCTTTACACGTTAAATTTTGAACAAAAGTTGGATTTGAATTACTTTTGTCCTAAAGAGTGTAATTTCATAACATTTAGGACCTGAATGCAAGCATTTATGACACGTCATGATGACGGGATAAACACGTCATAATGATTGATAGATATGTCATGATGACTTGCACCTTTTTACACTTTAGCCCTGAGTAACTTTGAAAGTTACCTTTGTAATTCAACTACTTGCATAAAAGGACTTGTACTTTTGTAAAATTACATAAATACCCTTATTTTCACAACTTTACCCAAATTTTTACACACATACATTTCTAATGCAACTTTTGGATAAATATATATTTTTACAGGGGATAAAGTAAGAAAAACATGTTTGCGAAATCACCCTTCACTTATTTTGAAGTTACCCTCTATCCAATTATATTTTGCAAAAACAACCCTAGTTTTTCCATAATTACAAAAATACCCCTTTTACTTGCACTTTAAAATTTAAGCTTCACATAAACATACACGAGCTTTACACTAACAAGCACATACTTCACTCTAACAAATTATATGCGTAGCTTACATGTACCTGAACTGTCACAGGGAGGATGATAAGGACATCACCACCAACGATACTTCCACACCTACACCAGTATCTACTTCGACAACACCACTTGGTCTTATTACTCGCGCTCGTGCTCATCGGCTTACCCATCAAGTAACTTCACTCTTAAGCTCAGGTTCATCATATTTAGATAATAAAGACATCTGCACTCTTGTTTTACTTAGGAACAATGGATTGGATCAAAAGGGAAGAGGCATCGCGTAGGCTGGTTTCGGACTGCAAGATAGACACGAATTGTGACGGCCGCCACGACTTCATCCGGATTCCCTTTTGGTCGTTCAAGTACTTCCTGGAAAGTTTATCAAATCTACTTTCCAAAGGATCCAGAATCACCTCCATATCTGTTCGAAGTCAACTGCTATCGTTGATTTAGTACAGAGTCTTTTTCAGCCATGGTGCTGCGTCACCCTATTTTGGCCCAATGGGCCGTATATCAAGTTGAGTCCAATTCGGACGCGTCCTACGGTTGGAACACGACCCCAGCACCCTTGTGATCATTCTTCCACTTCTTTATAACCTTTAGCCGCCGCCAAAAATACTCGGATTTTCTTAGATGCAAGTTTAGCTTTTGCTACTTCCTTGTATTGATCCAGCCGCCCGTCTACTTGTTTCCGGAACCCCACCGTATTTGAGATTCAGTTTGAGACCTTCAATTATATCTTGTATTTTCAGTACTTGTTCTACATATTTTTGCTAGTTCTTCGATTGCTTGCAGGATGAGTGCTCTAGTGGCCGGGTGTCGTGCTCCACAAGATCGCGGCAACCCTAGGAGGTGGTTTATCGGTTGCTAAGGCGCAGCATCCTTTGGAAGGCTATAGTCGGGCTGTGAACATCGTCTCCTCCATCAGTCGAGTTATCCCACGCCTCTCATCGAAAGATCAGGAACAAACCCTAGCGGGTTCTCATCAATTTTCCCGGGTAGGTAGCCTATTACGTTTAAGCACGTGATCCCTGATAGCCGTAGCCCATAGCGCAGGTACCATGGCCGCATGCACGCGTAGAAACATATGCGTACAGAAGAGTCGAGATCTCACGGATTAAAAAGTGTGCTACCTGGGTATTTTAGCAACCATTAAGAGAAAACTAGAGTAGTCGGCGTAGCACGAAATAAGAGAACACTCATGTAGCGCATATTATACACCCGTTAGGTGTAGGCCCGACTACAAGCCCGAAGCTGCATGAGTAGTCGGGAACGCAATTATGGTGTGGTCGCGGAGGCACATGGTTAATATCCAAAGATATAAAAGATATTTAGAAAAATATTGAAGCATGAATTAGCTTGATTCATGGATAATTTTTTGTAAAGTCTTAGCGCTCGTCGATGGCGCCGCGACGGTTTGTTGATGAAGCCTGACTAGTCGGAGTCGATTCCGACTAGTCATTGACGGTGTAAGCCCACTCTCGACTAGTTTTGTAGTCGAGACGAGCAGTCGAAGTAGTCGTTGGCGGGTCGTCGAGGGTCCTTGCGAAGTCGAAGTAGTAGCGGCACGTCGATGTCGTGGCGCGAGCTGAGGTCGGAGTCCGAGTTGAAATGCGGATAGGGGCTCGAACTGTAGGGGTTCCCGATAAATGGTGGCTGTGATGTGAAGTCTGAATGGAGGCTCGAGTTTGGACCCATCACGAGTAGGAGCCGAGTTGGACCCAGATTTGCTATCGTGATTTCCGATTAGATCGGAAATTTGGATTTCGCGGAGATTGTCGGTGGGTTTGTTGATGTCGCGGCTGGATGTTGGCGTTGATCCCCCAACTCCCTGGCGTTGGCGAGGTGGCTGCTGACGTCAGCCCGAACCATTGGTGATGTAGATCCAGATTGTCAAAGACGTAAGCCGCGCCCTCTTCCAGCGCGAAGGTGAGGTTGAAAAGATGCTATTGAGCTCGTAAGTAGATCTTTGATGAACACCCCTACTTGGTGCGCTAGCTGTCGGTGTTTTATCGCTAAGCCCACCGAGGGATTCCACCAAGGTGGTAGGTTATAGGTGGGGTGTCGCCGAGATTTGGAACTATAAGGTGCAAGGAACAAGAAACTTTAGACATGTTCGGGCCGCGAAAGCATAATACTCTACATCCTGTATGGTGGTTTGTATTGCGTTAGATGATTGCATGTTGGAGGAGGTTCCTGCGCGTCTTATATAGTCTCGGGGACAAGGTTACACATATCCTAACTGGATACGAGCTTAGGAGTCTGACCCAACTACTAACCGAATAGTTTCCTTCTATTCCGACTAGTCCTACTCGTGGCCGAGTAGCTTACAACAAGTATAAGGTATGGAATATGCCTTATCCCTTATTGTAGAATACTCGTACCATGTGCGCAGTCCCGTGGCTCCGAGCCTGACAACCGTCTGTCCACACGTTGAGCAAAAATTAGTACATGTAAATGTGTGGAACTAGATTCTCTCCGTCCCTAAATATAATACCACCTCCAATGGTCAGAGTTAATTGCTAGTTGCACAAATTGGATTGCTCTTTGATTGCTAATG
This sequence comes from Panicum hallii, assembly GCF_002211085.1. Taxonomy (NCBI): domain Eukaryota; kingdom Viridiplantae; phylum Streptophyta; class Magnoliopsida; order Poales; family Poaceae; genus Panicum; species Panicum hallii. The sequence continues at coordinate 30,302,929 of NC_038046.1, read as the reverse complement.
TGTAAGCTAAACCATTTCAATTAGCTCTGTCAGCAGTGGTGTTGGAGAAATTTTGATATTCAACGGGACTACTCGCTATCGCCATTGGATATGATTATTTCTGCAAGAACAAGGTTTGGGTCAACGGTTTTCAAATCTGGTGCCATCGTAGCCTTTGACAACGGCACACTCTCTCTTAGGCGTTGGAAGTTCTTGAAGGAGTTATTTCTAGTCGTGCTTAGAGAAAAACCGTCTACGAAGATATTGTTAGAAAATTGGTTATGTAATTTTCATTGCCTTTGCTTGATTTGGGCTGGGTTGTAGAAATGGTATGTTGTACATATTTTCATTCTTATAGAAAAATAGGTATGTGCCTCCGTTGTTGACTTCGGTGAAAAGCGTGCTAGCTGACTAGGGATGTGCTCGAGACAAATTTTCTGTATATCTTTAGTTAAATTAAGTTGAGCAATAGAATTTTATGGAGGCATTATATCATCTCCATCCTCATTTTTTCACTAAAACTTATAAAATTTTCGCATATTGAAAATGGAACGTACTCTATTGTGGCATTCACTCATACTTCACATATGAAGCTATCTTGATGGTGTACATTCCATTTTCACTACTTTTACAAAGTTCACGATTATTTTGAGAACTTTACTGCAAATTGGGATGGACACGACATATCCATCCATAAAATTGCATTGCTAAACTCAACTTAATTAGAAAAAGGGAAACATTTTTAAGATAATGAACATTTTCAGAGGCCGTTCACATGATCGATTAAACTACCTTTGAAATGTCATCCTTTTCAAGGCAAGGTAAGCGGCAGCAAAGACTCACTAGCACCATTCTTCAACTACAGATGAGCGACAACGCGAATCCAACCATACAATTCAGAAGTCGTGACACGGTAAATAATCCAACTGCAGACAAAATTGGGTATCTTGCGTCACCGGACTACCACACTTTGTCCTGTGTCCGCACAGGTCATAGTCACGTAAGGATTCATTCAATACCAACTGCCCGACGACTCTCGCTGACCTCGTTCTCACTATTGTCCTTGTTGATTTGCGTTGGAACACACAAACTAGACCAAAAACTTTGCACGCTGACCATGGGTACGGTGGCTTGCATAGACCTATAGTCCTTGGTGACGTCTACGCGACGCCTAGACTACGAAGTAGAGAACTACGTACACTACTTGCAAGTCATTCGTATATAGTAGTTTCGTACCGCAATTGCGATGACACCTGCCATCTGATCTTCAATCCTCAGAATCCACCTGCGACCATGTCACTTGCCGTCCTTGCCTCTCTCGCCGTCCTCGCGTTTTCCTGTCCGGGCGTGGCGGCGGCCGGAGACACCGTCTCCGCGCGGCAGCCGTTGCGGGGCAACGCGACGGTGGTCTCGGCGCAGGGCAAGTTCGAGCTCGGCCTCTTCAGCCCCCGTGCCTCCGGCCGGTTCTATCTTGGTATCTGGTACAAGAACATTCCCGTGCAGACCGTCGTCTGGATCGCCAACCGTGCCAGTCCCCTGTCCGGAGTTGCATCGGCGGAGCTCCGGGTCTCCCCCGACGACGGCAACCTTGAGCTCGTCGGGCTGAGCAATTCCTCTGCCTCGCGGGGCATCGTGTGGTCGTCAAACCTGTCGTCCTCGTCGTCAGTATCATCGTCGCCGGGGTCGAACCTCGCGGTGATGCGCGACAACGGCAACCTGGTCCTCCTCGACGGGGGCAACTCGTCCAACGTGCTGTGGCAGAGCTTCGACCACCCGACGGACACGCTGGTGCCGGAGGGGTGGCTCGGGGAGAACAAGCTCACCGGCGAGTACCAGACGCTGACGTCGTGGAGCAACGCCGAGGATCCCGCGCCCGGGATGTTCACCTGCACGGTGGACCCCAACGGCAGCAGCGAGTTCTTCTTCCTCTGGAACGGATCCCGCGCATACTGGCGCAGCGGCGTTTGGACGGGGCGTGTCTTTGCCAACATGCCCGAGGCGGTGAACAACGTGCTCTTCAACCAGACGTACGTGGAGACGCCGGCGTACCGGCGCATCACCAGCGTCCTGTACAACAACGCGACGATCACGCGCATGGTGCTCGACTTCACCGGCCAGATCAAGCAGTACATCTGGGTCCCCTACAGCCAGAGCTGGCAATTCTTCTGGGCCGCGCCCACCGTGCAGTGCGACGTGTACGCGCTCTGCGGCGCCTTCGGCATCTGCAGCCAGAGGAGCCAGCCGCCGTGCCAGTGCCCACCTGGGTTCACACCGGCGGCGGAGCGCGAGTGGGGCCTCAACGACTGGAGCGGTGGTTGCCACAGGAGTGCATCGCTTCAGTGTGCGAGCAACGGATCAACGGACGGATTCATCGAGATCCCGTACATGAACCTCACCGACGATTCGCTCGCTGTGAGTGCCCAGAGCAAAGCCAAGTGCGAGTCGGCTTGCTTGAAGAACTGTTCTTGCGAGGCCTACACTTTCTCCGGCAGCGGTGGCTGCGCCGTCATCTACGGTGGCTTCCGCAACGTTCAGCAGCTCTACGTGGACGGCGGGGGCTCGTCTTCGAGCTTGTATGTCCGGCTGTCGGATTCTGAGCTCCGACGTGCGCGCGGCACCAACAGGAAGAACGGGCACCTGTGGCTTGTTCTTGGCATCGTTTTGGCTTGCCTTGCCGCACTGGGCGCATCTGCACTGGCAGCCTGGATCCTTCTATCCAGGAGGAAAAGGCAGGCCGAAATGGGAAATCAAAAGGAGTCCTCCCTGGTAGTGTACAGCTACGGCGACCTCCGCGCCGCAACGAAGAACTTCTCGGAGAGGCTGGGCGGCGGAGGCTTCGGCGCGGTGTACCGCGGCGTCGTGAACAGGCACGCCCAAGTGGCTGTCAAGAAGCTTGAGGGCCTCAGGCAGGGCGACAAGCAGTTCCGGACGGAGGTGAACACGCTAGGCCTCATCCAGCACGTCAACCTCGTCCGCCTCCTCGGGTTCTGCTCGTCGCGCCATGACAAGCTGCTCGTCTACGAGTACATGCCCAATGGCTCCCTCGACATCTACCTCTTCAGGAGCGGCTTTAGCCCGAGCTGGCACGACCGCTACGGCATCATGCTCGGCATCGCCAGGGGGCTGGCCTACTTGCACGAAGGCTGCCGTGAGTGCATCATACATTGTGACATTAAGCCGGAGAACATATTGCTGGACAAGGACTTGTGCCCGAAGATCGCCGACTTTGGGATGGCCAAGCTGGTGGGGAGGGACTTCAGCCGGGTCCTGACGACGATGCGGGGCACCATAGGGTACCTTGCGCCGGAGTGGATCTCCGGGCTACCGATCAGTGCCAAGGCAGATGTGTACAGCTTTGGAATGGTGCTCTTCGAGCTCATCTCAGGGCGGCGCAACACGGAGTGCTACGGCACGGGGCACAACAGCGACGACGATGCAGATGCTGGGCAGCGTCCCTCGATATTCTTTCCTGTCTGGGCCGCGTCTAGACTGGCGGAGGGAGACGCAGCCGCCGTGGCGGACCCGCGGTTGCACGGCAACGTGAGCGAGGAGAAGCTGGGGCGCGCCTGCAGGGTGGCGTGCTGGTGCATCCAGGACCAGGAGGAGCACCGGCCGACCATGGCGCAGGTCGTGCAGGCGCTGGAGGGAGTCGTCGACGTCCACGTGCCGCCGGTGCCCCGGGCGCTCCAGCACCTGGCGATGCAGGCCTGATGTCGTGTTGTCGACCATGTGTATCATTTTGTAGAGCCAATATGTCCTTTTCTTTTGAGAGAATACAGTATGTTAGTATTTCTAGCCGGCTTGGTTATCGGTAAGTGTTTATTGGCGAAGGATTGACGACAGTCTGCAAAGAGTGTACTTTTTCCTTAAACTTTTGGCAAAGGTAATGTAGAACTATTGTGATGGCTTGACACTTTCAGGGTGCGGGAGTGTTTTTGGGAATTTATTATAACTTCGATCTCGATACCCATCAAATTCCTAGAATGACAATCTTTAGAAAAGGCTCACTACTGGAAAAATATGCCCTTGGTGCACGTTGAAAATCGGTTTTGGTGCCGGTTCTTCAACCGGTACTAGAGAACCAAGATAGAAAATTTCGGTCTAGGACACTGAGTATTTTACCCAGTGCCTAAGGCCACCTTTGGTACCAATTGGAAAAGTGTCACATCCAGTTTTTAAGGACAAAACCGAATGTATAACTATATGTATGTCAGGATCAAGTTCCATACATACAGTGAGTTCATCAGTGAATAATCAGCAACAGTATCACGAAAAGAGAGTTAAAAGACTATAAAGATTATCAGAATTATACAGCTTATCCTCGAAACGAAGACTCCAAACTTCACAGGCAATCGACCAGGGGTTGCGTAGGCATGATAACAGGAGGAAGGCATGGCTACAGGGGCGCAGGGCGGGGAGGAGCGCTGAGGGGTGCGAGACGAGGGCTCAGGGGCGGCGGCGCTCGGGAGAAGGGCATGCGCAGGGGGGTGACGCGGGGAAGAAGGGCACGAGCAGCAGGGAGTCATGGGGGAGGTTAGGGCCGGTGACGTGCGGCATTAGGGCGGCGCTGGGGGAGACGTAGAGGCTACGGGGAACAGAAGGTGCAGGGCGCATTTAAATAGACCTGGAGATCTCGTGCTAGGCTCAGACTCGGACGAGAATAAGGACACGGTGGCGCATCGGGCTGGGACTCATGTTTGAGTCCAGGTTGCCCACGGAAGAACGAGATTGGGCTGACCAGCGGGTCCGACAATCTAGCGAGTAAGGAGAGGAAGAAAGAGGTAAAGAAAGGAGGAAACGACCTCACGTCGAGACTTAAGTGTCGAGCGAGTTCGGTTATGGGCCGAAACAGGTTCGAGTGAAGGCTGAACATGAAAACGAGCTGACAGAGTTGGTTGAACATGAACAATTTATTCGGGAGCGCGAAAAAGAGAAGGAAGGGATCAGGCCCAGTCGTTGGAGCTGACGGTGATCATCATCGGAAAAACACTGAAGACAAGCCACGAGGCGTCGTTTTCGGGCATGACTTGATCGGGGGAGAAAGGTTAGAGAATCGGGAGCTCGATGGGGCATCTTAAGGATTCGGAGAGAACAAGGTTAAAAGGATGTACAACAAAGATATGGCTTGGTCCAACTACGTTGAGAATTTGATATCAAAATAGAAATATTTTTCAGAACATATTTTTAAGCTTCAAATAAATCTAGAAAAGTCTACATAAATATTTTAAACCACGAAAAATATATCCAGAAGAATCCCAAAAATTCCGAAGAAAACTCGGGAGGTAATTTGGGATACGAGGAATTCAAATAAAATATTTGTAATTCGAGAGATAGATTGTTAAGAGCTTTCCAATAAATGGGTTTAGCCCTACGAAAAAAAAGAGAATAATCATCAGAAAAATCTGGAAAAATTTTCGAAAGACCCTATTGATAGATGAACACATTCTAAAAGATACTCACATCCTAAAATTAAATATTTTAGGGTGTGACAAAAGGCCAACCGGTACCAAACGGGCCACCACGCTGACGCAAGCTAGCGGCTCCTTTTTCCAAATCTTGTTTTATTTCAATTGTTTATTACTGTTTATGCTTGTAGAATAGCTACGCATACCCTAGCTATACACTACTATACGTCCTTTAATCGCGTTCATGTGAAAACAATGTATGAAAATAACTAAATATCGTTGACAATCTTGTAATTAAGTTATCTAGATATAATAATTTTTATAAATATACAAATATTACGATTATAAGCACGGGAGCAATCATTTTTGTCTCAACTACAAGTTCTGAGCCTCTCATGATGTCAATGTGGATTCTCTAGGGTCCGGATGGTCATCTGGTAGAACTCGCCTTTAGGATCAATAATCTCCTTGAAAATGAATCCTATGAGCTAGCCTCCTTAGGAGCTCATGGGCAGCCCTTTGCATCCACTTGTGTGATGACCTGTCTTCCCTCCATCTTCTTGGTCTGTTGTCGTTTCCCTTTGGACGTGCTCTTCTTTGATCTGGATGAGGACTGAAAAAAGATATATTAATAACAAAAGTAATACTAATACAAAATGTAAATCGAGTTTTTGTAAGCGTATATGCATAAGATACGTACCCCGACAGGATTCTCGTTGGGAACAGGCTGTTCATGCCTCAGTGCAAAGTCATCATCATCTTCTTCTGTAATACCATCTCTAGACATATTTAGGAAAGAATCAGCAGCCCGGGCCTCTTCTTCACCATACTCTTGATAGACGGCCATACTATCATGTTCGATTGCATCCATAAGGTACCAGCGTTGATTCAGCCTGTACCAGTATCCGAAAGGCTTCAAACCAATCGGCATACTAAATACAACGGCAAGCAAGCTCCTCAGTAGTGGCTCAGGTGCTACTCTACGGCCATAGATGTCGCAGGCGGCTCCAAACCAACCAAGGTCATCTACTTCATGATGGCCCTGGAGACTGCTCTGCTCACATGGCTGGAAAGCCTCAAGAAAGTGATAGGAGGATGAGTCCTGATCTTCCGAGAGGTACAATAGACTTGATTGGTGGAGAACTCAACGTTGATGAACCAAGGCTCCGAACGAACAAAACCTTGCAATCACTACACCAATGCTCCGTTGGTTATCACCCATGTCACACGGATGACCTCGCCATGAAGGCTTATCCCTGCAAAGTGCAATCAAGAACACAGGCAAGAACAGGAGATGCAATCAAACAAACTCGATCACGAGATGGGGTCTCACAAACCAATAAAAGGCAACATTGTTCGATGACAGAATGAATCTAAGCAAAACTCAAACCCTAATGTGGTGACGGCTACTGAATAAAAAGGAGTTAGGGGTGTGCAAGTCCCCTGGACGCAACCCTAATGGGTTCCAACATGGTACATGGGCCAACGGCCTAACAGACGATGACACAGCACCCTAACAGATTCTGGACGCCCACTTGTGCTGACGATTCCCGTTGACTAAGAAGGAATTTGAGGTGCGACTGGTGCCATTGGAAGCTCTATGAAATTTTGGTTCCAAACATATATAGAACGTCCAAATCCGACTCCGTATGTGGCCAGGGCATCAATTTTAGTGAAGTCAGGTTCTGGAATCCGAGATGGAGTCGAAGTCGAGTTGGATATGGACTCCTCCTTGGTATGGATGTCCTACCTCCTCCTCCTTGACTCCTTGGCCTTCTCCAAGTCCTTGCTGGTCCTCTTTATTGTTCCTAATCAATAAAATATGCATGGAACCAAGCATAAATTCTGAAAAATAATTGACAAGGTTAGAACGTACCTGGAGATCCAACTATCACGCACGTGCTCTAGTGATCGGTCCTTGCATTGTATGCAAAGGAGAGATGTCCTCATCATCCTCCCCCTCTTGAACTAGAGTCGTCCTCGACTCAAGCCCATCTTCCTCATCCAAGTATGGCTTCAAATCTGAAATGTTAAATGTGGGACTAACCCCAAACTCGGGAGGCAACTCAAGTTTATATGTGTTGTCATTTATCTTCTCAACAACCTTAAAAAGTCCAGCGGCACGTGGCATGAGCTTGGACTTTCTCAAATCCGAAAACCTATCTTTTCTCAAATGAACCCACACCAAATCACTGGGTTCCAATTTTACCTCCTTCCTACCTTTACTAGCAGCAATTCGACACCTTTCATTCATTTTTTTTCAATTTGCAATTTAGTAGTTTCATGCAACTTAAGAATAAATTCATAATGTTGTGTAACTTCTAAGTTCACAATTTCAGAAGGTGGTAAAGGTAGCAAATCAATTGGAGTACGAGGATTGAAACCATATACTACCATATACGGACTTAATTTGGTTGTGAAGTGAATAGATCTGTTATAAGCAAACTCAATATGTGGCAAACACTCCTCCCACAACCTCAAATTGTCTTTCAAAACAGCCCGCAACATAGTAGACAAGGTACGATTAAATACCTCTATTTGCCCATCAGTTTGTGGATGACAAGTACTAGAAAATAGCAACTTTGTTCCCAATTTATACCATAAAGTTCTCCAAAAATGGCTCAAAAACTTAGCATCCCTATCAGAAATAATAGTATTTGATACACCATTCAAACAGACAACCTCATTAAAGAATAAATCAGCAACATGTGAAGCATTGTCGGTCTTGTGATAAGGTATAAAATGTGCCATTTTAGAGAAACGATCAACAACCACAAAGACACTATCCCTCCCCCTCTTTGTTCTAGGCAATCCTAAAACAAAGTCCATAGAAATATCCTCCCAAGGTGCATGAGGAACAGGAAGAGGCATATAAAGACCATATGGATTAAGTCAAGACTTAACTTTGGTGCATGTGGTGCAACGCGAGGTGTAGCGCTCCACATCACGCCGCATCTGTGGCCAAAAGAAGTGAGCGGCCAGCACGTCCTCTATCTTTTTAACACCAAAATGTCCCGTCAAACCACCGTCGTGCGCTTCCTGCAACAGCAAAAGACGAACGGAGCTAGCTGGAACACAAAACTGGTTAGCACGGTTGAGAAGGCCTTCACGCAGCAGAAATTTTTACCAAGTTCTTCCCTCTCTACAATTTTCAAAAGCATCTTTAAAGTCCAAATCAGTAGCATATAATCCCTTTATGGTCTCTAAACCAAAGATTTTATGAGAAAGTTGGGACAGCATGGTATAACCTCTAGATAAAGCATCGGCAATCATATTATCTTTCCCTTTCTTATGTTTAATGATGTAAGAAAATGACTCTATAAACTCAATCCATTTAGCATGACGTTTGTTTAGAGTAGCTTGCCCTTTAAGGTACTTCAACGATTCATGATCCGAATGTATGAAAAATTCTTTAGACCATAGGTAATGTTGCCAAGGCTATAAGACTCGCACTAAAGCATAAAATTCTTTGTCATATGTAGAATAATTCAGCGAAGGACCATGCAATTTTGCACTAAAGAAAGCAACAGGTTTACCTCCTTGTATGAGCACTACTCCAATGCCAATCCTGCTTGCATCACACTCAAGCTCGAAGGTCTTCTCAAAATCAGGAAGTTGCAGCAATGGTGCCTGTGTGAGCTTTGACTTGAGAGCATCAAAAGCTTGTTGTTGTGCTGGTCCCCATCGAAATGGCACACCGTTCTTTGTCAACCCGTGGAGAGGTGCTGCAATGGTGCTGAAATTTCGCACAAAACGCCGGTAAAAACCTGCAAGACCAAGAAAACTTCGAACCTGCGTGACCGTAGTCGGAAGTGGCCAGCTTGTGATGGCAACAATCTTTGCCTCGTCCACCTCAATGCCCTGCGATGTAACAATATAACCAAGAAACATACACGATTGGTGCAAAAGGCGCACTTCTCAAGGTTACCAAATAAACATGCATCACGTAAGACATTAAAAACAGCACGCAAATATTCAAGATGTGCATCATATGACTTGCTGTAAATAAGAATATCATCAAAATAAATCACTACAAATTTGCCAATGAAAGCACGTAAAACCTCATTCATCAATCTCATGAAAGTGTTAGGCGCATTAGTTAAACCAAAAGGCATGACTGATAGGAGGTTCAGTCCCGATCTTCCAAGAGGTACGGTAAACTTGATTGGTGGAGAACTTGATGTTGATGATCCAAGGCTCCGAACGAACAGAACCCCGCAATCACTACACCACTGCTCCGTTGGTTATCACCTGTGTCACACGAATGACCTCGCCACGAAGGCTTATCCCTGCAAGCGCAATCAAAAACACAAGCAAGAACAGGAGATGCAATCAAACAGACTTGATTACGAGATGGGGTGTCACAAGCGACACTGTTTGATGACAGAATGAATCTAAGCAAAACCCAAACCCTAAAGTGGTGATGGCTACTGAATAAAAAAGAGTTAGGGGCGTGCAAGTCCCCGTGACGCAACCCTAACGGGCTTCAACACGGTACACGGGCCAACGGCCCAAAAGACGGTGACACAGCACCCTGTCCGATTCTGGACGCCCACTTGTGTCGACGATTCCTGTCGACTCAGAAGGAATTTTGAGGTGGGACCGGTGCCATTGGAAGCTCTATGAAAGTCTGGTTCCAACCATATATAGAACGTCCAAATCTGACTCTGCATGTGGCCAGGGCATCAGTTTTGGTGAAGTAAGGTTCTAGAATCCGAGGTGGACTCGAATTTGATATTTTTTAGGACTCTAACTTGGGTTGGACGTCCCTTGCTGGTCCTCTCCTCCTCCATGCCTATCTTTGAGTACTCCATCATCATCTCCATGATTCCTAATTATAATAATATTTTTAGGTAGCAATCTATTCTCAAAATAAGTAAACAAATAACATAGGAACAAGATCACCTTGTCTTTAGCATGAATGGTTGTACATAAGCATATCACATACTCATCATCCATGTCTCTCCCTAAATATGTTCTTATTATGTTTGTATCCATATGAGTCATATCCTCATTAATGCTTAACCATTCATAAAGACCAAACTTGGTTTTAAAGGCAGTTTTCCATTCATCCCCTAAAGCCATACGAATCTGATGATATCCATTACGTAAATCAATCTTGAAGAAAATAACAGAACCACTCAACTCATCAAGCATGTCATCCAAATGAGGAATAGGATAACGATAATGAATGGTAATGTTATTGATGGCTCTACAATCAACACACATGCGCTAAGTGCCATCTTTCTTAGGAACCAAAATAACAGGAATAGTACAAGGACTAAGGCTCTCAAGAATGTACCCATGGTCCAGAAGGTCTTGTACTTGTCGCTGAATTTCCTTAGTCTCGTCGGGGTTGGTCCTGTAGGCGGCACGGTTTGGCAAGCTCACTCCCGGAATCAAATCAATCTTGTGCTCAGTGCCTCGCATAGGTGGTAATCCGGGGGGTATCTCCGACAGAAAGACATCCATATAGTCCTGCAAAAGGTTAGCAACAGAAGGTGGCAAAGCAATGGACGCGACCTCAATGGAATATAAAGTATGTTTGCACACTAAAGCATAGCAAGGTCCAGTAGAGGTAGATAACTCATCAAGATCAGATTTAGTTGCAACCAAAATAGGATTTTTTAACTTAATAGGTTGCTGATTTTCAGAATTGGAAACACCCTTTTGTTTAGCATTATTCTTTTTCTCATTCTCAAATTTGCACAATTTCAGTGGGAGTCATTGGCAGCAACATAATTTTCTTGCCCTTATGCAAAAGAGTATACTTATTAGTCTACCATAGTGAATAGCATCAATATCAAACTCCCAAGGACGTCCCAACAAAAGAAAGCAAGCATCCATAGGCACCACATCAAAATCAGCAAAGTCATGGTAAGACCAAATTGAAAAATGTATTCTTGCTGTTTTTGTTACCTTCACCTTACCGTTGTTGTTAAACCATTGAATGTGATAAGAATGTGGATGCTCCCGCATGGTCAAGTCAAGCTTCTTGACCACCTCAACATTGACCAAATTGTTGCAGCTACCTTTGTCAATGATTGTATGCACACGATAGTCCTTGACGACAAGAAACATGTTGAAAAGGTTGTGATGTTGGCATTTGTCGTCCTCTCCCACTGTGATGCTCAAAGCTCGGTGCACAATTAAGGTCCTGTAGTTGTTGGTCGCAGATGTACCAAGAACCTCCTCAGCACCATCATCAAAATCTGAAATGTTAGCTGTAATAATATTTTCATCTTCAATATCAGAAGCACTAACATACCCACCGTCAGTAGCAGCAATGATCGCCCGTCTCCTAGGGCAATCTCACTGCATATGGCCCAATCCCTAGCAGCGGTGGCACTTGATGTCGGAGGTGCGACTAGTGGAAGTGTTGGGCATCATAGCCTTTGCTGCAACACCAGGAGACATCTGGAATTTGCTGCTGTCTTGTCCCTTTGATGTTGAAGGTGCGGTGCTGCATACAACACCGGTAGAGGAAGGTGTGGCCGCACGTACACTCGATGAGGGCGCCGCTTTGGCTAGCGCCGGAAGCTGCCGTGGCATGAAGGTATTGTTCCACCGCTGCTGTTGGTGACCCTGCAGTTCTTTTTCTGCCAACATAGCAAGTTGAAACAAACATTGTATAGAATGATATTCCTTATAATCAACTATATCCTGAATCTCACGCCGCAAGCCCCTATAAAACCTAACAATCTAGTCTTCCTGATCCTCAACTACCCCACAACGAAGCATACCTTTCTGCAACTCTTGATAGTACTCTTGGACAGACATGTCACCCTGATCAAAGCGTTGTAACTTCTTACGAAGATCACGTCTATATGATGGAGGAACAAACATAGCACGCATCTCTTCTTTTAATGCAGTCCATGTCTGTGGGGCATTACATGCATTGACAAGTTCATTCCACCAAATGATAGCCAAATCTTTAAACTCACTAGTGGCTTGTCTAACTCTATGACGCTCAGGAACAAGATGGGAGCTAAATTTCTATTCTACCGTCATCTCCCAATCTAAGTAAGTCTCAGCATCATAAGATCCATAAAATGGTGGAATAGAAAACTTAAACTTAGCATAAGGATCATTATCTTGCTCAGAAGCATAAGGACGACATCTACCATTACCTCCCATACCTTGACGATGACGTAGAAGGCGACGACGCTGCTGTGCATCAACCTCATCATCGTCGAACTCGTCCTCTGTGTCATTGTGAGCAAGGCCGCCGGCAGTAGGGACGATGGGGGGTGGAGGATGGTGGGGAAAATGAGCCTCCACCGCATCCAACCGTGCGGCAAGACCATCAACACTTGTATGAATCCTCTGAAAGGTGGCTGTTGTAGTGGTCTGGTACTTGTTGAAAGCTTCAGTCATCACCCGCATCATGTCTTTTAGTTCCATATGGGACACGCACTCATTATCGTTTGGAGGTGTAGAAGGAGAGGTCTCATCCATTGGCACCTTTCCTATCATGGTTAGAACAAAACAGAAACGAAGGCAAAAGGTTGTGAACTCTACGACTACACTCTCTAAAGTGGAAGTGGAAAACAAGTAGTAAGATGCGTCTTACCCCGCTCTTACAAGTGTCTTACCAGCATTGCAGGTGGCAAACAATGACCGGTATGACAACACGAAGAGAGTGGGTGTGATTGCAAAGGTTACCTGTTCTACTCGGGAGAAGGTAGAGCTTGGGAAGGCTCAAATGCAGTATATGTATGTGGCACACAAGTTAGTAACAGATAGCAACGCTGAATAAGTGTCCAAAGAACTTGACCTAGCTGCTAGCCTAAAAATGTATTAGAACAGTTATGGCAGCAAGCAAGGAACAAGGATGAAAGATGATGAACAACAAAGGCAGTATCAGCAAGTATCCAGCAGCTCACATAGAAAAATAGCAAGTAGCACTAGTAGGAATCAAATTTAAATTTTTTTGTTTTATTTTTTTGATAATTTTTCTCAACCAGGGGCACAAGGGAATGAACAGCACCAAATATCAGCTCAAACTAATGAAATATGTGATCGGTATAAATTCAGTAGCGTTTGGAAAAACTGGTGCTGGAACTTTGGAGCTCGAATCGAGTGCCTTCCTGATTTTTTTAAAATTTTTGAGAACACCCTATCTGGCATAGTGGGGGAATCTATGTGCAATTTTTTGAGAGCTTTCCGGGAAAAAAAATTCACCTCAATCGGAGTTCCTAACGAAAAGTTATGCCCGTTTTAAGGAGGACCCTCCGAATTAGGTTTTTGTGGTGGTGGAAACTAAATCGGATGCGAATCGGTGGATCGGTGGATGGAAAATTTTGTAGATTGATTTTTTGTTGTGTAGATGGTAGCGGACGGAAGAAACAAAACTGAACTAAAATAAATCTAAACCAACAGCCAAACTCAACCTAGGACACGAACTCAGAACTACGGACTCCGAAACTAAATTGTGCAAAAGGCTGAGCGAGGGTTGTAGGTCGGTAAAAGTAAAAATTTTTATGGCTTTTTGTGGACTATAGGATGGAAACAAAATGAATCTAAATGCACACGAGTATACCTCATGGGCAACCTAATAACTGATACCACTTGATAGGAGGATGAGTCCCGATCTTCCGAGAGGTACGGTAAACTTGATTGGTGGAGAACTCAACGTTGATGAACCAAGGCTCCGAACGAACAGAACCTTGCCATCACTACACCACTGCTCCATTGGTTATCACCCATTTCACATGGATGACCTTGCCATGGTGGCTTATCCCTGCAAGCGCAATAAAAAACACAGGCAAGAACAGGATATGCAATCAAACAAACTTGATCACAATATAGGGTCTCACAAACCGATAAACGGCAACACTATTTGATGACAGAATGAATCTAAGCAAAACTCAAACCTTAATGTGGCAATGGCTACTGAATAAAAAGGAGTTAGGGGCATGCAAGTCCCCTAGACGCAACCCTAATGGGTTCCAACACGGTACACGGGCCAACGGCCCAACAGACAGTGTTACAGCACCCTGACAAATTCTGGATGCCCACTTGTGTCAACGATTCCTATCGACTCAGAAGGAATTTTGAAGTGGGACTGGTGCCATTGGAAGGTCTATGAAATTCTAGTTCCAAACATATATAGAACGTCCAAATCCGACTCTGTACGTGGCCAGGGCGTCAATTTTAGTGAAGTCAGGTTCTGGAACCCGAGGTGGAGTCAAAGTCGAGTTGGACATGGACTCCTCCTTGGTGTGGATGTCCTAACTCCTCCTCCTTGACTCCTTGGCGTTCTCCAAGTCCTTGCTTGTTCTCTTCATTATTCCTAATCAATAAAACATGCATGGAACCAAGTATAAGTTCTGAAAAAATAATTGATAAGGTTAGAATGTACTTGGAGATCCAACTGTCGCGCACATGCTCTAGTAATCGGTCCTTGCATTGTATGCAAAGGAGACATGTCCTCATTAGAAAGACTCCATCAACTCTTGGGATGATCTGAAGGCTGTCTTCACCAACAACTTTCAAGGGGCGATTACTCGAGCAGGTACTCATCACGATTTGTCTCAATGCAAATAGGAACGTAACGAGCTCCTGCGATCCTACACTCGCCACTTCTTCGACACACGTGCCACCATCATCAATATCTCTGAGCAAGACGTCATCGATTGCTTCCACAACAGCATCATTGACCAAACTCTCTTTCGAAATTTCTGCCACAACCGACCCGACTGTCGCGGGGCTCCGCGACATGATGCAAGCTTGGGCGGATCAAGTGGAGTAGGAGCGCGATCACTTCTCAAAGTGCGGTAACAACTACAACAACAACAACAAGCGAGGGAACGACCACCGCAATGATAGAAGTCAGCAGGACTACTCGGGATCCTCCCGAAAGCGCAAGCCAGATGATCTAGTCGCCGCTGTTGAGCGCCCCCCGCGAGGCAAGAAGTTGGGGACGACGCAGGAGCAATTCGAGAAACTTGTGCACAAGCAATGCCCATGGCACCCGAATGCCTAGCACTTGGGTATCGAGTGCTACAACCTCTGAAGAACCTTCAACGCCCCACCTCTTGACAAGAACGCCAACAAGAAGGGCAAAGGCAATGAGGACGATGAACCAGAAGACAAGTCAAGAGGCACCTAATTCTAGGACGCATCAAAGACTATCAACGTCATCTTTGGCGGCAAATCGGGCTTCGCCTCCAAACGAGCTCAAAAGCTTGCTCCGCGACATGTTGTCTTTTGAGCCGGCGGTACCACGACCACTCCAATGGTCGCAGGTCCCCATCTTGTTTTCAAGACATAATCAGTGGACTAGTTTCTCAGAGCTTGGAAAATTCCCGCACGTGCTAGATCTAGTGGTGGCCAGTATCAGGCTCACCAGAGTACTCATCGACGGAAGAAGTGGCCTTAACCTTTTTTTTGCTAGTAGTTTGCAGAAGATGGGATCGGATTTCATAGATATGTTTACCCCAAGCAAAGGCTCCTTTCTACGGCATCGTACCAGGGAACTCAGCAACACCTGGGGTAGAACCAACCTAAATTACACCGGCTCAAGTACGCAAATCCTCTCTCTCAAGGGCTCCAATCGTACTTCAAATGGTGTAACCCCTTGGCTTGTCGGGTGACGTCCCGATAAACCACCGAATGCAGGATCAAACAAGGTACCTCGCACGAAGGCGAGTCCAGAGATACAAATGCTGACCATTTTTACATCACACATGTGACACTCAGGTACTTAGTATTGTTACATACTAGATTTTAGTATGAAATTGTGTGCAAAATGTGGTGAAAGTGTGTTTAGAAAAAATAAATGATAAGGAAAAAGGGTTGTTTATATAATTATAAATTAATAAAGGTCCTTTAGTGTTAAATGGGTAAGTATGGAAGGTAAAATTTAAATGTATGAGGGTTGTTTTGCAAAAGTCAAAAACTTGCATTTAAATCGTAAATATAGGTGAAACTACACCTAGGATATAAATGTAGTGTAGTTTTTAAATAGGATTAAAATAAAGTTTAGAGACTTTTCTAAGTTTCATAGTAGCTTCAAATCTGTTGCTCTTCTGCAAATGAACCTTAAAGAAAATTTGAAGATTTTGAAAAACCCTACACTTTTGCTTTTGGGCCTATCTTCATTTGAGCTCTAGTTTGAAAGTTACTTAGACATTATAGTGAGGTCCTTGTATTTTTGGAGAATCGCAGACTGGTCCTTGTCTTCCTCCTCCAGCCCGACATCCTTTGTTTCTCTGCCCGCGCGCCGCCGCCGCTCTGCCGGCCATGTGTAGCACCCCCGCCGCCCCAGCGCCGCTCTGCACCAGTCCACGTGCCCTCCCCTGCCTCGCCGCCGCCTTCACAACCCCACGCTAGCCCGCTTCTGCTCTCCCCACGTCGCACCGCCGCTGCCCGTGCCGCCACGCGTGCCACCGGCGTCGCCAGCTCCTGCTCTTGCGCGCAACTCCCCTCCTAGCCTTAAGGCGTGCTCAGCTGTTGCCCTGCGACCTTCCTCACTCACCCGAGCACCCCCAGTCCACAGCATTTCCTCTTCCCCAAGCTCGATCCCACACCGGACCTTCGCCGCCACTACTGCCCACCGTCGTCAACAGTCCTCGCTGCCTCCGAACCCCAATCCAGCGCTGCTACAGCACCGCAGTGACTCACTGGTGCTCCTAAGCCCCTCCAATTTCATTTCCCCATGCCCGACCATCATCCCCCACAGCGCCGGTGAGCTCCCAGCTCCGCCGCCGCTCAGCCTCCTGTCGACCCGCCGATACAGAGCCGTCTCACCCCCGCCAAAGGCACCAACAGCACCACACCAATCTGTAGAAGCCCCTCGACTACTTCCCCACCACCCTCCAGCATCCCAGCTTGGAGAACGCTGCGCCGCCATCGCCGCCGGAAAGAACCCGAGCCGCCCCACCGTCGATGACCACCCTCCGCCCCGTCTCCGACCAAATTGGGTACGGGAAACGCATCCCCACACTCCCGTGATGCTCCTACGTGCCTTGTTCACCCCTGTTCACCAGCCTCTCGCCGGGAACACTGCCGCACCGTCATGGCCACCGCCATCCATCGTCGCCGACCATGCTCCGTCACTTGTCCTGGTGCACATCACCCACCTGTGAGCACAGTAGATCATGTAGGTCGTGTAGGACCAGTTCTACCCCGGCCAAACCGTCGCCACCAGCGAGAACACGTCGCACAGAACCGCCGGCCACCGTCAAGAGCTGTTGAGGACCCATGTGTAATTAAATGTGCTGTTCTAGGGTGTCCTATGCAAGAAACCGAGGGCCTCTCTGTAAGAACCCTAGCTAGTGTTAGCTGTCAGCTTGTAAAATCCATAGAACATTGTAGAAAAATCCAAAAATTGCCAACTGGTTTTGTTAAAAACTAGAATTCAGGCTCTACAACTTTTGTTAATGAAGTTTAGTTTGAAACTAAATACTTTTGAATCTATTTTAAACCTAAGTAAAAGAGGTATTTTATGCATAACTCTTGCATACAATCTTAGCTTCTTATGATCTTTGGTATGTAACTTCTTTAGGTCATGGGTAAGCCAGTATAAAAATTTCATGCTTAGCATAGCTTTGTAGTTTAAGTTCCTTTAACCTTTTACAAATCAAATTAGAAAAGGTTTAAATTTAGGTAAACATATTCCTAAGGCTCTTTTGTCTAGATCTTTTTACCATAGCCTAATATATTGATAATTAGTTCATAATTAAATTTTCAAGAGTTTATAATTTTGATTGCTTGGGATTTGAATTTAAACTTAAAGTTTGAATTCAAATTCAAATATTTTAGTTTCTGTTTCCAGAAAATTATGAAAATTTCACCATATGCTTATTTATTGAAAATAAACTTAACCACAAAAATCCATGGTCAGAACCTTTATGGTTTTAAAAATAAAAATCAAAATTGTCCAATTACTTCAAAGTAATTTTATGACTTAAGTATAACTAATAACTTGGAATCCGAACCCCCCCCCTTGCTTCATGAGTCTATATTAATTAATTTGTTGGATTGCAACTTTATCGGGGAAATGAAATCTTTAACTCAAGCACCATTTCACTTAAATCATTGCATATCATGTAGAGTCAGCAATACTCGATGACGGAATCTACGAACTGGTTCAAGAACCCGAGCTTGGATTTTCTGAAGATCCTGCGAACGTCGCCGAGATATTAACTAAAGCCCCGAACCAAAGTTCGGAAGTCTTTGACACTCCTGACCCCAACCCCACTCAAGAAGGCAAGCCCCGATGCATACCCCAGTATTTCAATTTATTACAATTTTACTTATATATATTATATATCTTGCATTACGTCTAGGAGTTGAAATGAAACCCTAGATGCATAAATCCTAGGAATCTAATGTATTGTACCCGATTCCTTATCGCATAGATGCTCCGCTAATAGGACCGGCAGAAGTCGAGTGATTTCCTGTCACTCGCGCGATATAGGAGTTGAATGATTACTATTCTGCACTCACTATAAGGATGATGGACGGGGTCATGTGTGGTAACATGACTCGGAAGGTTACTCCGTCTATGTTGATAAAAGTTGATAAGGTCGCAGTGTGTGGTAGTGGTGGCTAAGCGTTTGAAAGTACTAGCCACATGCCACGAAATATGGTAAAGCGGTAAGCCTAGTAACCAATCGGCCCGAGGAGTGGACACACCTCCCACCACTCGTAATTTGGTTTTTCTCACGCACCGACGTGCGGGAGTACGTTCCGCGCAGCGGACAAGAGTACGGTCATGTAGTCCCGCTATAGACGTATGTCCTGCACAACTGGTGTGCGTACGGTCCTACAATCGCTTGTGGTGGCCCTGTTCCACGAGTCGGAATGAAAGGCAAACAGTTGCTTCGGAATTATCATTGGATATTCCAAGCGTGTGAGTTAGGTTTGCCTTGCAAGGTTTGGAAATTCGATTCAGAATCGTCCATTTCTCACGGAGATTGAGACTGCTTATTCCTTCTGCCACATAGAGTAAGAAGTATAACTATTGATGGAATAATCTTGATGAATGATAATCTCTACCTTGCTTGTCTAGTGTAGGTGCTTACCTAGAATGGCTAATCAAGTAGAATCTGAAAGCTAAAATTTGAAAGTAGATCATACTCTTTGTTGCTTTTCAGCTGAAATTAAACCCAGAACCTTTTCAATGCCTTCATGAGTCTAGTTACCTAGCTAAGTGTACCACGAAGCAGGTAAGTCTTGCTAGTCTATCTTTCAGGAATGACCTTCGAGAACCCCACGGATAGCCCTGCATGGCCAACTTCTGTTCCGTTTGGCTGGTCCATGGAGGGGGATCCGTCCCCAACTGGCATTGACCCTCTTGAGTGACACCAAGCTTTGGGCTGAGTACGGTGTCAACCTTCGCGACGTGCGTAGTCGCGTGTTTATGTTCCTTCCGCTGTGAACTTGGACAAGCTGTGTAGCTTGTCGTGTTAAACACTGTTTGTATAAGTTTACATTAAGTTTGAAAAAGGTTTGTAATAATGTTTGTGTTTCTATAAATTAAAAGTTAATGAGCTGTGCTGTGATTGTAAACTCGCCTTCATGCGAGGTAAATCTGCTTCGATCCTGTTGAACCGTGGTTGTATCGGGCGGAGACCCGACAGACCAATGAGTTGTTCCGTTTGAAGTACGTTGAGTTAATATCGGCTGTATAGCGATGATTAGCGCACTCGAGCTGGAATAATTCAGACGATTCTGCCACAGCTGGTATCAGAGCTGTAGGTTTATTCTTACAACTACAGTAGCTCTTAAAAAGTGTTTTCAGGACAAAATTGGCCAAACAACAGAGTTTACAAAGTGCATTGGACCTGTTAAGGTTGGTGCTTAGAACGTAAAGCCCTAGGGACTTATGGGGGATTATCAGGTGGCTGCTAATGTATATATATATAGTCCTATTCTAACTTAAAATTCATGTACAACCCAACTTTACTTCATGTAACGACACCTTCGGTGGTAAGGTAAGAAGGTAAGGATCCTCAGCTAACTGGGGAGTTAGCCTTTCCGTCGGTGATGCGAACCGAATGCTGTTTCTCAAGCAGTGGCCTACTTGAGATGCTACCAATATATCAACTTAGGTTGGATATATTGGGAGTATATGGTTCGGCGCAGGGTATGGCGATCGCTGTTCATACCCCCGTATTTTGCGGTACCCCCGTGAATACGTTGTTTAACGACGTATGTTAACGTTGTCTGTACGACGGTAATGGTACAGATGTTGTTTCTATAGTAAACAGTATTGTTTGGGAATGCTTTCGTGTCGTGCTGCCATGAATGGTTTATGTTATATATATGTGGTCTTTTGCAGGTACACTAACCACGATTAAGAGGTTAGGACGGATAGGACTTATCGACTAGTTATCGACTAGTACGTGCATGCATAATTCATCATTAAACAAATGAATGTTTAAATGTATTATACTTTAAGAACCAGTAAAGTATTGTCAATCCCTAGTATGGTTCCAGTAGGATTCTGGTGATAGCTTTAGTTGAGTACCTTAAGTATCTATCCGATTTTCAGTCTTTGCAGTTATCAGAATCAGTTGTTTCGTTCCATTTACCTTGTGAGTTCTCAGCAGGGTAAACATATCTCACCATTTGCATTCTTGTTGCAGATGACAGCCCCTTCAAACGTCTTTTGGGATCCAGCAGGGCATCTCCATACAAATGCCTTGCATTGGGAGGGTTTTCCTCGTCTTCTCTAGGAATCCCTAAGTTCATTCTGCTATACAGAGCCCCCACAATATAACGTAGTCGAATATCAGGAAGAAGGTGTTCGTCGATGTCGAGTCAGAATGACTATTCCTCAACATCCCTTTCGCTCCCAATGGTAGCCCATCGAAGTCGACGTGGTGGGTTATCGTATAGTCGACACTATTGAGGCAGCAGCTCTGGAAGCCATCTACCTTTTCTGCAACCAGCATCCAAGGGAAGTTGTAGGACAGCCTATCAGTTTATTCCCTACAACAGATCCCAATGATCCTGAGTGGAATCTCAGGGTAGTCCCTGAAAGTCGCAGGTTGGAAGGCTCAGCGGAAGAAACGCTCCGAGGTACTACCCGGTTCATGAACATTCAGCATCACTATCAACTTCTGCTATGTTGCGGTATGGGTCAGTTGACCAGTATCGCACAAGGTCACTTCAGGAATGCTGACCGACAAGCCACCCAAATAGGGCAGCTTCAAGCTTTGGAGACAGAAAAGGAGGGAATCATTGCCGCACGAGAGGAGACCATTCTTCACCGAGAAGACCAGATCAATGAGAGTGATGCGATGATTACCCAACGCAACACGATCATTGAGTTTCTCCAGGAACAAATCCATGACCTCATCCTTGAGGTTGATGATGCCCATGCTCAAATCAATGAACTCCAACAGCAGCCAGCACCTCCTGTTGTACCAGCACCCGAAGCCGAAGAAGAAGATCCAGAGGAAATTGAGGGAGTTTCAGACCTTGATTCTGAGCATAGAGATCCTGTTCTTAGTCCCCATCATTCCTCTTCGGGCAGCTAGTCATCCGTGGGCAACTTTGATGACTTTTAGTTTCGTTTAAGTTGGTGACATTCTAATTGTAATTAGTGTAGAAAGGTGTGACATAGGTAGTGAGTAGTCTACCTAGATCTAGAGCTACTTGGTGTATTATATGCGGCAGGTGTACTTACGAAATGACTTGTAGTAGTCAAAGTGCCCTGATGTAAGATGTATGGACCACCAGTGTTTGCGTAGTAATCTAAACCTCGTGTTTTACCATCTTACTCAATATGTGCATCCGAAATGAGTTGATTGAATGGAGCATGTTACATATCTTTTTGGCAACTGTGTATCATCTGAAATTAGGAGTAAGAATATGTTGGTAATCATGGACATCTCCTTTGTTTCAGATGGTTGGAGCTACTCGCGGAACTCCGGAAGGTTTTTGGCCCGATCAAGCCAGCGGTTCTCAGCAACCGCCACCAGCCCCGCCAAATCTGGCCGAGGTCATGGCCCGACAAACAGAACTCCTCAACCAGCTTGTGCAGGCTCAAATGGGCCAATATCATCATCAATCCCAAGGCTGAGATGAACCCCCATCGGCCAGTTATCAAGACTTCCTCAGCACCCAGCCTCCACTATTCCATAG
Source organism: Panicum hallii (assembly GCF_002211085.1). Lineage (NCBI taxonomy): Eukaryota > Viridiplantae > Streptophyta > Magnoliopsida > Poales > Poaceae > Panicum > Panicum hallii. The sequence continues at coordinate 30,280,442 of NC_038046.1, read as the reverse complement.
GGCGGATGAGCCCCTTGACGCTGACGCTTGGCTCCGTAGCATCGAGTCCAAGTTCGCCTTATTGTCTGCCCCATGTTCAGATGAAAACAAGGTGCTCTTTGCAGCCCAACAACTCCGTGGCACTACCCGCATCTGGTGGGATCATTATCATGCCATGCAGCCTGCCGGTTATGTCATCACTTGGGACAAGTTTCGGACCGCTTTTCGAGCGCACCACATCCCCGAAGGACTCATTGAGCGAAAGCTCAATGAATTTCTAAATCTGACTCAAGGAACCCGCACCGTTTTGCAATATGCACAAGTCTTTAACCACTTGTGCCAGTATGCGGGATACCATGCAGACAATGATGCCCGCAAATGAGATCGTTTTCGCCGAGGCCTGAACACCAAACTTAAAGAACGATTGAATTTGGTAAGGGCCGATAATTTCAATGAGCTGGTCAACATGGCCATCACTCAGGAAGACTGCATCTCAGCCCACAGAGCAGAAAAGAAAAGGAAGACACCCACAGGGCCTTCAGCTACGCAACCGACAAGGCAACGGTTGGTCCAGAACACCGCTACCCGAGCACCGCCTCGAAGTTACTTGCCTGGCAGATGGGTGGCCAGACCACCCTAGCAGGCATGATTTAATCGACCACCGACACCACAACCTCAGCAGCAACAACAATAGGGTCCGTGACCGAGCTTTCCGCCCGCCAACCAAGGAAACAACAACTATCGTTATTTCAACTGCGGCAGCCCATCCCACTTTATGAAGGATTGCCCTCAACCTAGGAGATCCTTCCAAGGGCAAACATCCAACCCAATCAGCAAGGGTAAGGGCAAGAAGCAAGTGGTCCAAGTCCGCCAGGGAAGGGTGAACCTCACCACTCTCTCCGAACTCCCCGAGGGGACACCAATAATGACGGGTACTTTCTCTATCCACCACCAACCCGTGATTGTTCTTTTTGACTCTGGTGCCACCCATAGTTTTATTAGTGCAAAATGTGGGACCGAAATAGGCTTGGATATCTATCCTACCAGTGGAGCCTATAGGATAACAACTCCTGGCGGAACAATCTCATCTAATCAAATCTGTAGGAAGGTGCCAATTCAACTGGGTAACCATTTGATAAAAACAGACTTACTCCTACTAGATCTCGAAGGAATGGACGTTCTCTTAGGTATGGATTGGATGACCCAGCACCAAGTGTCATTAGATATCTTCTCCCGAACTATGGAGATAGATTCACCTGAGCACGAACCTACCATTCTCTATCTTCCAAAATGGGAGTACATCAATTCTTGCACCTATGCTGCAGCAGGGATCAAATTAAAGGATATCCTTATCATCTGTGAATACCCAGATGTCTTTCCACACGATTTGCCCAAAATGCCCCCAGATCAAGATATTGAATTTATCATAGAACTTCAACCTGGCACAGCCCCCATTTCTAAGAGACCTTATCGTATGCCTCCTAACGAGTTAGCCGAGTTAAAAATCCAACTCTAGGACCTTCTTCATAAGGGTTATATTCGTCCAAGTGCTTCACCATGGGGTTGTCCAGCTCTATTCGTGAAGAAGAAAGATAATAGCCTAAGGCTATGTGTAGATTATCATCCTCTCAATGCGGTGACTATCAAAAACAAATATCCTTTGCCCCGCATTGACATTCTCTTCGATCAGTTAGCCAGAGCCAAAGTATTCTCAAAAATTGATCTTCATTCCGGTTATCATCAAATCAAGATCAGGCCGAGTGACATCCCAAAAACCACCTTTTCTACCAGATATGGACTCTACGAATATCGGGTCATGTCATTTGGTCTTACCAATGCTCCAGCGTATTTCATGTATCTCATGAATTCTGTCTTCATGTAAGAACTCGACAAATTTGTTGTGGTCTTCATTGATGACATCCTGATCTACTCTCAAAACTCGGAAGATCATGCAAAACATCTTCATGTTATTCTTCAGCGATTAAGGGATCACCGCTTGTACGCCAAGTTCTCTAAATGTGAATTTTGGTTAGATACGGTGAAGTTTCTAGGCCATACTATTTCCGGTGATGGTATACCCGTTGACCCCAGCAAAGTACAAGAAGTGATGGATTGGAAACCTCCGACATCAGTCCATCAGATCCGTAGTTTTCTTGGTCTAGCTGGATATTATCGTCGTTTCATTCCTGACTTCTCCAGAATAGCCAAACCTATGCCCGAACTACTAAAGAAAGGTGTTAAATTCTCTTGGGATCAAAAATACGAAGATGCATTCCACACTCTCCGAGACCATCTTACAACTGCCCCAGTCCTAGCTCAACCAGATGTGTCAAAACCCTTCAACATTCATTGTGATGCTTCAGGAACCGGACTTGGTTGTGTGCTTATGCAAGACAACCGAGTCATTGCCTATGCATCACGAGCACTCAGGACTCATGAACAGAATTACCCTACCCATGATCTTGAACTCGCAGCTGTCATTCATGCCCTGAAGATCTGGAGACATCATCTGATGGGTACGAAGTGTCATATTTATACTGACCACAAAAGCCTCAAGTACATCTTCACACAGGCAGACCTGAATATGAGGCAAAGATGCTGGTTAGAGCTTATCAAAGACTATGATTTGGAAGTACATTATCATCCAGGCAAGGCCAATATCGTTGTGGATGCACTTAGTCGCAAGGCACATTGTTCTTGTTTATTTGTAGAAGCTTTCAACGAAACTCTTTGATGGGAAATGAGAAAGCTTAATCTAGAAATCATTCCCCAAGGTGACTTGAACCATCTCTCAGTTGAAGCCATGCTTAGGGATAGCATTGTTCTAGCTCAACAGCGCAATAAAGGGGTCAGAATCATTAAGCAGAAGATAACACAAGGAGAAGGGAAGTATAAGTGCTTACAAGTAGATCCAGAAGGAGTTTTATGGTTCAACGAACGTATCGTTGTACCCAAGGACCATAAGCTCCGTAACAAATATTGGACGAGGCCCACCTATCTAAATTCTCTATGCACCCTGGCAGTACGAAGATGTACCAGGATCTAAAACAAAACTTTTGGTGGACTCGTATGAAACGAGAAATTGCCAAGTATGTCTCCGAATGTGATATCTGCCAAAGAGTCAAAGCCAGTCATCTGAAAACTGCTGGTAGTCTTCAACCTCTATCTATTCCCTCTTGGAAATGGGAGGATACCAGTATGGATTTTATCGTTGGCTTACCCAACACTTCTCTAAGGCATGACTCCATTTGGGTAATCATTGATCGATTGACCAAGACTGCACATTTCCTTCCTGTGCATACTACATATAATGCCAAAAAGTATGCGAAAATCTATCTGGATCAAATCGTTCGTCTTCATGGAGTACCTAAGATGATCATTTCTGATTGTGGAGCACAGTTTATTGCTCGGTTCTGGGAGCAACTACAACATGCTCTTGGAACTAAGTTAATTCGAAGCTCCGCATATCACCCTCAGGCAGACGGACAAACTGAGAGAGTAAATCAGATTCTGGAAGATATGCTTAGAGCCTGCGTCCTTCAGTATGACAAGAATTGGGACAAATGCTTGCCATTGGCAGAATTTTCCTACAACAATAGTTATCAGACAAGCATTAAGATGGCCCTGTTCGAAGCATTGTACGGTCGCGGATGCTGAACTCCTTTGAGTTGGTCACAAACCGGCAAGCGTAAAATCTTTGGACCGGACCTTGTCACTGAAGCAGAGGATAAGGTGAAGACTATACAAACTAATCTAAAAGCAGCCCAATCTCAACAGAAAAGCTACGCTGACATACAAAGAAGACAATTATAGTTTCAGGTCAGAGACTTTGTATATCTCCGAGGTGCTCAAAGGTTCGGCGTAAAAGGGAAACTTGCTCCACGATACATCGGACTCTTTGAAATTCTTGAAATCTGTGGATCTGTAGCTTACCGTCTTCAACTTCCTCCTCAACTACCGGCCATCCATGACATCTTCCATGTATCTCAACTTAGGAACTGTGTCAAAGTTCCTACTGAGGTCATCGATTCTCAAACCATCGAAATCGAACCTGATCTAACCTACACAGAACATCCAATTAGAGTATTAGACACCAAAGAAAGAAACACTAGAAGAGAAACCATCAGGATGTTCAAGATTCAGTGGAACCATCACACGGAAGAAGAAGCAACATGGGAAACCGAATCTTATCTTCAACATAATTTCCCAGACTTCCTTCAAGCCAATCTCCAAACTTGATCGTTCAATTCCATCTTGTACCAGAATCTCGGGATGAGATTCTTTTTAGGGGGGAAGGCTATGACACTCAGATACTTAGTATTGTTACATACTATATTTTAGTATGAAATTGTGTGCAAAATGTGGTGAAAGTGTGTTTAGAAAAATTAAAAGATAAGGAAAAAGGGTTGTTTATATAATTATAAATTAATAAAGGTCCTTTAGTGTTAAATGGGAAAGTATGGAAGGTAAAATTTAAATGTATGAGGGTTGTTTTGCAAAAGTCAAAAACTTGCATTTAAATCGTAAATATAGGTGAAACTACACCTAGGATATAAATGTAGTGTAGTTTTTAAATAGGATTTAAATAAAGTTTAGAGACTTTGCTAAGTTTCATAGTAGTTTCAAATCTGTTGCTCTTCTGCAAATGAACCTTAAAGCAAAGTTGAAGATTGAAAAACCCTACACTTTTGCTTTTGGGCCTATCTTCATTTGAGCTCTAGTTTGAAAGTTACTTAGACATTACAGTGAGGTCCTTGTATTTTTGGAGAATTGCAGACTCGTCCTTGTCTTCCTCCTCCAGCCCGACCTCCTCTATTTCTGTGCCCGCCTGCCGCCGCCGCTCTGCCGGCCATGTGCAGCGCCCCCGCTGCCCCAGTGCCGCTCTGCACCAGTCCACGTGCCCTCCCCTGCCTCGCCGCTGCCTTCCCAACCCCGCGCTGGCCCGCTTCTGCTCTCCCCACGTCGCACCGCCGCTGCCCGTGCCGCCACACGTGCCGCCGGCGTTGCCAGCTCCTGCTCATGCGTGCAACGCCCCTCCTGGCCTTATGGCATGCTCAGCTGTTGCTCTACGACCTTCCTTACTCACCCGAGCACCCCTAGTCCACAGCATTTCCTCTTCCTCGAGCTCGATCCCTCACCAGACCTCCACCGCCACCACTGCCCACTGTCGTCAACTGTCCTCGCTGCCTCCGAACCCCAATCCAGCGCAGCTAGAGCACCGCAGTGACTCACTGGTGCTCCCAAGTCCCTCCAATTTCATTTCCCCACGCCCGACCATCATCCCCCACAGCGCCGATGAGCTCCCAGCTCCGCCGCCGCTCAGCCTCCTGTTGACCCGCCGATACAGAGCCGTCTCACCCCCGCCATAGGCACCAACAGCACCACACCAATCTGTAGAAGCCCCTCGACTACTTCCCCGCCACCCTCCCGCATCCCAGCTTGCAGAACGCTGCGCCGCCATCGCCGCCGGTAAGAACCCGAGCCGCCCCACCGTCGACGACCACCCTCCGCCCCGTCTCCGACCAAATTGGGTACGGGAAACGCATCCCCACACTCCCGTGATGCTCCTGCACGCCTTGTTCACCCCTGTTCGCCGGCCCCTTGTGACAGTCCGTGTATTTGTAATGCTAGGCACATATTTTGTTAGTGTGAAATATATGTTTGTTAAGTGTAAAGCTTGTGTATGTTTATGTGAAACTTTTGAAAATTTAAAAGTACAAGTAAAAAAAAAAGGGTATTTTTGTAATTACAGAAAAACCTAGGGTTGTTTTTGCAAAATGTAACTAGATAAGGGTAATTTGAAAATAAGTGAAAGGTGGTTTTGGTAAACATGTTTTTCTTATTTTATTCCTTGTAAAAAAATATATATTTATCCAAAAGTTGCATTGGAAATGCAAGTGTTGAATTGTGTAAAAATTTTGGGTGAAGTGGTAAAAATAAGGGTATTTATGTGATTTTATAAAAGTACAAGTCCTTTTATGCAAATGTTTGATTTACAAAAGTAACTTTAAAATTTACTTAGGGCTAAAGTGTAAAAGTGCAAGTCATCATGACATGTCTATCCACTCATTATGACGAGTCTATCCCGTCATTATGACGTGTCATAAATGTTTGCATTTAGGTCCTGAAATTTTATGAATTACATTTCTAGGACAAAAGCAATTCAAATCCAACTTTTGCTCAAAACTTCACGCGTAAAAATATAAATTTTGAGTTTTTGAACTTGAGCCCTAAAGCAATGTTGTAGAGTTTGAAAAACTCTCCAACTTTCATTTTGGGCCTTCCTTCATTTGGGTTTTAAATCAATGGAAAATTTTATTTTACAAACAAGTCCCTGAAGTTTTTTGAAATTACACAAAGGTCCTGGAGAAATCCATTCCTCCTTCTTCTCTCTCTGTTCCTCCTCTATCCTTATCTGGCGCCTTCTTTTCTTCCTTCCCACTGTTGGCTTCCCCTTCCCTGGTTTCCAGCCTTATCCACCCCTCCCTTCCACCCCTCCCTCTCTCTGCTCAGTTCCAGGCGGCACAGGCCGGGCAGCTCCAAGCGGCGCGCGCAGGCGGCGGCCCCAAGCGGGCTCAGGCGAGCGGCGTAGCGGATGCGGGGCGGCTGGCAGCGGCGGCTGCGGCGCGGCCCGGAGCGGGCGCACGCGCGGGCAGGCAGGCGCCGGGCGGAGCGGGCCTGGGTGAGCGCGCGCGGGAGGCCTGGGCGCTGCGCGAGAGCGGCTCGGCGCGGCTCTGGCGGCGCGCAGGAGCGGGGCAGGCGTGCGCCGTGGGCGCGTGAGCGCGGGCGCGAGCGGGCGAGCGCGTGGCAGCGGCGCGACGTGCGGGCACCAGCGCGGCGGCCGAGCGGCGCGCGGCGCGGTGCAGGGCGCAGGGAGGCGAGCGCGAGCGCGGCTGGCAGCGGGAGCCGGAGGCTCGTGGCTGGCGGGGAACCGGAGGCGCGCGGCTGGCGGCAGCAGGAGACTCGGGCTCAGGCAGCGCGGGTTCAAGGGCGGCGAGCGGCACGGGCTGGTGGGCCCTGGATGGCGCGGCGCTGCGTGCGAACGCGGAGCAGCGAGAGGCAGGTGCAGGCGGGCCGCGGGAGTTGGAGTGCAACAGGCGGGTGCGAGCGTGCGGAGCGAGGCCGGCTCGCGACGCAGCAGCTCAGGCATGGTGCTGGCGGCGGACGTGAAGCTGGATAGGAACGTGTGGGGCGCCTGCGCGGGCAGTGCAGGCGCTGAGCGTGAGCGCACGGCACGGACAGGCCCTGGCGCGCGAGCAGGTGTGGAGGCGCGCGGGAACGAGCCAGCGCGGGGGCGGTTTCGGGTGGTGTTGAAGTATGGACTCGTGAACGCGGGCGCTGTGCAGGTACGGCGCGAGCGTGCACGCGGCGGCGTATGCGAGCGGACGGCGCGGACGCGAGTGGCCCCAGACGCTGGAGTGCAGGGCGAACGCGTGCGCGGCAGAGCAGAGCGGGCACAGATATTGGCGGCACTGGAACAGGTGGCCCGAGGAAGCAATGGCACGCGTGAGCGCGTGGTGTTGGCGCGCAGGGCGGATTCAAACGCGTGAGCGGCACGCAAGCTAGGCGGCGCTGGAGCGAAGCTCGCGGCGTGACAGCGCGCGAGCAGAAGAGGACCGGCATGGCACATGCGAGCAAAAGATGGGCGGTGTAAGCAAGGCATGACGCGGGCGAAGAACGCACGCGGTTCGGGCGTGCGCGGAAGCGATTCGGCAAGACCGGAGCAAGCGAGGGTCCGACAACAAGAAAAGAGGAGTAACTGTGCAGGGTAACGACGTGCCGAGCGACGACGTGCAGGGTGGCGCCATGCAACGCGTGGTGGTGTTCTCGCTGGGCGAGCTCAGGCCGCGACTGAGTTGGTGTGCAGGAGGGTCGCGCGTGATGGACGCTGGAGGCCGTCGAGGAGAAGGCAACGGGCGAAGTCCGGCGGCACTGCGGACTACTCGTGGAGAGTTTGGAGGTGGCCAGGTGCGAGTAGATCTCCATCCTAGCGGAGGCAAAGAAGCGCTTATGGCGCGGCAAGTCGGAAGGAGAAATTGTGGAGCGAAGGCGGCAGTCGGACGGGACGAGCTCAGAGGAATTTCGAAGCAACCAAGCACGGCAGTCCTGCAGGGAGCTCCACGAGTGTGCCGGCCGTGTTTCTATGACACACGTGCGTGAGCAGAAGAGGTTCAACCCGTGAGCCGGAAAACCCTAAGGTTCACGGAAGAGATGGTATAGCGAACCAATCCGGCCCTATCGGCTTCTCCCATGAATTCACGGCATCCAACAGCACCTTTTCCTCGTCAATCGCCGAGCAAGACCACAAGTCACCGTGAAGACTACTTCTTCAACCATTTTCTAACCACTACAACCCCCGGCGAGCGTCTTCGTCACTCATGGAATCTTGTCATCGTCGAGCTCTTCTCGTCGCCGATCCTATTCACTGCGGGAATTTACTTTCCGCGTGTTCTTCTTCATAACCAAGACTACCCCAAGGTTTGCCCTGATTCACTGAATCTTCTTAATGCCGGCGACTCCTTTGCCGGAATATCGCCGTTAACTTCATGTTATCTGTTTTCCCGGACCAGGGACTTGATTGCCATGTTTTAGAAAGTTCTAGGGTGTTCTTTGTAAAATTTTCAGAACTTTCTTTATTTCAAATCGATGAACTTCTACATTTTATAGATTTTCGTAAGAAGTTCATAAAAGTACGAAATCAGTTTTGTTTGAAACCCTAGGTCAAAATCTACAAGTTATATGTTGTGATTTTGAATCGAAAGTCTTTGAATTGTGGTCTAGGCTAAATCTTAGGAAATGAGTACTTTATTATACCATGTGTTGTGCGCATGTGTTGTAGCTGAATATAGATCATCAGATGTATGTCTCAAGTACAGATGTATGATCTTTAGTTAATCTTTTTACACGAGTACTCAGATTCCTGCCATTCAGATTCTGTCCTTATTTTGATTGTTATTTCCTTAAGGTTCTCTTCGTATAAAGATCCTTGTTAGTCCGTGTGCATCTACTGCTTAGCTAATACGTCTCGACAGCTATACTTCAGTGGCAGGTTATCAACCCAGCCACTTAGTATATGTTTTCTTTAAGTCTATAATGTTTCTGTGTAACAGCTGTCAGTCGATACTTCTACCATCGACTGGTTAGCTAATACGGTTGATACCTTTCTAGTATCGGCTACCGCCGATACCACTCTTTTGTTCCGTCCTACATCGGCTATCACATAACCGATCAATTTGAGGTGCACACACGATCTTAGGGTTCTTGCTTTCAGCCGACCCAAGCCGATTTTGATTGCTTTTCCATATCGGTCAAACACGGCCGATCGATCCCTAATTTCCCCATCCATATCCACACACTTCTATCAGTCGATTTATCGACTGAGAGATCGGCTATCTATACTTATCGGTCACACACCCTTAACCACACTCCATTCGGCTATGCGTCACTCAATAGTTGTGCTGACGTAATCGAGTCGATACAACCACACCTAGTTACCTAGAAAAACATTTAAGCACATCTCAGTTAAGACAACTGCTTTAGGAATCATCCTTCTACCAAAGTAATCGATGCTTCCATCGATCGTCTAGGAACCCGATACACTCGTCAATCAGCTAAACCCTCGTTGTTTCCAACCAGCTCTGTTGTAACCCTCAACATGTAGCTGATTCTGATTAATTATCTCCCTAAAGCTTCACCTAAGTTTAGTTTCAGATCTCTTTTGATTGTTATGTGAGTAGCTTGTTAAATGAATGTTGAATTGCAACTTTGTTGTGAAGTAAAATAGTTTTGTGTGCACATTTGAATGTAATGTTACATTACATGTAGATACGACTACTTTCAGCAACGGTACCTGCGAGATCTCCCAGAAGTCTACGGAGGATGTTCCTGAAGACCAAATGAACGTCACCAAGGGATTAACTGAAGCTCCGAACCAAAGTTCGGAAGATGTTAACATTTCTGACTTCAGACCCACCAGTAAAGGCAAGCCCCGGTGCATAACCCAGTATTTCAAATTACTACAATACGCAATCTTATACATCATATATCTTGCATTACGTCTAGGAGTTGCAATGACACCCTAGTTGCATGATATCTTAAGAACCCAATGTACTGTATCCGAGTCCTTTCCGCATAATGCTCTGTTAAATAGGACCGGTAAAAGTCGGGTGATTCCCTGTCACTCGCGCGATATAGGAGTTGCTTGTTTACAATTCTGCAACCACTATAAGGATGATGGGCAGGGTCATGTGTTGTATCATGACCTAAAGTTTACCCTGTCTGTTTTGATAAAAGCGTTAAGGTCGAAATGTGTGGTAGTGGTGGCTAAGCATTTGAAAGTACTAGCCACATACCGCGAAATATGGTAAGCGGTAAGCCTAGCAACCAATCGGCCCGGCAAGTGGACATACTGACCACCACATGTATTTGGTTCTTTTGGTTACTTGATTCGACGTGTGGGAATACGTGTTGCAAGGGCAACCAGGAGTACGGGTTTTGTAGTCGCGCTACAGACGTACGTCCTGCACACATTGGGTGTGCTTATGGTCCTGCAGTCGCTTGGGGTGGCCCTGTCCACAACCCGGAATGAAAGGCAAACGGTTGCTTTGGAACACCCTGTTGGACGTTCCAAGCGTGTGTGTTAGGCTTACCTTGCAAGGTTAAATTCGATTCGGATCGTCCGCCTCTCACGAGGATTGAGACTGCTTATTCCTTCTGCCACATCGAGTAAAAAGTATAATTGTTGATGGAATAATCTTGATGGATGATAATCTATATCTTGCTTGTTTAGTATAGGTGCTTACCTAGAATGGCTAATCAAACTAGAATCTGAAAGCTAAAACTCGAAAATAGGTTATATTCTTAGTTGCTTTTCAGCTAAAACTAAACCCGGAACCATTACAAGCTTTCATGAGTCTAGTTATGGGCTAAAGTATACCCAATCCCGGGTAAGCCTTGCTGAGTATTAGTATACTCAGCCTTGCTAGTTTTATGTTTTTCAGGTAAAGCCTTTGAAGACTCTACTCTTTCCCCGTCATGGCCCTGTGCTCTTCCAGAAGATTGGTCCGAGGAATGGGATCCATCCCCGGCCAATACTGATGATCTCGAGTGATGTCGTGCCCGGGCTTAGCATGGCATCCGTCTTGATGACGTATTGTAAATCATCGCGTATGTTTTTCCGCTGTCAAAAGCCAAAATTTCAACAGTTGTACTGTTTTCTCTAAGTTTGAAATTTCGTATTACTTTTGAAAACTCTTATCATGTAATTCCTTGTGATGTAAAATATGATGGTGATTGTATCTCTGGACTCACCTTCGTGTGAGGTAACCTTATTTGATCCTGTGTATCGGTGGTTTATCGGGACGTTACCCGACAGGCCAAGGGATTATACCGTTTGAAGCACGTTGGAGCCCTCAGGATTGGACTCGCGTACTTGAGCCGGTATAATTCAGGTTGGTTCTGCCACAGAAAGGCAAACGGTTGCTTTGGAACACCCTGTTGGACGTTCCAAGCGTGTGTGTTAGGCTTACCTTGCAAGGTTAAATTCGATTCGGATCGTCCGCCTCTCACGAGGATTGAGACTGCTTATTCCTTCTGCCACATCGAGTAAAAAGTATAATTGTTGATGGAATAATCTTGATGGATGATAATCTATATCTTGCTTGTTTAGTATAGGTGCTTACCTAGAATGGCTAATCAAACTAGAATCTGAAAGCTAAAACTCGAAAATAGGTTATATTCTTAGTTGCTTTTCAGCTAAAACTAAACCCGGAACCATTACAAGCTTTCATGAGTCTAGTTATGGGCTAAAGTATACCCAATCCCGGGTAAGCCTTGCTGAGTATTAGTATACTCAGCCTTGCTAGTTTTATGTTTTTCAGGTAAAGCCTTTGAAGACTCTACTCTTTCCCCGTCATGGCCCTGTGCTCTTCCAGAAGATTGGTCCGAGGAATGGGATCCATCCCCGGCCAATACTGATGATCTCGAGTGATGTCGTGCCCGGGCTTAGCATGGCATCCGTCTTGATGACGTATTGTAAATCATCGCGTATGTTTTTCCGCTGTCAAAAGCCAAAATTTCAACAGTTGTACTGTTTTCTCTAAGTTTGAAATTTCGTATTACTTTTGAAAACTCTTATCATGTAATTCCTTGTGATGTAAAATATGATGGTGATTGTATCTCTGGACTCACCTTCGTGTGAGGTAACCTTATTTGATCCTGTGTATCGGTGGTTTATCGGGACGTTACCCGACAGGCCAAGGGATTATACCGTTTGAAGCACGTTGGAGCCCTCAGGATTGGACTCGCGTACTTGAGCCGGTATAATTCAGGTTGGTTCTGCCACAGCTGGTATCAGAGCTATAAGGTTACTCCGGAGATACATTTTACCTTAAAAATGCTTTCAGTATAAAAGCTTGACCAACAAAATGTTTGGCAAAGTCGCGTTGGATTCGTTAAGGATTGTGCTTAGTACGTAAAGCCCTAGGGTAATGCTTATGAGGGAATTAGAGGTGGCTATAGTATATATATATATAACCCTAACTACCAGCATTACTTTTCTGTCAAAACTTAAATTCATGCACAAACCAACCTTACATTCTGTAACGACATCTTCGATGGTGAGGTAAGAAGGTAAGGATCCTCAGCCAACTGAGGGAGCTTGGCCTTTCCATCGGTGATGCGAACCGAATGCTGTTTCTCAAGCAGTGGCCTACTTGAGATGCTGCCAATGTACTAACTTCGGTTGACTATATTGGGAGTATATAGTTAGGTATGGGGTATGAACAGCGACACCCCCCGCATTTTGCGGTACCCCCGTGAATACGTTATCTCGATAACGTATGTTAACGTTGTCTGTACGGCGGTAAATGTACAGATGCTGTTTCTATAGTGAACAGTAATAATTGGGGACGCTTTCATGACATGCTGGCATGAAAGGTTCAGTACATATATATTGTGTTTTCTGCAGGTATTCTAACCTCGTTGCGTAAGCTTGAACGTAAGAACGACTAGATATTACAGGGAGAGACGTATTTATATTGTGCCACCGTACTTAACCACGTAAGACCAAGATTACTTGGCAGTTATTTTTATTTGTGAGGACGTGTAGAACGTGCATACATCATGTTGTCTTGGATTAACCTAATTGCCTTGTTTGTTACGTTGATGTGCTGAGATATGTGCTTGTATCTGAATGCCTGTTTTGACTTTGTGTGGTAGGAACCAACGTAGTCTGCTAGGCTAACCTTGAGTGAGAAGGTCTTTTGTGAATCAAGTGGATTGGGTTATGTTTGAACCCAATCACGGATCTTAGTTTGACCGCTAAATCAAATCCTTGATTTTGCCTTGAATCTATTTCGGCAGAAATATTAAGCTTCTCCTTTGATGATTGAACCTTGATAACCATCATTAAATCCTTCAATCCATCATTCAGTGATTCATCCATCCTTTCATGATGTTGTACCCTATATTGTGGGCTATTCTAGTTACAACATCTGAAAATTTGTACCTTCAATTTTTGCTCAGATGATTTTGAATAAATTAAAAAGGTTTATGACAATAATTACTTCTTGAATACAATTCTACTAGCAAAAGTCATGCATCATAACATATACCATTTCTGGTCAATGCATGGTATTGCATTGTCATCGAAATCCGTAGACTGACTAACGGGTATGCCTCTAGTACAACTTTAGGTTGTCTTCGGTTTCCTAAGATCTATCTTATTGTTGTTGGCACTACAGGGTTGTCATTCCTCTTTTGTGGTGGTGTTTAGTCACATGACCATGATGCCGTGTCGGAACCTAAGGCCTCATGTGCGCTGCAGCCATATGATTGAGCCATTAGGGGCGCACTGGTGACTAGGTATATGTGACGTAACCCCACTGCAATCTCTTTTTATGCAACCTTACTAGTGTCCTAACTTCTAATCTTTGTTTAAGGCTATAGGACTATTCAGGTATTAGTTACGAGCGAATGGTTGTAGGATGCGAGTCATATGCATCATCAACTCATGAGGGTATGCACCATACTTCATGCATTTCATACGTGCATACATTGCAAATATCATCATCCTTGCATCATGGTGTATGCATCATTCGGTCAGCATCATGGTAATTGCATTGTGTCATATGCACCATTTCGGTCGTGCAGGGAATTCTCCATCTTCATGTTGCACCATCATTGCAATCATACATTACAACGGTGCATCATGTTCATGATTATATATCGAGCATTGCACTCTAAGCTGAAGCATTTTATCATTATTCCTTGATTGCATTGGTATAAATAGGCATGTTTTGCAATCAATATCATCTAAATCATTCAGATAATAAACTCTGAGCAGAAATGTTTCAAACATCACTTATCAGTCTCTTGTGCTATCTTTACTTGTTATCCCCAAAGTTTTGTGATGAATGTCACCGACATTTATCGTCCTCATATTGTGATCTCAACTCTATGAAAACTTGATCACCTTTCTTTCTCTTTTCTCGTTATACTCATCCACGTATAACCTATTTATGCTTAAATCACCCATCAAAAGTAAAGGCTTTTCTCGTCATACTCATCTCGTCATACTCCAATGACTTTTACCATCAACATTAATCTCTTCCGGTGTGATTGTTTCCTGCTATTTCTGATGGTGAATTGCTTCTCTTCCCTTAAGAGTCTTTCGTCCGAATCTCGGGACGAGATTCTTTTTAGGGGGGAAGGCTGTGACAGTCCGTGTATTTGTAATGCTAGGCACATATTTTGTTAGTGTGAAATATATGTTTGTTAAGTGTAAAGCTTGTGTATGTTTATGTGAAACTTTTGAAAATTTAAAAGTACAAGTAAAAAAAAAAGGGTATTTTTGTAATTACAGAAAAACCTAGGGTTGTTTTTGCAAAATGTAACTAGATAAGGGTAATTTGAAAATAAGTGAAAGGTGGTTTTGGTAAACATGTTTTTCTTATTTTATTCCTTGTAAAAAAATATATATTTATCCAAAAGTTGCATTGGAAATGCAAGTGTTGAATTGTGTAAAAATTTTGGGTGAAGTGGTAAAAATAAGGGTATTTATGTGATTTTATAAAAGTACAAGTCCTTTTATGCAAATGTTTGATTTACAAAAGTAACTTTAAAATTTACTTAGGGCTAAAGTGTAAAAGTGCAAGTCATCATGACATGTCTATCCACTCATTATGACGAGTCTATCCCGTCATTATGACGTGTCATAAATGTTTGCATTTAGGTCCTGAAATTTTATGAA
The DNA here is from genome assembly GCF_002211085.1 of Panicum hallii. Lineage (NCBI taxonomy): Eukaryota > Viridiplantae > Streptophyta > Magnoliopsida > Poales > Poaceae > Panicum > Panicum hallii. Next base: position 30,265,213 of record NC_038046.1, on the reverse strand, counting down.
TTACATTTCTAGGACAAAAGCAATTCAAATCCAACTTTTGCTCAAAACTTCACGCGTAAAAATATAAATTTTGAGTTTTTGAACTTGAGCCCTAAAGCAATGTTGTAGAGTTTGAAAAACTCTCCAACTTTCATTTTGGGCCTTCCTTCATTTGGGTTTTAAATCAATGGAAAATTTTATTTTACAAACAAGTCCCTGAAGTTTTTTGAAATTACACAAAGGTCCTGGAGAAATCCATTCCTCCTTCTTCTCTCTCTGTTCCTCCTCTATCCTTATCTGGCGCCTTCTTTTCTTCCTTCCCACTGTTGGCTTCCCCTTCCCTGGTTTCCAGCCTTATCCACCCCTCCCTTCCACCCCTCCCTCTCTCTGCTCAGTTCCAGGCGGCACAGGCCGGGCAGCTCCAAGCGGCGCGCGCAGGCGGCGGCCCCAAGCGGGCTCAGGCGAGCGGCGTAGCGGATGCGGGGCGGCTGGCAGCGGCGGCTGCGGCGCGGCCCGGAGCGGGCGCACGCGCGGGCAGGCAGGCGCCGGGCGGAGCGGGCCTGGGTGAGCGCGCGCGGGAGGCCTGGGCGCTGCGCGAGAGCGGCTCGGCGCGGCTCTGGCGGCGCGCAGGAGCGGGGCAGGCGTGCGCCGTGGGCGCGTGAGCGCGGGCGCGAGCGGGCGAGCGCGTGGCAGCGGCGCGACGTGCGGGCACCAGCGCGGCGGCCGAGCGGCGCGCGGCGCGGTGCAGGGCGCAGGGAGGCGAGCGCGAGCGCGGCTGGCAGCGGGAGCCGGAGGCTCGTGGCTGGCGGGGAACCGGAGGCGCGCGGCTGGCGGCAGCAGGAGACTCGGGCTCAGGCAGCGCGGGTTCAAGGGCGGCGAGCGGCACGGGCTGGTGGGCCCTGGATGGCGCGGCGCTGCGTGCGAACGCGGAGCAGCGAGAGGCAGGTGCAGGCGGGCCGCGGGAGTTGGAGTGCAACAGGCGGGTGCGAGCGTGCGGAGCGAGGCCGGCTCGCGACGCAGCAGCTCAGGCATGGTGCTGGCGGCGGACGTGAAGCTGGATAGGAACGTGTGGGGCGCCTGCGCGGGCAGTGCAGGCGCTGAGCGTGAGCGCACGGCACGGACAGGCCCTGGCGCGCGAGCAGGTGTGGAGGCGCGCGGGAACGAGCCAGCGCGGGGGCGGTTTCGGGTGGTGTTGAAGTATGGACTCGTGAACGCGGGCGCTGTGCAGGTACGGCGCGAGCGTGCACGCGGCGGCGTATGCGAGCGGACGGCGCGGACGCGAGTGGCCCCAGACGCTGGAGTGCAGGGCGAACGCGTGCGCGGCAGAGCAGAGCGGGCACAGATATTGGCGGCACTGGAACAGGTGGCCCGAGGAAGCAATGGCACGCGTGAGCGCGTGGTGTTGGCGCGCAGGGCGGATTCAAACGCGTGAGCGGCACGCAAGCTAGGCGGCGCTGGAGCGAAGCTCGCGGCGTGACAGCGCGCGAGCAGAAGAGGACCGGCATGGCACATGCGAGCAAAAGATGGGCAGTGTAAGCAAGGCATGACGCGGGCGAAGAACGCACGCGGTTCGGGCGTGCGCGGAAGCGATTCGGCAAGACCGGAGCAAGCGAGGGTCCGACAACAAGAAAAGAGGAGTAACTGTGCAGGGTAACGACGTGCCGAGCGACGACGTGCAGGGTGGCGCCATGCAACGCGTGGTGGTGTTCTCGCTGGGCGAGCTCAGGCCGCGACTGAGTTGGTGTGCAGGAGGGTCGCGCGTGATGGACGCTGGAGGCCGTCGAGGAGAAGGCAACGGGCGAAGTCCGGCGGCACTGCGGACTACTCGTGGAGAGTTTGGAGGTGGCCAGGTGCGAGTAGATCTCCATCCTAGCGGAGGCAAAGAAGCGCTTATGGCGCGGCAAGTCGGAAGGAGAAATTGTGGAGCGAAGGCGGCAGTCGGACGGGACGAGCTCAGAGGAATTTCGAAGCAACCAAGCACGGCAGTCCTGCAGGGAGCTCCACGAGTGTGCCGGCCATGTTTCTATGACACACGTGCGTGAGCAGAAGAGGTTCAACCCGTGAGCCGGAAAACCCTAAGGTTCACGGAAGAGATGGTATAGCGAACCAATCCGGCCCTATCGGCTTCTCCCATGAATTCACGGCATCCAACAGCACCTTTTCCTCGTCAATCGCCGAGCAAGACCACAAGTCACCGTGAAGACTACTTCTTCAACCATTTTCTAACCACTACAACCCCCGGCGAGCGTCTTCGTCACTCATGGAATCTTGTCATCGTCGAGCTCTTCTCGTCGCCGATCCTATTCACTGCGGGAATTTACTTTCCGCGTGTTCTTCTTCATAACCAAGACTACCCCAAGGTTTGCCCTGATTCACTGAATCTTCTTAATGCCGGCGACTCCTTTGCCGGAATATCGCCGTTAACTTCATGTTATCTGTTTTCCCGGACCAGGGACTTGATTGCCATGTTTTAGAAAGTTCTAGGGTGTTCTTTGTAAAATTTTCAGAACTTTCTTTATTTCAAATCGATGAACTTCTACATTTTATAGATTTTCGTAAGAAGTTCATAAAAGTACGAAATCAGTTTTGTTTGAAACCCTAGGTCAAAATCTACAAGTTATATGTTGTGATTTTGAATCGAAAGTCTTTGAATTGTGGTCTAGGCTAAATCTTAGGAAATGAGTACTTTATTATACCATGTGTTGTGCGCATGTGTTGTAGCTGAATATAGATCATCAGATGTATGTCTCAAGTACAGATGTATGATCTTTAGTTAATCTTTTTACACGAGTACTCAGATTCCTGCCATTCAGATTCTGTCCTTATTTTGATTGTTATTTCCTTAAGGTTCTCTTCGTATAAAGATCCTTGTTAGTCCGTGTGCATCTACTGCTTAGCTAATACGTCTCGACAGCTATACTTCAGTGGCAGGTTATCAACCCAGCCACTTAGTATATGTTTTCTTTAAGTCTATAATGTTTCTGTGTAACAGCTGTCAGTCGATACTTCTACCATCGACTGGTTAGCTAATACGGTTGATACCTTTCTAGTATCGGCTACCGCCGATACCACTCTTTTGTTCCGTCCTACATCGGCTATCACATAACCGATCAATTTGAGGTGCACACACGATCTTAGGGTTCTTGCTTTCAGCCGACCCAAGCCGATTTTGATTGCTTTTCCATATCGGTCAAACACGGCCGATCGATCCCTAATTTCCCCATCCATATCCACACACTTCTATCAGTCGATTTATCGACTGAGAGATCGGCTATCTATACTTATCGGTCACACACCCTTAACCACACTCCATTCGGCTATGCGTCACTCAATAGTTGTGCTGACGTAATCGAGTCGATACAACCACACCTAGTTACCTAGAAAAACATTTAAGCACATCTCAGTTAAGACAACTGCTTTAGGAATCATCCTTCTACCAAAGTAATCGATGCTTCCATCGATCGTCTAGGAACCCGATACACTCGTCAATCAGCTAAACCCTCGTTGTTTCCAACCAGCTCTGTTGTAACCCTCAACATGTAGCTGATTCTGATTAATTATCTCCCTAAAGCTTCACCTAAGTTTAGTTTCAGATCTCTTTTGATTGTTATGTGAGTAGCTTGTTAAATGAATGTTGAATTGCAACTTTGTTGTGAAGTAAAATAGTTTTGTGTGCACATTTGAATGTAATGTTACATTACATGTAGATACGACTACTTTCAGCAACGGTACCTGCGAGATCTCCCAGAAGTCTACGGAGGATGTTCCTGAAGACCAAATGAACGTCACCAAGGGATTAACTGAAGCTCCGAACCAAAGTTCGGAAGATGTTAACATTTCTGACTTCAGACCCACCAGTAAAGGCAAGCCCCGGTGCATAACCCAGTATTTCAAATTACTACAATATGCAATCTTATACATCATATATCTTGCATTACGTCTAGGAGTTGCAATGACACCCTAGTTGCATGATATCTTAAGAACCCAATGTACTGTATCCGAGTCCTTTCCGCATAATGCTCTGTTAAATAGGACCGGTAAAAGTCGGGTGATTCCCTGTCACTCGCGCGATATAGGAGTTGCTTGTTTACAATTCTGCAACCACTATAAGGATGATGGGCAGGGTCATGTGTTGTATCATGACCTAAAGTTTACCCTGTCTGTTTTGATAAAAGCGTTAAGGTCGAAATGTGTGGTAGTGGTGGCTAAGCATTTGAAAGTACTAGCCACATACCGCGAAATATGGTAAGCGGTAAGCCTAGCAACCAATCGGCCCGGCAAGTGGACATACTGACCACCACATGTATTTGGTTCTTTTGGTTACTTGATTCGACGTGTGGGAATACGTGTTGCAAGGGCAACCAGGAGTACGGGTTTTGTAGTCGCGCTACAGACGTACGTCCTGCACACATTGGGTGTGCTTATGGTCCTGCAGTCGCTTGGGGTGGCCCTGTCCACAACCCGGAATGAAAGGCAAACGGTTGCTTTGGAACACCCTGTTGGACGTTCCAAGCGTGTGTGTTAGGCTTACCTTGCAAGGTTAAATTCGATTCGGATCGTCCGCCTCTCACGAGGATTGAGACTGCTTATTCCTTCTGCCACATCGAGTAAAAAGTATAATTGTTGATGGAATAATCTTGATGGATGATAATCTATATCTTGCTTGTTTAGTATAGGTGCTTACCTAGAATGGCTAATCAAACTAGAATCTGAAAGCTAAAACTCGAAAATAGGTTATATTCTTAGTTGCTTTTCAGCTAAAACTAAACCCGGAACCATTACAAGCTTTCATGAGTCTAGTTATGGGCTAAAGTATACCCAATCCCGGGTAAGCCTTGCTGAGTATTAGTATACTCAGCCTTGCTAGTTTTATGTTTTTCAGGTAAAGCCTTTGAAGACTCTACTCTTTCCCCGTCATGGCCCTGTGCTCTTCCAGAAGATTGGTCCGAGGAATGGGATCCATCCCCGGCCAATACTGATGATCTCGAGTGATGTCGTGCCCGGGCTTAGCATGGCATCCGTCTTGATGACGTATTGTAAATCATCGCGTATGTTTTTCCGCTGTCAAAAGCCAAAATTTCAACAGTTGTACTGTTTTCTCTAAGTTTGAAATTTCGTATTACTTTTGAAAACTCTTATCATGTAATTCCTTGTGATGTAAAATATGATGGTGATTGTATCTCTGGACTCACCTTCGTGTGAGGTAACCTTATTTGATCCTGTGTATCGGTGGTTTATCGGGACGTTACCCGACAGGCCAAGGGATTATACCGTTTGAAGCACGTTGGAGCCCTCAGGATTGGACTCGCGTACTTGAGCCGGTATAATTCAGGTTGGTTCTGCCACACCCCTCGCCGGGAACACTGCCGCACCGTCACGGCCGCTGCCATCCATCGTCGCCGACCCTGCTCCGTCACTTGTAGATCATGTAGGTCGTGTAGGACCAGTTCTACCCCAGTCAAACCCTCGCCGCCGGTGAGAACACGTCGGACAGAACCGCCAGCCACCGTCGAGAGCTATCGAGGACCCATGTGTAATTAAATGTGCTGTTCTAGGGTTTCCTATGCAAGAAACCGAGGGCCTCTCTGTAAGAACCCTAGCTAGTGTTAGCTGTCAGCTTGTAAAATCCATAGAAAATTGTAGAAAAATCCAAAAATTGCCAAACCGGTTCTGTTAAAAACTAGAATTCAGGCTCTACAACTTTTGTTAATGAAGTTTAGTTTGAAACTAAATACTTTTGAATCTATTTTAAACCTAATTAAAAGAGGTATTTTATGCATAACTCTTGCATACAAGCTTAGCTTCTTATGATCTTTGGTATGTAACTTCTTTAGGTCATGGGTAAGCCAGTATAAAAATTTCATGCTTAGCATAGCTTTGTAGTTTAAGTTCCTTTAACCTTTTACAAATCAAATTAGAAAAGGTTTAAACTTAGGTAAACATATTCCTAAGGCTCTTTTGTCTAGATCTTTTTACCATAGCCTAATATATTGATAATTAGTTCATAATTAAATTTTCAAGAGTTTATAATTTTGATTGCTTGGGATTTGAATTTAAACTTAAAGTTTGAATTCAAATTCAAATATTTTAGTTTCTGTTTCCAGAAAATTATGAAAAAATCACCATATGCTTATTTATTGAAAATAAACTTAACCACAAAAATCCATGGTCAGAACCTTTATGGTTTTAAAAATAAAAATCAAAATTGTCCAAATACTTCAAAGTAATTTTATGACTTAAGTATAACTAATAACTAGGAATCCAAACCCCCCTTGCTTCATGAGTCTATATTAATTAGTTTGTTGGATTGCAACTTTATCATGAAATGAAATCTTTAACTCAAGCACCATTGCACTTAAATCATTGCATATCATGTAGAGTCAGCAACACTCGACGACGGAATCTATGAACTGGTTCATGAACCCGAGCTTGGATTTTCTGAAGATCCTGCGAACGTCGCCGAGATATTAACTGAAGCCCCAAACCAAAGTTCGGAAGTCTTTGACACTCCTGACCCGAACCCCACTCAAGAAGGCAAGCCCCGATGCATACCCCAGTATTTTAATTTATTACAATATTAATTATATATTATATATCTTGCATTATGTCTAGGAGTTGAAATGAAACCCTACATGCATAAATCCTAGGAATCTAATGTATTGTACCCGAGTCCTTATCGCATAGATGCTCCGCTAATAGGACCGGCAGAAGTCGAGTGATTTCCTATCACTCGCGCGATATAGGAGTTGAATGTTTACTATTCTGCAGTCACTATAAGGATGATGGACGGGGTCATGTGTGGTAACATGACTCGGAAGGTTACCTCGTCTATGTTGATAAAAGTTGATAAGGTCGCAGTGTGTGGTAGTGGTGGCTAAGCGTTTGAGAGTACTAGCCACATGCCGCGAAATATGGTAAAGCGGTAAGTCTAGTAACCAATCGGCCTGAGGAGTGGACATACCTCCCACCACTCGTAATTTGGTTTTTCTCACGCACCGACGTGCGGGAGTACGTTCCGCGCAGCGGACAAGAGTACGGTCATGTAGTCTCACTACAGACGTATGTCCTGCACAACTGGTGTGCGTACGGTCCTATAATCGCTTGCGGTGGCCCTGTTCCACGAGTCGGAATGAAAGGCAAACGGTTGCTTCGGAATTATCATTGGATATTCCAAGCGTGTGAGTTAGGTTTTCCTTGCAAGGTTTGGAAATTCGATTCAGAATCGTCAATTTCTCACGGAGATTGAGACTGCTTATTCCTTCTGCCACATAGAGTAAGAAGTATAACTATTGATGGAATAATCTTGATGAATGTTAATCTCTACCTTGCTTTTCTAGTGTAGGTGCTTACCTAGAATGGCTAATCAAGTAGAATCTGAAAGCTAAAATTTGAAAGTAGATCATACTCTTTGTTGCTTTTCAGCTGAAATTAAACCCAGAACCTTTTCAATGCCTTCATTAGTCTAGTTACCTGGCTAAGTATACCACGAAGCGGGTAAGTCTTGCTGAGTATTAATATACTCAGTCTTGCTAGTCTATCTTTCAGGAATGACCTTCGAGAACCCCACGGATAGCCCTGCATGGCCAACTTCTGTTCCGTTTGGCTGGTCCGTGGAGTGGGATCCGTCCCCGGCTGGCATTGACCCTTCTGAGTGACACCAAGCTTTGGGCTGAGTACGGTGTCAACCTTTGCAATGTGCATAGTTAGTGTGTTTATGTTCCTTCCGCTGTGAACTTGGACAAGCTGTGTAGCTTGTCGTGTTAAACACTGTTTGTATAAGTTTACATTAAGTTTCAAAAAGTTTGTAATAATGTTTGCGTTTCTGTAAATTAAAAGTTAATGAGCTGTGCTGCGATGTTAAACTCGCCCTCGTGCGAGGTAAACCTGCTTCGATCCTGTTGAACCGTTGTTGTATCGGGCGGAGACCCGATAGACCAATGAGTTGTTCCGTTTGAAGTGCGTTGAATTAATATCGGCTGTATAGCGATGATTAGCACACTCGAGCCGGAATAATTCAGGCGGTTCTGCCACAACAGATATAATATTACATGGTATACAACCATAGTATAAAAACCTAACTAGTTCGAATTTATACAAGACTTTTCCAAAGTCATAGTATCTGTAGCGGAAAATAAACACGATTCTACAGATGTCACACAATAGATGTTCGAGCTAAGCTCATGCTCAACATCACTCGGAGGGACCTGTGTTGGCCGGGGACGGATCCCACTCCACGGACCAACCATCGGGAAGAGCATAGGGCCATGGTACAGGTGGAGAAGAGTCCTCAGGAGGATTACCTGAACAAAAGCCATAATGCAAGGCTGAGTATTCTAATACTCAGAAAGGCTTACCCATTTCATGGTATATTTAGCCATGTAACTAGACTATGAAGGCTTTAAATAGTTCTGGGTTTAGTTTTCATCTGAAAAGCAACAAAGAGTAGATCCTTACTTTCAAATTTTAGCTTTCAGATTCTAGTTGATTATCCATTCTAGATAAGCAACTATAACTATTCAAGCATAGTAGAATCTTTTAAACAAACATCATCTTTGATAACCATAAGGTTGCTCTTGTTACTCTATGTGGCAAAGGGATCAGGCAGTCTCAATCTCCGCGAGAAACGGACGATTCTAAATCGAATTTCAAAAACCTTGCAAGGCAAACCTAACTCATACGCTTGGAACATCCAATGATCGTTCCAAAGCAACCGTTTGCCCTTCATTCCGACTCGTGGATCAGTGCCACCACAAGCGACTGTAGGACCATACGCACATCCAATGTGCAGGACGTACGTCTGTAGTGCGACTACATGACCGTACTCCTGTCCGCTGTGCGGAACGTACTCCCTCACGTCGGTGCATGAGAAAAACCAAATTTCGAGTGGTGGGGGGTATGTCCACTCCTCGGGCCGATTGGTTACTAGGCTTATCGCTTACCATATTTCAAGGCATGTGGCTAGTACTTTCAACGCTTAACCCCCGCTACCACACACTGCGACCTTATCAAGTTTTAATCAACATAGATGGGGTTTCTTACCAAGGTCATGAATCATAATCACAACCCCGTCCGTCATCCTTATAGTGGTTGCAGAAATGTAAACATTGCAACTCCTATAAAGCACACATATTCATTTCATGATCACAACACAAAAGTTGTAGTATTTTACACAAGGATTCAAACCCAACTGGTTTGACATTTTTCTGAATTTTCTATAATTTTCTACACATTTTTGAAGCTCACAGCTTTTGAATTGGGGGCTCTATAATCTTGCAGGGACACCCTTAGAAAGATTTCAATCATTGCAATTGGGTCCTTGCTCCTTGGAACAGAGAAGCCAGGAGATGCCGGCCAAATTCCAGTGACAACGGTCGCCGGCGGCGAGGGGGAACCGGCTAGGAAGCCTCAAGGGACTAGGGCGAACCTTTTCTGGGGGTGATGTGCAGGTTGGAGATGATCGGAGTAGGTAGAACGACGGCGACCCGAGACGGTGGCGGTGGAGCTCGACGATGGCGACGGTGTTCCGGTGGCCGGAGGGTAGGAGAGCGGCGGGAAAGTGGCTAGATAGCTTCCACGTGATGATATGGTGCTGCTGGTGGACTTGTCAGGAGCTGAGAGGCGGTGGATCAACGGGACGACGGCGAGGCCGAGCGGCGGCGGGAGCTCGAGCTCACCGGCGTAGTGGTCCGGATGTTTTGGTGCAAGAGAGTGGAATTGGGTGGGCTGGTGAGCATCAGTGGGTCGCGGTGGTGCTTGAGGAGCACTGGGTCGGGGATGGGAAGTGGTGGAGGAGGCTGTCGACGGCGAACAGGAGCGGCGACAGAGGTCCGGCGGGGTGTTAAGCGGAGAAGAAACCGAAGAAGTGAAATATGGCTGCAAGAGTGGGTATAAGTAGTCGAAGCGGGCTCCTGGTTATGCTGTGGAGTTAAGAAATGGCACGGCGCATAGTGGTTGCTGCTGGCGACCGGCGGCGAATCATGGCGACCGGGCGGAGCTCGGGCAGAGGTGGGGTGGCATGGCGTGCGCAGAAGAGCACCAGAGGAGGGAAGCTAGGGCGGCAGATGGCTTGGAGACGACGTGTGGATGCTATCCGAGTAAACAATGGTACCGGCGGAGCTGCAGCAGCGATGAGCTATGGCGGCGATGGCAAGGAGCTACTGGTGTGGCAGAACCAACCTGAATTATACCGGCTCAAGTACGCGAGTCCATTCCAGAGGCTCCAACGTGCTTCAAACGGTATAATCCCTTGGTGACGTTGACTTGGTCTTCAGAAAAGTCCTCCGCAGATTCTTGGAAGATCTTGTAGGTACCGTTGCCGAAGTAGTCGTATCTACATGTAATGCAACATTACATTCAAGTGTGCACACAAAACTATTCTACTTCACAATAAAGTTACAATCTAGCACTCATCTAACAGACTACTCACACAACAACCAGAAAGATCTGAATTAAACTTAGACAGAGCTTTAGGGGGACAACTAATTAAGAAGGGCTATATGTTGAAGACTATAACAGAGTCGATTGGATACAATAGGGGTTTAGTTGATAGTTTTGGTAAAGAAGGGAGTTCTCTATACAGTTTTAGGAAATCTGCTGATTTCTGTCTAGAAGAGAAATCAGCATGAGTAGTTTCTGTATATGAGCAGAAGAGATTAACCGGTTTGGTTTTATTGAAGGTTAAAACAGCTGATAGAGATAGGAATATTAAAGGTACTGTGTTACAAGGATAGATCAAGGGAGGATCTTGCCGACTGAATTATCAGCATATTTCTGTTTTATCTGATTGGTTGGTGCATTGGTTTTGGCCTTAATCGATGAGGATGCATCAGGTTTAGCCGATAGATATGCTTTGGTCGGGCCTAACAGAGGCGTGTTTACTGTGCCATCTTACTAATCTAGGGTTGTGTACTTTGACCTATGTAGCCGATTGATAGGTGTATCGGTTTCCTAGTGGATCGATGAAAGCATCGATTACTTTAGCAGAGGGGTGATTCCTAAAGCAGTTATGTCTTAACTGAGATGTGCTTAAGTGTTATCCTAGGTAACTAGGTGCGGTTGCATCGGCTCGATTACGTCAGCACAACAATTGAGTGACGTACAGCCGATTGGAATGTGGTTGAGGATATGTGACCAATAAATATACAACCGATCTCCCAGCCGATAAATCGGCTGATAGAAGTGTGTGGATGAAGATGGAAAAACTAAGAATTGATCGGCCATAACCGATATGGAAAACAACTAGAATCGGCTTGGATCGGCCGATAACAAGAAACCTTAAGATCGTGTGTGCATCTCTGATACATCGACTATGTGTAGCCGATGTAGGACAGAACAAATGAATTGTATCGGCAGTAGCCGATATCAGAAAGATAACAACCGTATCAGATAACCAGCCGATGGTAGAAACATATCAAAGAAACACATCGGCTGACAGCTGTTACACAGAAATATCATAGATTCAAAGAAAACTGATGCTTAGCGGCTGAGCTGACAGCCGATACTGAAGTATAGCCGCAAAGATGTATAAGCTAAGCAGCAGATACACACGAACTAACAGGGATCCTTATACGAAAAGGGCCTTAAGGAGATTGCAATCAAGACGAGAACAATGTCTTGATTGCAGGGATATGAGTACTCGTGTGAAAGGATTGACTAGATATCACATATCTCCACTTGAGATATATGTCCTATGGTTACTTTTCAGCTACAGCACATGCATATCACATAGGATACAAATAAAGCACACATTTCCTAATATTTAACATAGGCCACACTTCAAAGACCTTCAGCTCAAGATCACAACATAAAATTTGTTGATTTTGACTTAGGGTTTCAAACAAAGCTGATTTTGTACTTTTATGAACTTCTTACAAAAATCTATAAAATGTAGAAGTTCACGGATTTGAAATAAAGAAGACTCTAGAAATCTTACAGAAAACACCCTAGAACTTTCTAAATCGAAGCAATTAAGTCCCTGGTCGGGAAAACAGATAACAGGAAGTTAACGACGATATTCCGGCAAAGGAGTCGCCGGCATTAGGAAGATTCAGTGAATCAGGGCAAACCTTGGGTAAGCCTTGGTTGTAGAGGAGAACGAGCGGAAAGTGAATTCCCGCGATGAATAGAGTAGGCGACGAGAAGAGCTCGACGGTGACGAAGAGTAGAAGTTGCTGGATGTCGTGGATCATGGGACGAGACGATGGAGACGGATTGGTTCGCTAGGTTGACTCCTCCACAAGCCTCAGGGTTTCCTTGCTCACAGCCAAGCCTCCACTGTTCACGCGCGTGTGCAGCAGAAACATGGTCGGCACACTCGCGTAGCCTCCGGCAGGATCGCCGTGCCTGGCCGCATTTCCTGTGTGCTGCTCCCGTTTTGACCTCTGCATGGGTGGAGGGAGCTCGCCGTGTCTGGCTACTCCGTGGCTCCTCCGAGCTCGTTACGCCCAATTGTCGCCTTTGCTCCGTAGCTTCTCTTTCTGATTCGCCACGCCATACTCACACCTCCGCCTTCGCGAGGACCGTGGTCTTTCTGTATTAGGGCCGTGCCTTCCGCTGCCTTTTCCTCGACGGCCTCTAATATCCATCACACGCGACCCTCTTGCACCCAACTCGGTCGCGGCCTGAGCTCGCCCAGCGGAAACACCGTCATGCGTTGTACGCCACCACCCTGCACGTCGTTGCTCGGCACGTCGTTGCCCTGCACAGTTACTCCTCTTCTCCTGTTGTCAGACCCGCACTTGCTCCGGCCTTGCCGAATCATTCCCGCGCACGCCCGAACTGCGTGCGCCCATGGCCCGCGCCACACCTGCTGCACCACCCTTCTTCTGCTCACACGCTAACACGCTACGGCCGCAGCTCCGCCTGCGTCTGCGCCGCATGCCTGCACTGCTAGCCGCTCGCGCGTTCACACGCTCTTGCTGCCACTCCAGCCATCACGCTGCTTCCGCTGCGCAGCGCCCAGCTCCCACACTTGCTCGCTGCTGCCATCTGAGCCAGCGCCTCATGGGCTTGCACGTCCGCACCGCCTGCCTGCTCGGCCTCCGCTCCACCTGCGCATGCTCGCTCGCGCCACTACCGTACCCTCGCCGGCTCTCTGTGTCCGCGCTCCAGTCGAGCCGCCCTGCATCACCGGTTCCCCCCCCCCCCCCCGCCTGGCTCGCTCCCGCGCGCCTCCACACTTCCTCACGCCAGAGCCTGCTCCCAAGCCGCGCGTCAACGCCTGTTGCCGCTCGCCTAGCACCAGCGCCGCTCCTCCCGTGCACGCCTGCTGCGGCTAGCCGCCCGCGCTCGCGCTGCTCCCGCGCGTGTTCTCGCTCCGCGCGCCTGCGCCACCGCCAGCCCGCGCCGCCTACGCACCTCCTGCGCCGCGCCGAGCCGTCGCTTGCCGCACGGCTGGGCCCACTTGCCCGCGCGCCGAGCCGCCGCCTGCCCGCGCGCTGCCCTAGCGCCGGCCTGCGCTCCCGAGCCGAGCCGCGCCTCCGCTCGCTCCAGACGCGCGTGCGCTGCGCCGCCCCCGCACCGAGCCGCCCACCGCGCGCCTGCTGCCGCAGCCGCCAGCCCCCGCACAAGCCCGAGCTGCTCGCCCGCGTGGGGCCGCCAGCACACCGCCAGCCGCCGGCCGAGCCCACACCGGCCTTCAGCAAGCAGAGGAAGGGAGGTAGGGAGGGGATAAGAGAGAGGGAGGTATCACTGCCAGTGAAAGAAAGAGGGAACCAAGTAGAAGAAGAACAGAGAGAGAAGAAAGAGGAATGGATTTCCCCAAGGACTTATGCGTAATTATAGAAAACTACAAGGGTCTATCTGTAAAACAACATTCCCCATCAATCTAAAACCCGAATGAAGAAATGCCCAAAACAAAAGTTGGAGAGTTTTTCAAACTCTACAACATTGCTTTAGGGCTCAACTTCAAAAACTCAAAACTTGTATCTTTACATGTGAAGTTTTGAACAAAAGTTGGATTTGAATTGCTTTTGTCCTAAAGAGTGAAACTTTATAAAATTCAGGACCTAAATGCAAGCATTTATGACACGCCATGATGACGGGATAGACTCGTCATAATGATTGGATAGACATGTCATGATGACTTGCACTTTTACACTTTAGTCCTGAGTAAATTTGAAAGTTACTTTTGTAAATCAAATACTTGCGTAAAAGGACTTGTACTTTTTATAAAAATTACATAAATACCCCTATTTTTACCATTTTACCCAAAATTTTTACACACTTCAACACACACTTTTCAATTACAACTTTCAAATAAACATATATATTTCAAATGAAACTTTTGGATAAATATATATTTTTTACAAGACATAAGGTAAGAAAAACATATTTGCAAAACTACCCTTCACTTAATTTGAGATTACCTCCCATCCAAATACATTTTGCAAAAACAACCCTAGGTTTTTTTGTAATACAAAAATACCCCTTTTTACTTGCACTTTAAATTTTCAAAAGCTTCACATAACACACACAAGCGTTACACTAATAAACACATACTTCACACTAACAAAATATTTGCCTAGCATTACAAATACATGAACTGTCACAGCGTCCCCCCCTAAAAAGAATCTCGTCCCGAGATTCGGACGAAAGATTATTAATGGGAGAGAAGCAAATCACCCATCAAAGATAACAGAAAACAATCACACTAGAGAAGTAAAAGCCGTTGGAATATGTCGAGATGAGTATGATGAGAGCATGGATAGATTGTACATGTATGAGTTTTGACGAGAGAAGAGAGAGAAAGGTGATCAAGTTCTCATAAAATTAAGATCACCACATGACGAGGATAAATGTCGGCGACATTCATCACAAAGCTCATGGATAGCAAGTGAGGATAGTACAAGAGATTGACAAAGTGATGTTTGAAACATTTCTGCTCAGAGTTTGTTGCTTGAATAATTTGGATGATGTTGATTGCAAAACATGCTTATTTATACCAATGCAATCAAGGAGTAATGATAAAATGCTCCAATTTAGAGTGCAATGCTCGATATATAACCATGAACATAATGCACTATTGGGATGTATAATTGCAATGATGATGCAACACGAGGATGGAGGATTTCATGCACGACCAAAATGGTGCATATGACACAATGCGATTACCATGATGCTGACCAAATGATGCATACACCATGATGCAAGGATGATGATACTTGCTATGTATGCACGTATGAAATGCATGAAGTATGATGCATACCTTCATGAGTTGATGATGCATATGACTCGCATTCTACAACCGTTCTCTCGTAACTAACACCTGGGTAGTTCTATATCCTTAAGCGAAGATCAAAAGTTAGGACACTAGTAAGGTTGCATAAAAAGAGATTGCAGTGGGGTTACGTCACATATACCTAGTCACCAGTGCGCTCCTAATGGCTCAATCATGTGACTGCAGTACACATGAGGCCTTAGGTTCCGACACGGCATCATGGTCATGTGATTAAACACCACCACAAAAGAGGAATAGCAACCTTGTAGTGCCAACAGCAACAAGATAGGTCTTAAGAAACCCAAGATAACCCAAAGTTGTATCGGAGGCACGCCCGTTAGTTAGTCTACGGGTTTTCGATGATGATGCAACACCACGCACTGACCAAAGATGATATATGTCATGATGCATGACTTTTGCTGGGAGAATTGTATTCAAAAAGTAATTATGGTCATAAATCTTTTTAATTTATCTAAAATCATCTGAGCAAAAATTGAAGGTGCACTTTCAGATGTTGTAACCAGAATAGCCAACAATATAAGGTACAACATCAAGAGAAAATAAATGAATCACTGAAGGATGGATTCATGGGTTTGCTAACAATTATCAAGGTTTAACTATCAAAAGAAAAGCTCAATGGTTTTGCCGAAGCAGATTCAAAGCAAGATCAAGGGTTTGATTTAGCTGTCAAGCTAAGATCGGCGATAGGGTTCAAACATAATTCAACCCACTTGATTCACAAAAGACCTCCTCAACTCCAGGTTAGCCTAGCATATTACGTTGGCTCCTACAACACAAAGTCTAGACGGCATTCGGATACAAGCACACATTTTAGTACAATAACATAACAAGCAAAGCAATCAAATCAATCCAAGATGACATAATGCATGCACGTTCTACACGTCCTCACAAACAAAAATAACTGCCAAGTAACCTTGGTCTTACGTGGTTAAGTACGGTGGCATCATATAAATACGTCTCTCCCTATCATATCTAGTCGATAGATCCTAACCGTTCAGAACCTATCGAATCGTGGTTAGCATTCCTGCAGAAAACCACAAGGTATATATATACCGAACCTTTCATGCCAGCATGTCATGAAAGCGTCCCCAAACATTACTGTTCACTGTAGAAACAGCATCTACACAATTACCGCCGTACGGACAATGTTAACATACGTTATCAAGATAACGTATTCACGGGGGTACCGCAAAATGCGGGGGTATTGCTATTCATACCCTGTACCTAACTATATACTCCCAATGTAGTCAACCGAAGTTGGTACATTGGCAGCATCTCAAGTAGGCCACTGCTTGAGAAACAGCGTTCGGTTCGCATCACCGACGGGAAGGCCAAGCTCCTCAGTTGGCTGAGGTTTCTTACCTTCTTACCTCATCGTCGAAGGTGTCGTTACAGAATGTAAGGTTGGGTTGTGCATGAATTTAAGTTTTGACAGAAAAGTAATGCTGGTAGTTAAGGTTATATATATATATTATTGCCACCTCCAATTCCCTCATAAGCATTACCCTAGGGCTTTACGTACTAAACACAATCCTTAACAAATCCAACGCGGCTTTGCCAAACATTTTGTTGGTCAAACTTTTATACTGAAAGCATTTTTAAGGTAAAATGTATCTCTAGAGTAACCTTATAGCTCTGATACCGGTTGTGGCAGAACCAACCTGAATTATACCGGCTCAAGTACGCGAGTCCATTCCTGAGGGCTCCAACGTGCTTCAAACGGTATAATCCCTTGGTGACGTTGACTTGGTCTTCAGAAAAGTCCTCCGTAGATTCCTGGAAGATCTTGTAGGTACCGTTGCCGAAGTAGTAGTATCTACATGTAATGCAACATTACATTCAAGTGTGCACACAAAACTATTCTACTTCATAATAAAGTTACAATCTAGCACTCATCTAACAGACTACTCACACAACAACCAGAAAGATCTGAATTAAACTTAGACAGAGCTTTAGGGGGACAACTAATTAAGAAGGGCTATATGTTGAAGACTATAACGGAGTCGATTGGATACAACAGGGGTTTAGTTGATAGTTTTGGTAAAGAAGAGAGTTCTCTATACAGTTTTAGGAAATCTGCTGATTTCTGTCTAGAAGAGAAATCGGCATGAGTAGTTTCTGTATATGAGCAGAAGAGATTAACCGGTTTGGTTTTATTAAAGGTTAAAACGGCTGATAGAGATAGGAATATTAAAGGTACTGTGTTACAAGGATAGATCAAGGGAGGATCTTGCCGATTGAATTATCAGCATATTTCTAGTTTATCTGATTGGTTGGTGCATTGGTTTTGGCCTTAACCGATGAGGATGCATCAGGATTAGCCGATAGATATGCTTTGGTCATGGCTAACAGAGGTGTGTTTACTGTGCGATCTTACTAATCTAGGGTTGTGTACTTTGACCTATGTAGCCGATTGATAGGTGTATCGGTTTCCTAGTGGATCGATGAAAGCATCGATTACTTTAGCAGAGGGGTGATTCCTAAAGCAATTGTGTCTTAACTGAGATGTGCTTAAGTGTTATCCTAGGTAACTAGGTGCGGTTGCATCGGCTCGATTACGTCAGCACAACAATTGAGTGACGTACAGCCGATTGGAATGTGGTTGAGGATATGTGACCAATAAATATACAACCGATCTCCCAGCCGATAAATCGGCTGATAGAAGTGTGTGGATGAAGATGGAAAAACTAAGAATTGATCGGCCATAACCGATATGGAAAACAACTAGAATCGGCTTGGATCAGCCGATAACAAGAAACCTTAAGGTCGTGTGTGCATCTCTGATACATCGACTATATGCAGCCGATGTAGGACAGAACAAATGAATTGTATCGGCAGTAGCTGATATCAGAAAGATAACAACCGTATCAGCTAACCAGCCGATGGTAGAAACATATCAAAGAAACACATCGGCTGACAGCTGTTACACAGAAATATCATAGATTCAAAGAAAACTGATGCTTAGCGGCTGAGCTGATAGCCGATACTGAAGTATAGCTGCAAAGATGTATAAGCTAAGCAGCAGATACACACGAACTAACAGGGATCCTTATACGAAAAGGGCCTTAAGGAGATTGCAATCAAGATGAGAACAATGTCTTGATAGCAGGGATATGAGTACTCGTGTGAAAGGATTGACTAGATATCACATATCTCCACTTGAGATATATGTCCTATGGTTACTTTTCAGCTACAGCACATGCATATCACATAGGATACAGATAAAGCACACATTTCCTAATATTTAACATAGGCCACACTTCAAAGACCTTCAGCTCAAGATCACAGCATAAAATTCGTAGATTTTGACTTAGGGTTTCAAACAAAGCTGATTTTGTACTTTTATGAACTTCTTACGAAAATCTATAAAATTTAGAAGTTCACGGATTTGAAATAAAGAAGACTCTGGAAATCTTACAGAAAACACCCTAGAACTTTCTAAATCGAAGCAATTAAGTCCCTGGTCGGGAAAACAGATAACAGGAAGTTAACGACGATATTTCGGCAAAGGAGTCGCCGGCATTAGGAAGATTCAGTGAATCAGGGCAAACCTTGGGGTAGCCTTGGTTGTAGAAGAGAACGAGCGGAAAGTGAATTCCCGCGATGAATAGAGTTGGCGACGAGAAGAGCTCGACGGTGACGAAGAGTAGAAGTTGCTGGATGTCGTGGATCATGGGACGAGACGATGGAGACGGATTGGTTCGCTAGGTTGACTCCTCCACAAGCCTCAGGGTTTCCTTGCTCACGGCCAAGCCTCCACTGTTCACGCGCGTGTGCTGCAGAAACATGGTCGGCACACTCGCGTAGCCTCCGGCAGGATCGCTGTGCCTAGCCGTATTTCCTGTGTGCTGCTCCCGTTTCGACCTCTGCATGGGTGGAGGGAGCTCGCCGTGTCTGGCTACTCCGTTGCTCCTCCGAGCTCGTTACGCCCAGTTGTCGCCTTCGCTCCGTAGCTTCTCTTTCCGATTCGCCACGCCATACTCACACCTCCGCCTTCGCGAGGACCGTGGTCTGTCTGTATTAGGGCCGTGCCTTCCGCTGCCTTTTCCTCGACGGCCTCTAATATCCATCACGCGCGACCCTCTTGCACCCAACTCGGTCGCGGCCTGAGCTCGCCCAGCGGAAACACCGTCATGCGTTGTACGCCGCCACCCTGCACGTCATCGCTCGGCACGTCGTTGCCCTGCACAGTTAATCCTCTTCTCCTGTTGTCGGACCCGCGCTCGCTCCGGCCTTGCCGAATCATTCCCGCGCACACCCAAACTGCGTGCGCCCTGGGCCCGCGCCACACCTGCTGCGGCCACCCTTCTTCTGCTCACACGCTGCCACGCTACGGCCGCAGCTCCGCCCGCGTCTGCGCCGCGTGCCTGCACTGCTAGCCGCTTGCGCGTTCACACGCTCCTGCTGCCACTCCAGCCGTCACACTGCTTCCGCTGCGCAGCGCCCAGCTCCCACGCTTGCTCGCTGCTGCCGTCTGAGCCAGCACCTCATGGGCTTGCACGTCCGCGCCGCGAGCCACTCGCGCGCCTGCCTGCTCGGCCTCCGCTCCACCTGCGCGCGCTCGCTCGCGCCACTGCCGCACCCTCGCCGGCTCTCTGTGTCCGCGCTCCAGTTGAGCCGCCCTGCATCACTGGTTCCCCCCCCCCCGCCTGGCTCGCTCCCGCGCGCCTCCACACTTGCTCGCGCGCCAGAGCCTGCTCCCAAGCCGCGCGTCAATGCCTATTGCGGCTCGCCTAGCACCGGCGCCGCTCCTCCCGTGCACGCCTGCTGCGGCCGGCCGCCCGCGCTAGCGCTGCTCCCGCGCGTGTTCTCGCTCCGCGCGCCTGCGCCACCGCCAGCCCACGCCGCCTACGCGCCTCCTGCACCGCGCCAAGCCGTCGCTTGCCGCGCACCTGGGCCCGCTTGCCCGCACGCCGAGCCGCCGCCTGCCCGCGCGCTGCCCCAGCGCCGGCCTCCGCTCCCGAGCCGAGCGGCGCCTCCGCTCGCTCCAGACGCACGTGCGCTGCACCGCCCCCGCACCGAGCCGCCCACCGCGCGCCTGCTGCCGCAGCCGCCAGCCCCCGCGCAAGCCCGAGCTGCTCGCCCGCGTGGGGCCGCCAGCACACCACCAGCCGCCGGCCGAGCCCACGCCGGCCTTCAGCAAGCAGAGGAAGGGAGGTAGGGAGGGGATAAGGGAGAGGGAGGTACCACTGCCAGTGAAAGAAAGAGGGAACCAAGTAGAAGAAGAACAGAGAGAGAAGAAAGAGGAATGGATTTCCCCAAGGACTTATGCGTAATTACAGAAAACTGCAAGGGTCTGTCTGTAAAACAAAATTTCCCATCAATCTAAAACCCGAATGACGAAATGCCCAAAACAAAAGTTGGAGAGTTTTTCAAACTCTACAACATTGCTTTAGGGCTCAAGTTCAAAAACTCAAAACTTGTATCTTTACACGTGAAGTTTTGAACAAAAGTTGGATTTGAATTGCTTTTGTCCTAAAGAGTGAAACTTTATAAAATTCAGGACCTAAATGCAAGCATTTATGACACACCATGATGACGGGATAGACTCGTCATAATGGTTGGATAGACATGTCATGATGACTTGCACTTTTACACTTTAGTCCTGAGTAAATTTGAAAGTTACTTTTGTAAATCAAATACTTGCGTAAAAGGACTTGTACTTTTTATAAAAATTACATAAATACCCCTATTTTTACCAGTTTACCCAAAATTTTTACACACTTCAACACACACTTTTCAAATACTACTTTCAAATAAACATATATATTTCAAATGAAACTTTTGGATAAATATATGTTTTTTACAAGACATAAGGTAAGAAAAACATATTTGCAAAACTACCATTCACTTAATTTGAGATTACCTCCCATCCAAATACATTTTGCAAAAACAACCCTAGGTTTTTCTGTAATTACAAAAATACCCCTTTTTACTTGCACTTTAAATTTTCAAAAGATTCACATAGCACACACAAGCGTTACACCAATAAACACATACTTCACGCTAACAAAATATTTGCCTAGCATTACAAATACATGAACTGTCACAACTGGCGGCTCGAGCGATGGCATGGCGCGCGCGGGGAAGGCCAGCAGGAGGAGCTAAGGCGGTGGGCGAGCTCGGGGGCGACGTGATGAGGACATCGCCACTAACGATACATCCACACCTACACCAGTATCTACTTCAACAACACCTCTTGGTCCTATTACTCACGCTCGTGCTCGTCGGCTTACCCATCAAGTAAGTTCACTCTTAAGATCAGGTGCATCATATTTAGAGAATGGAGACACGTGCACTCTTGTTTTACTCAGGAACAATGGATTGGATCAAAAGGAAAGAGGCATCGCGCAGGCTGGATTCGGACTGCAGGACAGACACGATTTGTGACAGCTGCCACGACTTCATCCGGACTCCCTTTTGGTCGGTCAAGTACTTTCTAGAAAGCTTATCAAATCTACTTTCCAACGGATCCGGAATCACCTCAATATCTGTTCGGAGTCAACCGCAATCCTAGATTTACTACAGAGTCCTTTTCAGCCACGGTGCTGCATCACCCTAATTGGGCCCAACGGGCCGTGTATCAAGTTGAGTCCAAGACGGATGCGTCCTAGAGTTGGAACACGACCCCAGCACCCTTGTGGTCATTCTCCCACTTCTTTATAACCTTTATCCGCCGTCAAGAATACTCGGGTTTTGTTAGATGCAAGTTTAGCTTTTGCTACTTCCTTGTAGACGCGCGTACTGATCCAGCCGCCCGTCCTCTTGTTTTCGGAACCCCACCATAATTGAGATTTGGTTTGAGACCTTCAATTACATCTCGTAATTTCAGTACTTGTTCTACTTGTTCTTGCTAGTTCTTCGATTGCTTGCAGGACAAGTGACCTAGTGGTCGGGTGTCGCGCTCCACAAGATCACGGCAACCAAAGGAGGTGGTGTATTGGTTGCTAAGGCGCAGCATCCTTGGAAGGCTGTAGTCGGGCCGTGTACGTCATCTCCTCTATCAATCGAGTTATTCCATGCCTCTCATCGAAAGATCAGAAACAAACCCTAACAGGTTCACATCAGTTGGTAATCAGAGCAAGGTTGTTCGGTGAGAGACTTCTAATCCTTCGCTATTTTTATTTTCCTACAGTCTAGAAAAAGCCAAAAATAGTAGAATTTTTCCCCCCACCGCAATCCTATAGACCCTTTTGAGCCTTTACTAGTACCTCTTAGTTAGGGCTTGTTGAGTTTTCGATTGCATCGGTTGTGTCGAGTTGCTGGTCTTAGTTATAGTCCTTTAGAGTTTCAAGTTCTTGTCACGTTTGGTCACGTACGTTACCTTTTTAATCACTGTTTTGGCTGAATCAGAATACACTTTGGTTGTCAAATTCGACTTGGAATCGGTTAAGCACGTGTTGGCCGAGACCGATTTGAATTCGGGTAGCCTATTCATCTTGTGGTTGCCGAATCTGAGTGCCTCTTTGTTATCAAGTCTGAGTTAAATTCGGTGCTGGTTGCATCTGAGTCCGAACTGTGCACCAGAGGCAATAACACTTCACACATATATTTAAGTTTCGGCCTACTCCAGAGAGAGAGAGAGAGAGAGAGTGTGTGTGTATACCCCTACTCTTTCTGGAAAAAGCGTGTGTGGTGACTTGCTCACTTGTATTCCTTTGTTCATAGAATCTGTTTTTGAGGTTCCCCTAAAAAAAAGAGAAAAAAAGAAAAAAAGAAAAAAGGATTAGTGTTAAAAAAAATAAAAAAAGCACGGGGCTAATTCATTGCGTTTGTTTTTCCCTTCTGTTCGGAGTGGTGCTTTGTGACTTCCTTTGTGTCCAGGCTCGCGTCTCTAGCATGGTCAAGACTAGGACCAGCACAGTACCACCGTTGAACGATTATTCAGCTTGCTTTTGTGACTAACGTGGTGCTAGTACTTCCTTGTTCCAGCCCACCTACAGCTCCACATATCCGACTACAGCTCCACAGGTCTTGTTGCTGCAGCGCTGATACACTTCATTCCACGGTTGCGGACTTGTTGGTTGCCGTCCCCTCCTTGCAGCAAGGTAAGAATTGGTAAGAACTTGTGCAACAGGTTGAGAGTGAGCGCCTTGCAGTAGCTACACCCTATTAGCTGTAGGGATTTTACTACTTCACTTGTTTTTCTTGTTGTCCTTGTCTTTCTCACCATGGCAGGCTCCGAGGAGGAGGATCATAGCTTGCATCAGTCTCCACGTACCAGGGGCATCATACAACATTTTGAAAGGCAAGTGCAGCGGCACACAGAGGGACTTGATAATGATATGCAGGTGACGAATGACAAGATTGGACAATTGGAGGCTACGCAGATTGCCACCAAAACCAAGCTTATGGGCCTGGAGACAGCGGTCGGCAATATTGACAAGAGTCTCGCTGCTCTTTTGCGGCGTTTTGATGAGCTCCATGCGAAGACCAACGAACAGCGTGATGATTGGGCGGATGAATATATTGCTGATACTGAACAGAATGAACAAGACGCTCGCCATCGCCGCCGGCTACGCACTAATCATAGAGGTATGGGTGGTTTTCGCCACCGTGAGGTACGCAACAATGATGATGCTTTCAGCAAGATTAAATTTAAGATACCTCCTTTTGATGGTACATATGACCCTGATGCATACATTACTTGGGAAATTGCTGTTGATCAAAAGTTTGCATGCCATGATTTTCCTGAGAATGCACGTGTTAGGGCTGCTACTAGTGAGTTCACTGATTTTGCTTCTGTTTGGTGGATAGAACGTGGCAAGAAAAATGCTGATGACATGCCACAAACTTGGGATGCTTTGAAACGGGTCATGTGGGCTGAGATTCGTTCCTTCTTACTATGCACGTGATCTGTTACATAAGTTACAACAATTGAGGCAGGGCACTAGAAGTGTAGAAGAATATTATCAGGAATTGCAAATGGGTATGCTACGTTGTAATTTAGTGGAGGGTGAGAAATCTGCTATGGCTAGATTTTTGGGCGGGTTAAATAGAGAAATTCAGGACATTCTTGCGTATAAAGATTATACTAACGTAACCCGTTTGTTCCATCTTGCTTGTAAAGCTGAAAGGGAGGTACAGGGACGACGTGCTAGTGCTAGGTCTAATGTTTCTGCAGGTAAATCTACATCATGGCAGCCACGCACGACTACTTCTATGGGCGGACGTGCACCTGTACTAGCTCCTTCACCGAGTCATACAGCAGCGTCTTCTCCATCCAGTGATAAGCCATGCGCTCCTCCCACCACTTCAGCAACCAAGACTGTCCAGAAACCAGCCGCTAGTGCTTCCTCGGTTGCATCCACGGGTAGAACAAGGGATGTCCAGTGTCATCGGTGCAAGGGCTTTGGGCACATGCAGCGTGACTATCCTACCAAGCGCGTTTTGGTGGTCAAAGATGATGGTACGTATTCCTCTGCTAGTGATTTTGATGATGATACACTTGCCTTGTTTGCTGCTGACCATGCAGGTAATGAGGGACCACCAAACGAACATATTGATGCAGGGGCAGCCGAACACTACGAGAGTATCATTGTGCAGCGTGTGCTTAGTGCACAAATGGAGAAGGCGGAGCAAAATCAGCGACACACGCTGTTTCAAACTAAGTGTGTCATTAAAGAGCGTTCTTGTCGTATGATTATTGATGGAGGTAGCTGCAACAATTTGGCTAGCAGCGAACTGGTGGAGAAGCTTGTACTCAGCACCAAACCACACCCACACCCGTATCACATTCAATGGCTAAACAACAGTGGTAAGGCTAAGGTAACGAGGCTGGTGCGCATTAATTTTGCAATCGGAGCATATCATGATGTTGTTGAGTGCGATGTTGTGCCTATGCAAGCTTGCCATATTCTGCTCGGTAGGCCTTGGCAGTTTGATACGGATTGTGTGCATTATGGTAGATCAAATCAGTTTTCGCTCTTGCACCATGATAAGAAAATTGTGTTGCTTCCTATGTCTCCTGAAGCTATTGTGCGTGATGATACTGCTAGAGCTGCCAAAGCTAAAAGTGAGACCAATAAAATTGTCAAGTCAGTTGCTAATAAGCAAGATGAGATATGCTTGAAAGGGACTTGCTTGCTTGCTACTAAATCTGATATTAATTACTTGATTGCTACCATTTATGTTGCCTATGCTTTGGTGTGCAAAGATGCTTTGATTTCCATTCATGATATGCAGCACTCTTTGCCCCCTGCTGTCGCTAACATTTTGCAGGAGTATTCTGATGTGTTTCCAAGTGAAATACCAGCGGGGCTGCCACCAATACGAGGGATTGAGCACCAAATTGATCTGATTCCAGGTGCATCGCTGCCCAACCGTGCGCCGTACAGGACCAATCCGGAAGAAACAAAAGAGATTCAGCGACAAGTGCAAGAACTACTCGATAAAGGTTATGTACGTGAGTCCCTTAGTTCTTGTGCTGTTCCGGTTATTTTAGTCCCCAAGAAAGATGGAACGTGGCGTATGTGTTTCGATTGTAGAGCTATTAACAATATCACAATTCGATATCGACATCCTATTCCACGTTTGGATGATATGCTTGATGAATTGAGTGGTGCTGTTGTGTTTACCAAAGTTGATTTGCGTAGTGGGTACCACCAGATTCGCATGAAATTGGGAGATGAATGGAAAACTGCTTTCAAAACTAAGTTCGGGTTATATGAGTGGTTAGTCATGCCTTTTGGGTTAACTAATGCACCTAGCACCTTTCATTGGCAAATTAATGAACGAGGTTCTGCGTGCTTTCATTGGCAAATTTGTTGTGGTCTACTTTGATGATATATTGATTTACAGCAAATCTATGGAGGCACATCTTGATCATCTACGTGCTGTTTTTACTACTTTACGTGATGCACGTTTATTTGGTAACCTTGAGAAGTGCGTCTTTTGCACAGATCGAGTATCTTTTCTTGGCTATGTTATCACTCCACAGGGAATTGAAGTTGATCAAGCTAAGGTGGAAGCTATTCAGGGATGGCCTGTACCAAAGACCATCACACAGGTGCGGAGTTTTCTAGGACTTGCTGGGTTCTATCGTCGCTTCGTGAAGGATTTCAGCACCATTGCGGCACCGTTGAATGCGCTTACGAAGAAGGGGGTGCCCTTTTCTTGGGGCACCACACAAGAGAATGCGTTCACCATGTTGAAAGATAAGTTGACACATGCACCTCTCCTCCAACTTCCTGATTTTAATAAGACCTTTGAGCTTGAATGTGATGCTAGTGGAATTGGTTTGGGTGGTGTCTTGTTACAAGATGGTAAACCTATTGCATATTTTAGTGTGAAATTGAGCGGACCTATTCTGAATTATTCTACTTATGACAATGCTCTTGTGCGCACATTAGAAACATGGCAGCATTATTTGTGGCCCAAAGAATTTGTTATCCATTCTGATCATGAATCTTTGAAACATATTCGTAGTCAAGGAAAACTGAACCGTAGACATGCTAAGTGGGTTGAATTTATTGAATCTTTTCCTTATCTCATCAAACACAAGAAAGGGAAAGAGAATGTCATTGCTGATGCTTTGTCTAGGCGATATACTTTGTTGACACAACTTGATTGCAAGATTTTTGGTTTGGACACAATTAAAACATAATATGTGAATGATGCTGATTTTAAGGATGTTTTGCTGCATTGTAAGGATGGAAAAGCATGGAACAAATTCATCGTCAATGATGGGTTTGTGTTTCGAGCTAACAAGCTATGCATTCCAGATAGCTCCGTTCGTTTGTTGTTGTTACAGGAAGCGCATGGCGGTGGCTTGATGGGGCATTTTGGAGCAAAGAAGATAGAGGATGTACTTGCTGGTCATTTCTTTTGGCCAAAAATGAGTAGAGATGTGGAGCGATTTGTTGCACACTGCACTACATGTCAGAAAGCTATGTCACGTTAAATCCACATGGTTTGTATATGCCTTTACCAGTTCCTAGTGCTCCTTGGGAGGATATTTCTATGGATTTTGTGTTGGGATTGCCTAGAACTAGGAAGGCATGTGATAGTGTTTTTGTGGTTGTGGATAGATTTTCCAAGATGGCACACTTTATTCCATGTCATAAAACTGATGATGCTACACATGTTGCTGATTTATTCTTTCGAGAAATTGTTCGTTTGCATGGTGTGCCAAACACAATTGTTTCTGATCGTGATGCCAAATTTCTTAGCCACTTTTGGAGAACTTTATGGGCACAATTGGGAACTAAGCTTCTATTTTCTACCACTTGTCATCACCAAACTGATGGTCAAACTAAAATAGTTAATCGAACCTTGTCTACCATGTTAAGGGCTGTTTTAAAGAAGAATATTAAGTTGTGGGAAGAATGTTTGCCTCATGTTGAGTTTGCTTATAATTGTTCCATGCATTCTACTACAAAGATGTGCCCTTTTGAGATTGTTTATAGCTTGATTCCTCGTGCTCCTATTGATTTAATGCCTTTGCCCACTTCTGAAAAATTGAACTTTGATGCTAAGCAACGTGCTGAACTGATGTTAAAACTGCATGAAACAACTAAAGAAAACATAGAGCGCATGAATTCTAAGTATAAGCTTGCTGGTGATAAAGGTAGAAAGCAATTGATTTTTGAACCTAGTGAATTGGTTTGGTTGCACTTGAGAAAGGATAGGTTTCCTGCTTTGAGAAAATCTAAGTTGATGCCTCGGGCTGATGGACCGTTTAAAGTGCTAGAACGAATTAATGATAATGCATATAAGCTAGACCTGCCTGTGGATTTTGGGGTTAGTCCCACATTTAACATTGCAGATTTGAAGCCATATTTGGGAGTGGACGATGAGCTTGAGTCGAGAACGACTCAAATGCAAGAAGGGGAGGATGATGAGGACATCGCCACTAACGATACATCCACACCTACACCAGTATCTACTTCAACAACACCTCTTGGTCCTATTACTTGCGCTCGTGCTCGTCGGCTTACCCATCAAGTAAGTTCACTCTTAAGCTCAGGTTCATCATATTTAGAGAATGGAGACACGTGCACTCTTGTTTTACTCAGGAACAATGGATTGGATCAAAAGGGAAGAGGCATCGCGCAGGCTGGATTCGGACTGCAGGACAGATACGACTTGTGACGGCCGCCAGGACTTCATCCGGACTCTGTTTTGGTTGGTCAAGTACTTTCTGGAAAGCTTATCAAATCTACTTTCCAACGGATCTGGAATTACCTCAATATCTGTTCGGAGTCAACCGCAATCCTAGATTTACTACAGAGTCCTTTTCAGCCACGATGCTGCGTCACCCTAATTTGGCCCAATGGGCCGTGTATCAAGTTGAGTCCAAGACGGATGCGTCCTAGAGTTGGAACACGACCCCAGCACCCTTGTGGTCGTTCTTCCACTTCTTTATAACCTTTAGCCGCCATCAAGAACACTCGGGTTTTGTTAGATGCAAGTTTAGCTTTTGCTAATTCCTTGTAGACGCACATGCTGATCCAGCCGCCCGTCCACTTGTTTTCGGAACCCCACCATAATTGAGATTCGGTTTGAGACCTTCAATTATATCTCATAATTTCAGTACTTCTTCTACTTGTTCTTGCTAGTTCTTCGATTGCTTGCAGGACAAGTGCCCTAGTGGCCGGGTGTCGCGCTCCACAAGATCGCGGCAACCAAAGGAGGTGGTGTATCGGTTGCTAAGGCGCAGCATCCTTGGAAGGCTGTAGTCGGACCGTGAATGTCGTTTGCTCTATCAATCAAGT
The DNA here is from genome assembly GCF_002211085.1 of Panicum hallii. Classification (NCBI taxonomy): domain Eukaryota; kingdom Viridiplantae; phylum Streptophyta; class Magnoliopsida; order Poales; family Poaceae; genus Panicum; species Panicum hallii. The sequence goes on along the minus strand of NC_038046.1, from coordinate 30,236,281 downwards.
TATTCCATGCCTCTCATCGAAAGATTAGGAACAAACCCTAACGGGTTCACATCACCACGCGTGGAGCGGTGCTAGAGCAGTGGTCGGCCTTGGGCGGCGCGGCAATGGCAGCGGGCGGTGGCGCTGTCGCGCGGCAGAGGAGGCAGAGGAGGAAGAAGAACAGGGGGAAGCGCTAGGGGCTGATTTGCAAAATCAAATGTTCCAAGGACCTCACTTTAAACCAAAATTTCCCACTAACCTAGAGTTCAAAAAATGAAGAAATGGTCAGCATGAAAGTTGTAGAACTTTTCAAACCCTACCTCTTTTATTTAGGGTTCACATTCAAAAACTTAAAGATTAGAGCTTTATTTAAAAACTTTGGACTCAAATCAAACTTTCCAAAGTATTTGTCCTTGGTTAGATAATTTTCATATAACTTTGGACTTAATTGCAAGTTCAGGTAATGTAATGATGACTTATATTTTTACACTTTAACCCCTAGTGTAAATTTGAGAGTTACCTTTGTAAATTTGACATTTTTCACAAAAGGACTCATATTTTTGAACTAATTACACACAAGTCCTTATTGTCACATATGCACTCGAATTTCACACATTCATCCAATTTCATTTAATTTAATGTATTTACATTTCACATTCTTCCTAATATTTTACAATTTTGACACATAGGGTGTCACAACCTTCCCCCCTAAAAGGAATCTCATCCCAAGATTACAGGAATGATACAGCTTGGAAGAGGGATACCTAAGAAGTTTTAAGGAAATCGGGAAAATTCTTCTGAAGATATTCTTCAGTTTCTCAGGTAGCTTCTTCTTCTGTGTAATGATTCCATAAAATCTTATGCATCTTAATCTTCCTTCTTCTGGTGACTCTCTCCTTGGTATCAAGGATCTGGATGGGTTGTTCGATATAAGATAGATTAGGTTCAGTCTCAATGGCTTGTGATTCAACGATCTCAGTAGGTACTTTGATGCATTTCTTGAGTTGAGAGATATGGAAGACATCATGAATAGCAGCCAATTGAGAGGGAAGATGAATTCTGTAAGCCACTGGGCCACAGACTTCAAGGATTTCGAATGGTCTGACATATCGGGGTGCTAACTTCACTTTTATGCCAAAAATGCTGAACACCTTTGGTGGGAGATACTCGGAGATAGACAAAATCCCCTACTTGGAATTGCAAGGGGGTTTTCTTCTTTGATCTGCGTAACTTTTCTGTCTAGACTGGGCTATTTTAAGGTTGGCTTGGATAATCTTGACCTTATTTTCGGCTTCGGTAATTAAGTCTGGCCCGAAAATTTGGCGTTCACCGGTCTCAGACCAACTCAAAGGAGTTCGACATCTTCGACTGTACAACGCCTCAAATGGAGCCATTTGGATACTAGATTGGTAGCTATTGTTGTAAGAAGATTCGGCCAAGGCGAGGCACCTATCCCAGCTTGTACCGTAGTGAATAATACAAGCTCTGAGCATATCTTCAAGAATTTGATTAACCCGTTCAGTCTGGCCATCAGTATGAGGATGATACGCAGAGCTTCGAATCAACTTGGTATCGAGAGATAATTGCAATTGTTCCCAGAAGCGTGCAATGAATTGTGCCCCTCTATCAGAAATGATTGTCTTAGGGATACCATGCAATTGAACAATTTGATCAAGATAGACTTCGACATACTTCTTAGCAGTATAAGTTGTATGCATGGGAAGGAAATGAGCGATTTTGGTAAGTCTATCAATGATTACCCAGATAGAGTCATGTTTCTGAGATGTGTTGGGAAGACCAACAATAAAATCCATACTAATATCTTCCCACTTCCACGATGGAATAGATAGGGGTTGGAGTGTACCAGATATCTTTAGATGACTGGCTTTGATTTTCTGGCATGTATCACATTCGGATACATACCTAGCAATTTCTCTTTTCATCCTGGTCCACCAAAAGTTTTGTGGAAGGTCTTGGTACATTTTAGTACTACCAGGATGAATAGAAAACTTGGATAGATGTGCTTCATCAAGGATTTGTTTACGAAGTCGATGATTCTTAGGCACAACAATATGATTGTTGAACCATAGAATTCCTTGATCATCAGTGTGGAAACACCTATATTTTGCTTCTCCCTGTGATAGTTTCTATTTGATAATTTTGATACCTTCACCATGCATTTGTGACATGATGATTTGATCTTGAAGGGTAGGTTCAATAGATATGAGATTTAGACTACGTTGAGGAATGATTTCCAGATTGAGTTTTCTCATCTGACAGCAGAGAGTTTCACTGAAGACTTCGATAGATAAACAATGGCAATGTGCCTTGCGGCTTAGTGCATTTGCAACCACATTGGCCTTGCCAGGATGATAGTGTATCTCAAGGTCGTAGTCTTTGATCAACTCTAACCAACGCCTTTGCCTCATATTTAGTTCAGCTTGGGTAAAGATATATTTGAGGCTCTTATGGTCAGTGTAAATGTTACACTTGCGCCCATAAGATGATGTCTCCAAATCTTGTGAGCGTGAATAACAGCTGCCAACTCAAGATCATGGGTTGGATAATTTTGTTCATGATTCCGGAGTGCTCTGGATGCATAAGCAATGACCCGGTTGTTTTGCATAAGCACACAACCAAGTCTGGTTCCGGAAGCATCGCAATAGACATCAAAAGGCTGGGTACTGTCTGGCTGAGCTAGTACTGGAGCAGTCGTTAGAAGTTTTCTCAGTGTGTGAAATGCTTCTTCACACTTATTATCCCAATAGAATTTAACCTCTTTCTTAAGTAGCTCAGTCATGGGTTTGGCTATTTTGGAGAAGTCTGGAATGAATCGGCGATAATATCCTGCCAATCCAAGGAAACTACAGATTTGATGGACTGAAGTTGGAGGCTTCCAATCCATAACTTCTTGAACTTTGGAGGGATCAACCGATATGCCTTTACTAGAGATAGTATGTCCCATAAATTTCACACTATCAAGCCAGAACTCGCATTTAGAGAATTTGGCATAAAGGTGATGATCACGTAGTCGTTGAAGAATGACACGTATGTGATTAGCATGATCTTCCTCAGTTTTGGAGTATATCAGAATATCATCGATGAAAACCACGACGAATTTATCAAGCTCCGGCATAAAGACTGAATTCATAAGGTACATGAAGTATGCCGGTGCATTAGTGAGTCCAAAAGAACCAGATATTCATAAAGTCCATATCTGGTCGAGAAAGCCGTTTTTGGAATATTACTGAGCTTGATTTTGATCTGATGGTAACCAGAGCGTAGATCAATCTTAGAGAAGACTTTGGCTCTAGCTAATTGGTCAAATAAGATATCAATGCGGGGAAGAGGGTACTTATTTTTGATAGTGACCGCATTGAGTGGACGGTAGTCGACACATAGCCTTAAGCTATTATCCTTTTTCTTTACAAAGAGAGCAGGGCATCCCCAAGGTGAAGCACTTGGGCGTATGAAACCCTTGTCCAGGAGATCTTGAAGTTGGATTTTTAGCTCGACCAATTCATTGGGTGGCATTCGATATGGTCTCTTGGAAATAGGAGCTGTGCCAGGTTGGAGTTCAATAATGAACTCGATATCCTGATCTGGTGGCATTCCAGGCGAATCGTCTGGAAAGACATCGGGATACTCACAAACTATAGGTATGTCTTCTAATTGAATGTCTGTGGTTGCATAAACAAAAGAGTGAAAATACTCTTGTTGGGGTAGATAGAGGGTAGTAGCTCCATCATATGGTGAATTAATTTCAATAACTCGGGAGGCGATATCTAACAACACCTTATGTTTTGTCATCCAATCCATCCCAAGTATGATATCCATACTCTCTAAAGGAAGGAAAACCAAATCAGTTTTTATCATCATACTACCCAGTTGTATTGGCACATATCTAGTCAGTTGATTGGACTCAATCTTTCCTCCAGGGGTTGAGATCATGTACGATCCTTTGGCTTGACAAGAATTAAGTCCCACTTGGGAACCACATTTGTTGCTAATAAAGCTATGAGTTGCACCGGAATCAAATAGGATAATAATGGGTTTATAGTTGATGAAAAATGTACCCGTCATTATGGGGGCTCCTTCTGGAAGTTCTGCAAAGGTGGTGAAGTTGATTTGTCCTTGCCGAACTTGCATCATACGCTTTTTACCCTTGCCCTGGTTTTTCTGGTTAGAATTCTGCCCTTGATTAGGCTTCTTGGACCGAGGACAATCTTTGATGAAGTGGTCTGCACTTCCGCAACTGAAACAGCGATTAGTGCTGCTCCTCTGCTGAAATTGTTGATTATTTGGCTGTAGGCCAAACTGTTGTGGTTGTTGCGGAGGCACGGGAGGTCTATATCCTCCTTGTTGTTCGGGCGGCCGAAAAACAAATCTGCTAGGTGGGGTATTCCGCTGTGGTGCTCTGATCTGTGCGTTGGGAACCACACGGTACCTTGGTGACTGAGCACTCGAGGGTCTAGTGGGGGTCTTCCGTTTCTTCTCGGCACGATGTGCAGTGATGCAATCCTCCTGGTTTAAGGCCATATTAACCAGCTCACTAAAAGTATTAGCCTTCACAAGGTTCAGGCGTTCCTTGAGCTTGGTACTGAGGCCACGACGGAAACGATCCTGTTTCTTGGTATCATTGTCCGCATGATAGCCTGCATATTAGCACAGATGATTAAAAGTCTATGCATATTGCAGTACCGTGCGAGTGCCTTGGATGAGTGCCAAGAATTCGTTCTACTTCTGCTCCAGCAGTCCTTCCGGAATGTAATGTGCCCTGAAGGCAGTCCGAAATTCTTCCCAAGAGATAACATGTCCCGTGGGCTGCATGGCGCAAAAATTATCCCACCATATGCGGGCAGCGCCGTGAAGTTGCTGGGCGGCAAAGTGATCCTTACTCAAGTCCGCATAAGGTATAGTAAGGAGAGCGAACTAAGATTCAATGATATGAAGCCAGGCATCGGTATCCAAAGGTTTTTCAGCCTTACTAAAAAATGGAGGCTGGGTACTGAAGAAATCCTGTTAGCTAGCCACTTGGGGATTGAGGTCATCACGACCTCCTCGTGATTGCTGATGATGTTGGTTCTGTTGTGCCTGAACTAAGAGATTAAGAAGTTCTGTCTGTTGAGCCATAACTTCTGCTAGATTTGGAGGTGGTGGTGGCGGTTGTTGGGAACCACTAGCCTGGTCTGGCCTGAAACCTTCAGGAGTTCCACGCGTAGCGCCAACCATCTGAAAAATATGGAAGATGTCCAGTACATCAGAATATCCTTACTTCCATTTTCAGAATATACCGCATAGAGAGAAAAACATATGAAGATAGCACAACAGATTGACAGATCGATAGATAGCTGAACAAAACTTAAGTTTATAGATCATAACTGGTGGTCTGTATATTACATCGTGGTAATCTATTGATTACCATACATCCTACTCTTGCCACATATAGTACCACAAGTGGCCCTTAGGTCAAGCTAGATTACACATTCCTTATGTCACACTACTCTACACTACATACATCTAAGATATCAACGATAAGGATGAATTAGAAGTCATCGAGGTTGCCCACAGAGGACTGGCTGCCAGATGAGGAATGGCTGCCGGATGAAGACTGATTGAGCTGAGGATTGGGTTCTGGTCACAGCAAGGACTGGAGATCAGATAATTATAATAGATTTGGCGGATGAAATAAGGATACCGAGATACTAAACCCTATGGCTGTGTGATTATTTTTAGACTGCACTTTGTGGATAACCACACTCTAAGTATCCCCAGCACATTATGAACATGAGTTTTAATTTACAATCAATTTAAAGATGCATGTATGCACTAACGCCCTCACAAACCAGAATAACTGCCAAATATTTTGGACTTACGCGGTTAGTTACAGTGGCATCATATAGATACGTCTCTCCCTATAATATCTAGTCGACAATTCCTAACTGTTCAAACCTATCAAATCGTGGTTAGCGTACCTTCAGAAAACCACAATAAATATATCCAATGAACCTTTCATGCCAGCATGTCATGAAAGCGTTCCCAATCATTACTGTTCATTATAGAAACAGCATATGTACAATTACCGCCGTACAAACAACGTTAACATACGTCATCGAAACAACGTATTAACGGGGGTACCGCAAAATGCAGGGGTATGAACAGAAATCGCCATACCCTGCATCTAACCATATACTCCCAATATAATCAACCGAAGTTGATATATTGGCAGCATCTCAAGTAGGCCACTGCTTGAGAAACAGCGTTCGGTTCGCATCACCGACGGGAAGGCTAACTCCCCAGTTAGCTGAGGATCCTTACCTTCTTACCTCATCATCGAAGGTGTCGTTACAGAAAGTACAATTGAGTTGTACATGAATTTAAGTTTTGACAGAAAAGTAATGCTAGTAGTTAGAGTTATATATACATATACTATAGCCACCTCTAATTCCCTTAAATATCAGGCTTTACGTACTAAGCACAATCCTTAACGAACCCAACGTAGTTTTACAAAATACGTTGTTGGTCCAATTTTTATACTAAAAGTATTTTTAAGGCAATTCATATCTCCGGGGTACCCTTGTTAGCTCTGATACCAGCTGTGGCAGAACCAACCTGAATTACACCGGCTCAAGTATGCAAGTCCTCTCTCTCAAGGGCTCCAATTGTACTTCAAACGGTGTAACTCCTTGGCCTGTTGGGTAACGTCCCGATAAACCACCGAATGCAGGATCAAACAAGGTACCTCGCACGAAGGCGAGTCCAGAGATACAAATGCTGACTATTTTTACATCATAGATATAATATTACATGGTATACAACCATAGTATAAAAACCTAACTAGTTCGAATTTGTACAAGACTTTTCCAAAGTCATAGTATCTGCAGTGGAAAATAAACGCGATTCTACAGACATCGCACAATAGATGTTTGAGCTCAGCCCATGCTCAACATCACTCGGAGGGACCTACGTTGGCCGGGGACGGATCCCACTCCACGGACCAACCATCAGGAAGAGCATAGGGCCATGGTACAGGTGGAGAAGAGTCCTCAGGAGGATTACCTGAACAAAAGTCACAATGCAAGGCTGAGTATTCTAATACTCAGCAAGGCTTACCCGTTTCATGGTATACTTAGCCTTGTAACTAGACTATGAAGGCTTTAAATAGTTCTAGGTTTAGTTTTCAGCTGAAAAGCAACAAAGAGTAGATCCTTACTTTCAAATTTTAGCTTTCAGATTCTAGTTGATTATCCATTCTAGGTAAGCAACTATAACTATTCAAGCATAGTAGAATCTTTAAAACAAACATCATCTTTGGTAACCACAAGGTTGCTCTTGTTACTCTATGTAGCAAAGGGATCAGGCAGTCTCAATCTCCGTGAGAAACGGATGATTCTGAATCAAATTTCAAAAACGTTGCAAGGCAAACCTAACTCACACGCTTGGAACATCCAATGATCGTTCCAAAGCAACCGTTTGCCTTTCATTCCGACTCGTGGATAAGTGCCACCACAAGCGACTGTAGGACCATACGCACATCCAATGTGCAGGACGTCTGTCACACCTGATTTATAGGAACATAAATCGAGCAATCATATATGCGCCAGGATCAAGTCATGCATATATACAACAAATTATCAAGATATCACAACACATGCCACGAATAAAAGCGTATAAATTATAAAAGGAATGTCTTTATTACAACTGAATTAAGAATCAGTTCAAGGAATGCGGAAGCGTAAAATAAATACATGAAGAGCGGGGCGCCACAGGGACGTCAACTAGGAGACAACGCCTAGAAATCGTCGAGTCCGCCGATGTAGTCCTCCACGTCGCCTGGTACTGAGCAGCAGTCGAAGATATCCCAAAGAGAACAGAAGAGAGGAAGAGGCAAGTGTGAGTACACAACATGTACTCAACAAGTATAACACGAGTATGAGGCTCTAGGGTTAGCTGACTCAACTGCAGTAGCTTTTAGTCTTGGCAAATTTTATTAAAACTATTTACTATAAGTGGATGAATTACCGTAAACTCATATTGCATAAGAAATTAATCAATATTAATTAAGAACTACTGAGAAACCAACCAAACCAAAACCACCTGGGGAACCTCCCTAATCAAAGGTTGATAACCCCACTAATCAAAAGGAGGATCTGGGCCGCTCATGACTGTGAGCACAGCTGATATATCAGTTTTACACTCTCGAGAGGTTGCACGACTTTACCCACAAGTCGTGAGCTACGCTAGTTGTTCATCATACTTCCTTAGGTGAGATGGCTAGCAAGCACACTACGAGACCGTTACAAAGGATCATGTTGGTAAGGTGTAACCGCTAAGGTTTCTGGATCAGCGACGATGGGGCCCACCTCCGGGGGTACAAGACACACAGCACAGACCAAGCCGGAGGAGCAGGGACCATTGAAGCTTACCACCCCTCTTGCCCACGCAGGTAAGTTACTCCCGAACCAACACGACCTAATTAGTAAGTCAAGATCGTCCCATTCCAGTCTTGTGGTTGCGCGGTTGTCCCACGTTGTCGCTCTATGAACCGGTCCTTATGGAGAGTGGCCAACCAAGCACTAAGCACCGTGCTGGCCCCCTAAACCAAGTTTCTAACAAAACATCTTTTACAGAGACGTGAGCCACTCAAGCACACAGCACAGAGGGCCACGCTCAGGATTAAGTTGCATAAGACCATTAATCAAATTTAATTAAAAAGGACCAAGTGTGTTATAGCGCAGCAACCTAGCACAACTAACCAAAATGCAACCCAAAGGATATATTGAAAGGATATAAAGTGGCTAGGAAAGTCCTTATAGGCATACAGTATTAAAATACAGTATAAAATCTGTATTTAAAAGTGGTAGGATGTTCATGTTATACTTGCCTTCCTCAAAGTTCTCCTGCTGCTGCTCAAAAGCTTCAGAAGATGGTGGCTCCTGGTACTCGTCCAAAGGCTCCGCGTCTACTCACGATCATCAAGCATGGTCCACACATACACACATGCAAAGACAATAGCAAACTATAAGAAAACAGTACACCAATACATGAGAACAGCACACAAAACTATTCTAAAGCTATTCTACGCGTTACAACGATCGCGTGGATATAAACAACACCTAAAACGGAGCTAAGACGCGAAATCTACGCTTGAAACAAGATCCAGGGACTGAACTGCGAGAAAACAGAACTTATAGGGGGGTTCTGGGCAAAAACCAGGGACCTAAACGTAATTAAAGGCTAGACCTGGGGCCTAACCCGTGAAATCACAGGGCATGGATGGCGGACCCAATTTCCAGAGAATTCAAGGGGCTCCGGTGCGAAAAACAGGACCTAGCTGGAATTTCTTTGAACGAAGGTGGACTGCGGGTTGATTCCAAGGAAGTTCAGGGGCTCTTTAACAAAACTGCCCCAGCTGAAGGGGTACGCAGCTTCTAATCTGGGCGGTTGGATCTAAATCGAATGGTTCAGACGCATTCCGGTTCGGACGGTCCGATCTGAACAGCGGGGTTCGGACGGTCCGATCTGGATCGGACTGGTCCGATCTGGTTGGGCTCGCGGGGACGGCGGGTCTGCACGGCGGCGCACGCCGGCGACGGTGTCGCGACTTCGGGTGCGGCCTACGGTTCATGCTAGCTAGCGTAAGAGGGAGAGGGGAACGTGCTAATGCTCATCGAGGGCCCGAACTGGTCGGTGAAACAGCGCAGGGTGGTCGGCGGCGAGGGCCGAGCGGCGAGGACAGGCGGTGCTCGAGGGGAAGGCTGCTGCAGGGGGTCCTCCGGCTTCTGATCACCACGGGTCGGCTCGGGGTGTTCCTGCAGAGGTGCCATGGGGGTTAAGAGGGTCGTAGGGCTAACGGCGGCGAGGAATCGAGATGGCGGAGCTTCTCACCGGCGGTGGGTCCCGTTCATATTCCGGCAAGTGCACGGGCCGGGGTCACGAGGGAAAAGCTTGGGAAGCTTCCTGGCGGTGAGGCGAAGCTCAGGTGGGGGTTGGCTGGGGCTGGAGCGCAGCAGGGCGGCCGGTCCACGGTGAAGCAGGAAGCTTTGCGTGGCAGAGCAAGCGGCGGCGGCGCTAGGGTTCGGGGTGGCTGCAGCGGGGTAGGGGTAAGGGCGCAGGGGGTTGGGGGATCCTATTTGTGGGGCGATGGGGCAACCTAGGCATGCAGGCTGGCACGAGGGCTCCTTCGCCCTTACCTTTCTGGCGGTCGTTGGGCGGCCGGTAGAGGAAGGAGGAAGAAGGGGCCAACAGGTGGGGTCGAGCTGGGGAAGTGACTAAGAAAGAAGGAATGACTGAGAAAAGAACGGGAATGACTGAGAAAAGAAGGAATGACCGAGAGAAAAGAAGACTGCGAGAAAAGAAGGAATGACTGAGAGAAAAGAAGGAATGACTGAGAAAAGAAGGAATGACCGAGAGAAAAGAAGGAATGACCGAGAGAAAAGAAGGAATGACTGAGAAAAGAAGGAATGACTGAGAAAAGAAGGAATGACCGAGAGAAAAGAAGGAATGGTTGACCTACTTTCCGGTTTCCTCCCTTTTCTTTTTTTTCAAACCAACTCGATTCTATTTGAATTCAACTCCTATGCAGTCAACCAAATAAAACTTATGCACCAGCATGAATGCACAAACATGTTGAATCTAAAATAAATTTTAATTCTTTATGAATTAAATTATAAATAAATGCAAGCTAGGCAAAATAAATCCTTAGAAATTACTGGAGCCCAATTAAATTCATTATAAATCTCGAAATTTTACCTTAGGGTGTTACAAACCTACCCCCCTTACAGGAATCTCGTCCCGAGATTCGAATAGGCTAGCTAGCAAAGAGATCGGGGTATGTCTTCCTTAGCTCATCTTCTTGCTCCCAAGTAGCCTCATCCTCCGTGTGATGACTCCACTGAACCCGGCCCATCTTGATCTTCTTGTTTCTGGTAACTCTCTCAGATGTCTCCAGAAACTTCACCAGATGCTCGATGTAGGTCAGATCCTCCTGCACATCTAACCCTTCTATCGGCGCTTGCTCCTCTGGCACCCTCAAGCACTTCTTCAGCTGAGACACGTGGAACACATCGTGCACTCCTGAGAGATTGAGAGGCAACTCCAAACGATATGCCACCTCACCTTTCCGTTCCAACACCTTGAACGGACCAATGTATCGAGGGGCTAGCTTCCCTCTCACATTAAACCTGCGAATTCCTCTCATCGGCGAGACCTTCAGGTATACATGATCACCCACTGCAAAGGTCAGATCTCGACGACGAACATCCGCGTAACTCTTCTGACGAGTCTGAGCGACCCTCAGATTCTCTCGCACCTGCTGTACCAACTGTTCTGCCTCCTCAACAATATCCGGACCAAATACCTGCTTCTCGCCAATCTGATCCCAATACAGCGGAGTCCTGCACTTCCGACCATACAGGGCCTCGAAAGGAGATTTCTTCAGACTGGCCTGGTAACTATTGTTATACGAAAACTCTGCATAAGGCAGGCATTTATCCCAGCTGGTACCATACTGAATAGCGCAAGCTCGAAGCATATCCTCCAACACTTGGTTGGTTCTTTCTGTCTGCCCATCTGTCTGAGGATGATAAGCAGTGCTGAAACGCAGCTTCGTATCCAACGAATCATGCAACTGCTCCTAGAACCGCGAAGTGAACTGAGATCCTCGGTCAGATATGATCTTCTTCGGAGCACCATGCAGACAAACATTCCTGGAGATGTACAACTCTGCGAGTCTAGCGCCGGAGTAAGTAGTGTTCACCAGAATGAAGTGGGCAACCTTCGTCAACCGATCCACTACTACCCATATAGAGTTGTACCCCTTCTGAGTACGAGGCAAACCAACAATGAAGTCCATAGTGACCTCCTCCCATTTCCACTCTGGAATCTTCAACGGCTGCAATAACCCTGCTGGCCTCTGATGCTCTGCCTTGACACGCTGACATGTGTCACAGATAGCCACGTACTCCGCAACGGAACGCTTCATTCCATACCACCAGAATCATTCCTTCAGATCGTAATACATCTTTGTACTGCCAGGATGAATAGAATACGCTGTATCGTGAGCCTCACTCAAGATCAGCTTCCTGAGATCTGCTACATCCGGCACACATATCCGGCCCTTGTACCACAAGGTACCCTGATCATCCTCTCTGAAATGAGGGGCTTTACCAATCTTAAGCAATTCACGGATCTCCTGTAGCTTCTTATCTTCTTTCTGATGCTGCCTGATCTCCGCCTCCAGAGTGGGTTCTGCCTCGAATGTTGCACTCGAGGTGTGATGCAAGAAACCCAGACTCAACTGCTCAAACTCCTCACATAACTCCTGAGGCATCTGAAAAGCCACGGCCATGTTAACATAGCTCTTCCTGCTCAGAGCATCTGCTACAACATTAGCCTTGCCCGGATGATAGTGAATCTCCAGGTCATAATCCTTGACCAACTCTAGCCATCTTCTCTACCGCATGTTCAGCTCATTCTGGGTGAAAATATACTTGAGGCTCTTGTGATTAGTGTAAATATCACACCTCTGCCCAAACAAGTAATGCCTCCATATTTTCAGAGCATGCACAACTGCGGCTAACTCCAGATCATGAGTGGGATAATTCAGCTCGTGCCGACGCAACTGCCGCGAGGCATAAGCTATCACTCTGCCTTCCTGCATCAGGACACAACCAAGACCATCCCTCGAAGCATCACAATACACTGTGAACCTCTTGCTCTGGTCTGGCAGAGTAAGGACTGGCGCCGTAGTTAACCTCTTCTTCAGCTCCTCGAAGGCCTTCTGACGCTCATCCGTCCAAGAGAAATCCACACCCTTCTCCAGCAAGGAAGTCAAAGGCTTCACAATCTTGGAGAAATTCTCAATGAACCTCCAGAAAGAAAGCTCTGATAGGATAAAATAGGGAGAAAAGAATGTACGGTTTCACCCCCAACGTTCTAACTCAATTTTATTACTTAATTCAAGTTTGTATTAAAGTCGTTTTGCATGGACAAGTTTTACTTCTAAACTATGCAATCAACCAAAAATCCAAATCAAACATTTGCACAATAACAAACATTCAATATTCACAACTTAGTCGAGTTTATCACACCACTCGACTAACACCCTCGTTCTAACGTATTTTCATTGGGATAGCTTAAACTTATAGCTTATAGGGTTAGACACTCAGGTCAACATCTACGGAAAACGCAAGCTATTTCTCAGAAGAGACAGGAGAGAGATAGCAAATCAAGGACTTAAGACTCAAGGAATAGAAGTAGGGAATGATGTTAGAAGATTTGCGGAAGCAAGGCAAGAAAAAAGAAGTCCTAAACTCGACCAGTTCTATCTAGGCTTCATCCTACAGTCAACACGGCTCTGATACCAATCTGTCACACCCGATTTATAGGAACATAAATCGAGCAATCATATATGCGCCAGGATCAAGTCACGCATATATACAACAGATTATCAAGATATCACAACACATGTCACGAGTAAAAGCGTATAAATTATAAAAGGAATATCTTTATTACAACTGAATCAAGAATCAGTTCAAGGAATGCGGAAGCGTAAAATAAATACATGAAGAGCGAGGCGCCACAGGGACGTCAACTGGGAGACAACGCCTAGAAATCGTCGAGTCCGCCGATGTAGTCCTCCACGTCGCCTGGTACTGAGCAGCAGTCGAAGATATCCCAAAGAGAACAGAAGAGAGGAAGAGGCAAGTGTGAGTACACAACTTGTACTCAACAAGTATAACACGAGTATGAGGCTCTAGGGTTAGCTGACTCAACTGCAGTAGCTTTTAGTCTTGGCAAATTTTATTAAAACTATTTACTATAAGTGGATGAATTACCATAAACCCATATTGCATAAGAAATTAATCAATATTAATTAAGAACTACTGAGAAACCAACCAAACCAAAACCACCTGGGGAACCTCTCTAATCAAAGGTTGATAACCCCACTAATCAAAAGGAGGATCTGGGCCGCTCATGACTGTGAGCACAGCTGATATATCAGTTTTACACTCTCGAGAGGTTGCACGACTTTACCCACAAGTCGTGAGCTACGCTAGTTGTTCATCACACTTCCTTAGGTGAGATGGCTAGCAAGCACACTACGAGACCGTTACAAAGGATCACGTTGGTAAGGTGTAACCGCTAAGGTTTCTGGATCAGCGACGATGGGGCCCACCTCCGGGGGTACAAGACACACAGCACAGACCAAGCCGGAGGAGCAGGGACCATTGAAGCTTACCACCCCTCTTGCCCACGCAGGTAAGTTACTCCCGAACCAACACGACCTAATTAGTAAGTCAAGATCGTCCCATTCCAGTCTTGTGGTTGCGCGGTTGTCCCAGGTTGTCGCTCTATGAACCGGTCCTTATGGAGAGTGGCCAACCATGCACTAAGCACCGTGCTGGCCCCCTAAACCAAGTTTCTAACAAAACATCTTTTACAGAGACGTGAGCCACTCAAGCACACAGCACAGAGGGCCACGCTCAGGATTAAGTTGCATAAGACCATTAATCAAATTTAATTAAAAAGGACCAAGTGTGTTATAGCGCAGCAACCTAGCACAACTAACCAAAATGCAACCCAAAGGATATATTGAAAGGATATAAAGTGGCTAGGAAAGTCCTTATAGGCATACAGTATTAAAATACAGTATGAAATCTGTATTTAAAAGTGGTAGGATGTTCATGTTATACTTGCCTTCCTCAAAGTTCTCCTGCTGCTGCTCAAAAGCTTCAGAAGATGGTGGCTCCTGGTACTCGTCCAAAGGCTCCGCGTCTACTCACGATCATCAAGCATGGTCCACACATACACACATGCAAAGACAATAGCAAACTATAAGAAAACAGTACACCAATACATGAGAACAGCACACAAAACTATTCTAAAGCTATTCTACGCTTCTGATTACCAAGGCTGCTGCAGGGGGTCCTCCGGCTTCTGATTACCACGGGTTGGCTCGGGGTGTTCCTGCAGAGGTGCCATGGGGGTTAAGAGGGTCGTAGGGCTAACGGCGGCGAGGAATCGAGATGGCGGAGCTTCTCACCGGCGGTGGGTCCCGTTCAAATTCCGGCAAGTGCACGGGCTGGGGTCGTGAGGGAAATGCTTGGGAAGCTTCCTGGCGGTGAGGCGAAGCTCAGGTGGGGGTTGGCTGGGGCTGGGGCGCAGTAGGGCGGCCGGTCCACAGTGAAGCAGGAAGCTTTGCGCGGCAGAGCAAGCGGCGGCGGCGCTAGGGTTCGGGGTGGCTGCAGCGGGGTAGGGGTAAGGGCACAGGGGGTTGGGGGATTCTATTTGTGGGGCGATGGGGCAACCTAGGCATGCGGGCTGGCACGAGGGCTCGCCGGAGATTTCGGGTGGTCGTTGCGCGGCCGGTAGAGGAAGGAGGAAGAAGGGGCCGACAGGTGGGGTCGAGCTGGGGAAGTGACTGAGAAAGAAGGAATGACTGAGAAAAGAACGGGAATGACTGAGAAAAGAAGGAATGACCGAGAGAAAAGAAGGAATGACTGAGAGAAAAGAAGGAATGACTGAGAGAAAAGAAGGAATGACTGAGAAAAGAAGGAATGACCGAGAGAAAAGAAGGAATGACTGAGAGAAAAGAAGGAATGACTGAGAAAAGAAGGAATGACTGAGAAAAGAAGGAATGACCGAGAGAAAAGAAGGAATGACTGACCTACTTTCCGGTTTCCTCCCTTTTCTTTTTTTTCAAACCAACTCGATTCTATTTGAATTCAACTCCTATGCACTCAACCAAATAAAACTTATGCACCAGCATGAATGCACAAACATGTTGAACCTAAAATAAATTTTAATTCTTTGTGAATTAAATTATAAATAAATGCAAGCTAGGCAAAATAAATCCTTAGAAATTACTGGAGCCCAATTAAATTCATTATAAATCTCGAAATTTTACCTTAGGGTGTTACAACATCCGTCTGTAGTGCGACTACATGACCGTACTCCTATCCGGTGTGCGGAACGTACTCCCGCACGTCGGTGTGTGAGAAAAACCAAATTACGAGTGGTGGGGGTTATGTCCACTTCTCGTGCCGATTGGTTACTAGGCTTACTGCTTACCATATTTCATGGCATGTGGCTAGTACTTTCAACGCTTAACCACCGCTACCACACACTGCGACCTTATCAAGCTTTCATCAACACAGATGGGGTTTCTTACCAAGGTCATGAATCATAATCACAACCCCGTCCGTCATCCTTATAGTGGTTGCAGAAATATAAATATTGCAACTCCTATAAAGCTTGCGAGTGACCGGCAATAACTCGACTTCTACCGGTCCTATTAGCTTAGCAACTAGTCGGACTCAGGTTCTTGTATTCAATACATAGGTTCCTAGGAATATGCAACTAAGGTTTCAAAGTAATTCCTGGAAACATAATGTATAAATAGACATATATAAATAGATGTAATTGCAGTGTGGTAAATAAAATAGCGGTTTATGTCTGGGGCTTGCCTTCGCTGGCGGGGCTGGGTCAGTTAAGTTATTATCTTCCGAACCTTGGTTTGGGGCTTCACAGAATTCCTTGATAAAAGTCCCGGGGTCTTCAGAATAACCTCCTTCTGGTTCCGGGATTAGTTCGTAATTTCCATCGACGAGAGTGATCGAGTCTATATGATATGCAAAGATGTGGTTCAATGGACGCATACATTTGCATTTCATTTCAAGATAAAGTTGCAATCCAAGGAAACTAACATTTCATACAAACAAAAAACACAATTCCCTTTTACCGGGCAGTCATTTATCGGGTATTAACCAAATTACCTAGTTACATTAAATAACATGGTTGTTTACCCTAAACAGCTAAATTAATTATATTAGGTAGCATGTGTGGTTATCTTAAACAATCAAACTAATTACACTTAATAATTTTAATTATTTGACTAACTAATTACCGTTAATAACCTTAGGTTATTACTTAATTACGGATTTACTTTGATTAATTAAACAAACCTTAAGTTAGGAATATAACATGATTATATCAAGTTCTATGTATTCTGGCTATTCTACACATGATTCTAAGTTGAAAATTTGTGGACATGCCATACTACTCAAAGGAATCATGCTACTTTATTTTCATAATTTTTCATGAACTAGAACTATTGTTCATGAATTTTCCTTTGATCCTAAGCTTAAATTCATTACTAAAGCTACATTAGGGTGCTGATTCTCAAACTTTTACCTTAGATTATACATACTGAAACAAAGCTAAGGTAAAATTTTCAGCTACAAACATGAAGAGATGCATCTAGAATTAAATTATGAGACTTTTATTAACATAAAGCAAAGTTATCTAAACATCATAGCTAGAGGGCTGTTCTGAGCCTCCAAAATTTACAAAGATCTACTTATGGCACACACATCTTATTTTTCAAATTTGAGCCTTAGCACTGCTATGGATCAAAAGATCTAATCAAAGTACCCATTATCTACTAATTAAGTTGCAGTAAAAAACACACATATTCATTTCATGATCACAATACAAAAGTTGTAGTATTTAACACAAGGATTCAAACCCAACTAGTTTGACATTTTTCTGAATTTTCTACCATTTTCTACACATTTTTGAATTTCACAGCTTTTGAATTGGGGGGGCTCTGTAATCTTGCAGGGACACCCTTAGAAAGATTTCAATCATTGCAATTGGGTCCTTGCTCCTTGGAACAGAGAAGCCAGGAGATGTCGGCCAAATTCCGGCGACAGCGGTCGCCGGTGGCGTGGGGGAACCGGCCAGGAAGGTTCAAGGGACTAGGGTGAACCTTTCTGGGGGTGATGTGCAGGTTGGAGATGACCGGAGTAGGTAGAACGACGGCGACCAGAGACGGTGGCGGTGGAGCTCGATGATGGCGATGGTGTTCCGGTGGCCGGAGGGTAGGAGAGCGGCGGGGAAGTGGCTAGATAGCTTCCACGTGATGTTGTGGTGCTGGTGTTGGACTTGTCGGCAGGCCGAGCGGCGGCAGGAGCTCGAGCTTACCGGCATAGTGGTCCGGTTGTTCTGGTGCAAGAGAGTGGAATTGGGTGGGCTGGTGAGCTTCAGTGGGTCGCGATGGTGCTTGAGGAGCACTGGGTCGGGGATAGGAAGCGGCGGAGGAGGCTGTCGACGGCGAACAGGAGCGGCGACAGAGGTCCGGCGGGGTGTTAAGCGGAGAAGAAACCAAAGAAGTGAAATATGGCCGCAAGAGTGGGTATATGTAGTTGAAGCGGGCTCCTGGTTATGCTGTGGAGTTAAGAAATGGCACGACGCACAGTGGTTGCTGCTGGCGACCGGCGGCGAATCGTGGCGACCGGGCGGAGCTCGGGCAGTGGTGGGGTGGCGTGTCGTGCGCAGAAGAGCACCAGAGGAGGGAAGCTAGGGCGGCAGATGGCTTGGAGATGATGCGTGGATGCTATCCGAGTAAACAATGGTACCGGTGGAGCTGCAGCGGTGATGAGCTACGGCGGCGACGGCAAGGAGCTGCTGGCGGCTCGGGCGGCGGCGTGGCGCCCGCGGGGAAGGCGAGCAGGAGGAGCTAAGGCGGTGGGCGAGCTCGGGGGCGACGCGTGGAGTGGCGCTGGAGCAGTGGTCAGCCCCGAGTGGCGCAGCAACGGCAGTGGGCGGTGGCGCTATCGCGCGGCAGAAGAGGCAGAGGAGGAAGAAGAACAGGGGGAAGCGCTAGGGGCTGATTTGTAAAATCAAAAGTTCCAAGGACCTCACTGTAAACAAAAATTTCCCACTAACCTAGAGTTCAAATGAAGAAACGGTCAACATGAAAGTTCTAGAACTTTTCAAACCCTACCTCTTTTATTTAGGGTTCACATTCAAAAACTTAAATATTAGAGCTTTATTTAAAAATTTTGGACTCAAATCAAACTTTCCAAAGTATTTTTCCTTGGTTAGATAATTTTCATATAACTTTGGACTTAATTGCAAGTTCAGGTAATGTAATGATGACTTATATTTTTACACTTTAACCCCTAGTGTAAATTTGAGAGTTACCTTTGTAAATTCAGCATTTTTCACGAAAGGACTCATATTTTTGAACTAATTACACACAAGTCCTTATTGTCACATATGCACTCAAATTTCACACATTCATCCTATTTCATTTAATTTAATGTATTTACATTTCACATTCTTCCTAATATTTTACAATTTTGACACCTAGGGTGTCACAACACCACTCGGGACCGTGACCCTACCAGTCAAATTCGGCACGAGGGAAAACTATAGGACCGAATACATCAAATTTGAGGTGGCAAACTTCGAATCCTCATACCATGCCATCCTGGGAAGACCTGCATTGGCCAAGTTCATGGTCGTGCCTCACTATGTCTACCTGCTTCTCAAGATGCCAGGAAAGAGTGGGGTATTTACCTTCAGAGGCGACTTCAACATCCTTCGTGCCAGGAATCCAACGACTACGACCAGGAATCCAACGAGTACGCTTCAACATCCTGCGTGCCAAATCCTTCATCAGAAGTACTCGCGGCTGCACAGCAGCTTTCCTGGTCTGGGCTGGAGATCCCGACGAAGAAGGCGAATCACTCCAAGATGCAGACCACTAAGGACGTGGCACTCAAGGCGATCCAGCTGCAAGAGGGTGACCCATCCAAGACAGCCCTGATTGGTATAGGGCTTGGCGACAAATAGGAAACTGCGCTCATCAGTTTTCTTAGGGCCAACCGAGACATATTCATGCGGAAACTAGCGGATATGCCAGATGTGCTTAGGGAGCTGATTAAGCATAGTCTGAAAGTGAATACAAATGCCATCCCTAAGAAGCATCGGCTTCATAGGTTCGCTCCAGACAAAAGGGAAGCAATCAAAAAAGAGATAGCTAAACTACTCGCAGCTGGTTTCATCAAAGAGGTGTTCCACCCAAAGTGGTTAGCTAATCCTATCCTTGTAGAGAAGAAGAATAACAATGAATGGAGGATGTGTGTTAATTATACCGATCTCAACAAGCACTGCCCGAAGGATCCCTTTGGGCTACCACGCATCGACCAGTTCATTGATTCCACCAACGGTTGCATTCTAGTTTGCTTCCTTGATTGCTACTCGGGCTACCATCAGATTGCCCTCAAGAAAGAAAACCAGATCAAGACTGTTTTCATCACCCCTTATGGTGCGTACGCTTGTACGACCATGTCCTTTGGGTTGAAGAATGCAGGCACAACGTACTAGTGGGTGATTCAACTATGCTTTGCCGACCAACTACACCACAATGTGGAGGCCTACATGAATGACATGTTCATCAAGACTTGAAACCATGATTACTTCATTGCGGACTTAGAAGAAACCTTTAATAGCCTACGCAAGTTCCGATGGAAGCTGAACCTAACAAAGTCCAACTTTGGCGTACCATCGGGGAAACTACTCAGGTTTATCATCAGTCACCAAGAAATTGAGGCCAATCCGGAGAAAATCACTACCATCACTGACATGGGGGCTTCGGCCACAATGAAAGATGTCTAGAAGCTCATAGGGAGCATGGTAGCCTTGAACGGATTCATCTTACGACTTGGGGAACAGGGACTATATTTCTTCAAGTTATTGAAGCGGCAAGACAAGTTTAAGTGGACAGAGGGGGCGGAGCTAGCACTACAGGACCTTAAACAGCACCTACAGTCACCCCCCATCCTCACAGCTCTAATACCAGATGAGAACTTGCTACTTTACATCACTCGACTACTCATGTGATCAGCATAATCATCATGGTGGAGCGGTCCGAGGAGGGCCATGCATTTGGTGTGCAGAGGCTAGTATATTTCATCAGCGAAGTACTCTCTGAATCAAAGGTCCATTACCCACAAATTCAAAAACTTCTCTACGCAATACTCATTACATCCAGGAAGCTTCACCACTACTTCGACGAATACCAGATCTCAGTTGTCACTGATTTCCCATTTGTGGATATTCTCCATAATCGGCACGCCACTAGACGCATCTCCAATGTCACACCCGGTTTAGAAAAGGGAACCGAATGCATCTCATATGTGCGCTAGGATCAAGTTCCACACATATGATAGACATCACAAGTGTATACCCAAAACAATGCATTAACAAAACAGAGTATCATAGTACTTTATTACATAGTCGAAAGTCTTAATCTTAAGTGAATAAATAAACATTTATAACTAGCAGCGGACTTCAACTTCACAGGCAGATGACTGGAAAACATACGCCTAGTATTCTTCAAAATCTTCGGGGAACTCTGGACAATTATCTTGTTCTGAGTAGCAATGGTTTAATAAAGCAAGCGTGAGTACACTTATGGTTGGTACTCAGCAAGTGGAGTAAATTATATGACATGCAAGGCTGTGATCAAGGAAAAACTGACATGGTTAGACTGTGATAAGCATTTTTAGTTGATCAAGTTTTATTAAGCAAGCATTAACTAAATGTAAATATATACCAACCCTTAAATAAATAAAAGAGATAAGATAACAACAACATAAATAAAGAACATCAATTTAGATCATCTTTAAGTTTAATTATCATGTGAGGGTTCAAGCCACTCTTAACCATGAGCATGGCTAATATATCAGTTTTCACTCTGTAGAGGTTGTACACTTTACCCACAACTCGTGTTTCCCTTGATGCCCGGGTTTGCAAGGCCCTTAAACACTTCCGAGGTGAGTGGCAGGGATTCACTATGAGGCCTTTACAAAGATTCCCTAACTTGCAACGGTTCGCTAAGGTTTCAGGCCGCAGTGGTAATAACCCTCCCTAATGAGGCGGTACCTTAGCCAAGGACCATAAACAAAGCCTCCAAGAGGACCGAGCTATACCCCATTAAAGCACTCCCTTCTTGCCCTTTCGGTAAGACCATTACAAGCTAAAGTTTCTAATTAATTAGCCAAGACCAGAGCCATGTAGTATTGTGGTTGCACTGTTTTCCTAGGTGGTTCTCCATGTTCCATTTAATGCAATGACCTTAATTATCGACATAATAGTCTTCTAGAACATGAGTAAACCAGTGTAGCATGATTTCAGGTTATCCAACCAAAGTCTAAGTAAAAGCAACTACCATAGCTACAATATAAATGTAACAATCCAGGTTTAATCAAGGAAGTTTAAAAGAAACTAGGCACATCCTTAGTTTGGGATCCGTCATATTCTAGACACATGCATGCATATAAAGTAAATGTGTGTATTTATAAAGTTATTGGGACTGGAGTATGATCAAAGGCCACTTGCCTTCGTCAAAGAACTGCTGCTGCTCGGGAAAGTCTTCAAAGCTTAGCTCTTGCGCTCCCTCGAACCACGCACTGTCTATCGTAACACATAAGTACATACAAGCAAACAAATACGATAAATAATAAATAGTACACCAAACAACATAAATAGAGCAAAACAACATTATAAAGCTATTGTATATGTCTCAGGGATCGCGTGAGCGCAAGAATCAATGAAAACGGAGTTAAAACGGAGAAGTTATGGCTAAAACATGATTCTAGGGGCTTATTTGTAGAAGATTTGAAACTGAAAGGGCTCTGAACAAAGAAACCGAGGGCTAGAACATAATTAAACCTTAGATCTAGAGTTTAGATTGCAAAACAGAAGGGCTAAGGATGGCGGGTTCTATTTTTGGGAAAAGATATGGGCCTAAACATAAGAAAAGGGATCTATTCGCAAATACTTTTGAACTGCCTCGGGTTGACCGGTATCTGGTCCGGTATCTAACCCGTTGGATCGGGATCTAACGGTTGTGGGGCGGCTGGCGCTGCGGGGCGGCAGCTCATTGGAGTTTCGCGTAAATGCGACTCCGGCCTCGGTTTAGGCTCGGGTTTGGCCTGGGAGCAAGAGAGCGATGAGAGGAACGCGTCTACAGGGTTAAGATGAAGCGCCGGCGACCGGGGAAGGCAGACAACAGCGAGACGCGGCTGCAATGCTTCGGCAAGCAATAGTGCACGCAGGAGGAGGGGGAGTAGAGGGGAAAAGGGCTGGCGAGAATCCTCACTGCAACGCGGAGCTCCGTGTGTTAGACCCGGGGCTACGGGGCTGGGTACATAGCGTAGTTTAAGAGGTTAAGTCCGTCTTGTCTCTTATTTATCTCGTTTATCTCTTATTTATCCCATTTAAGTAGGAGATAGAGCTAACCGATATAGAGGGAATCTACTCGAGATATATTCTGGTATGATTCCTTAGCTAGTGTTGGTTAGTATCTTTGTAACCCTGGTCTCTCAGATATATAAGGGAGGGTAGGGACCCCTCTCAAAAACACGATCTCTAGGTCATTCTACACCTAAGGCAATACAAACCACTACAGGACGTAGGGTATTACGCACCTAGCGGCCCGAACCTGTTTAAGCTTTGTGTTCCTTGTACCTTCGAGTTCCTGATCTCGGCGTCTCCTCACCCAAAATTTACCACCTTGGGTATATCCCTCGGTGGGCAGCCGGTTAAACACCGACAGCTGGCTCGCTAGGTAGGGGAACGCGTCGAAGATCCATCGGCGAGCTCGATGGCGTCTTTCAAATTCACCAGGTCAGTTCCCTCTCAGGGCACGACATTCATTTTTGGCTCGTGGGTCTGCATCGCAGATGTTGTGGGCGATTTTCGGCGATTCCTCGTCGACATGAAGCCAAAGACTTCCGCTGCGGATCTCCATAGCGACCTCGACAAGTTCGTCGACGATCTCGATGACTTGTCGACCTGCGTTTCTGCGACAAAGATCGGGGTGCAGTCTGCTCCAGGCTCGACTTCATCCAGTGTTGTGGCAACTTCCCTTGGGTTGGACTTGTTCCAATCTAAAGATCTACGTAATCGATCTCCAAGATTCGGTTCATGCAATCCGGCCACTGATCTCCAGGAGGCCAACGTCTCTGGGTCTTTCTCCATGCTAGAGAAGGACCTGGACTTTTTGCTCCAGGTTGGAAGGTCTGAAGCCACCGCGTGTCGGGGGGCTTCGGGTTGTTCTGGCACTAGTGATCTGATGATCACCCCCATGCCGGGGGGCGCATTGTGCATTGGAGGGGCATGGCGCTCTCTGATCTACTCGAGGCTGAGGGTCGACTTGTTGCCCACCTCGAGCCCCTGCCCTTTCAGGAAGGCAGGCTGTTGGCTACCGCGGTGGAGGGGTCGACTAAACTGGTCGATGCGAGCTCTCATGAGCTCACCTCTTGCCAGGTGCTAATGGCGGAAGAAGGCGAGGATGATGGTGGTTTTCCCATCGCTGACTTCGAAGCGATCTCTGAAGATGAGGCCACTGCCAACACAGGCGAACAGAACGACGCTGATCGCGGGGCGCGGAGGGCCAGGAACAGGGCCCGCGCAATCCGGCGAAGGAGGGCCAACGAGCGTAGGCAATCTATGTATCGCGAGCTTGACCCTGAGTTTGTCGCCGTAAGCGAACGGGGTTTCAGGACCCCGATGGCCAACATTGCCAGGGTTATGGCCATCCCCGAGCGCAGCCATGATCCGGACATGCGCCAAGCACTCCTTTATGCGGAGAGGGCCTGGATCCAATTGGATCAACAAAATCCAGCTTCCACCATCAGGGAGGAGTGCGTGGGTGAGAGTCAGAGCCAGGCTCACAGCTGAACGGCTGGCGGTCGCCCTCGACTTCAGCTTAGCCACAACAACAACAACGCTCGCTGGAGCCAGGCCCCTGGCGGGAGGCAAAAGCCACCTTCGGGGGGTAACCCGCGACAGGCCAATCATCGGCCTCCTACAGAAGACTTGCGCCAGCACAATAATAAAGGCCGCGATGCGCGGACAGTGATCTCCTCCAGGCGTAAGGTACGTGAAGAAGTCGAGACTGAAGGGACTGATTGCAGTGATCGTTTTCCTGCTTTCTCTGCGCGATTCAGCAGCTATAAGTACCCTGCGGGCTTCAAGCCGATCGGCATCACCAAGTACGACGGCAAGCAGGCCCCTCAGCAGTGGCTCCGTTGTTACTCCACGGTCATTGAGGTCGCAGGGGGCTCGAACATCACCAAAGTCATCTACTTTCCGATGGCTTTGGACCCTGCGCCGCTCACTTGGCTGGAGAGCCTCAGCAGCAACTCCATCGACTCCTAGGAGCGACTCAAGAAGGTCTTCATCGACAACTTCCAGGGAGCGATCGCTCGTGCAGGTACTCGTCACGATCTTGCCCAGTGTAAATAGGAACGTAACGAGCTCTTGCGGTCCTACACACGTCGCTTCTTCAACGTCCGCGCTACCATCGCGAACATTTTGGAGGACGACATCATCGACTGCTTCTACAACGGCATCACCGACCCAGGCATCTACAGAGATTTTGGGCGAAACAGGCCGAAGACCGTTGCGGGCCTTCGTGATATGATGCACGATTGGTCCAAACAGGAGGATAAGATGCGGGAGCGGTTCCCGCGGCATCAAGATAGCAACCTGAGGTGCCCAAGCAACAACCGCAACGACAAAGGCCAACGGGACTTTTCGGGTCCACCCCGGAAATGAAAGCCAGATGATATCATCACGGCTATGGATCATCCTTCGCGAGGCAACAAGTCGACAACGCAGGAGGAGTTCGAGAAGCTCTTGCAGAAAAAGTGCCCATGGCACCCAAGTGTCAATCATGCTGCCATTGACTGTTACCACCTTCGGAGGACGTTCAGCAACTCCGGTGGTGGTAAGGAGAACAAGAAGCCTGCGAACAAAGAACCCGAGGATGACGACCACGATGACCAAGGGCGCAACCCGAAGTTCCAGGAATCTTCGGGGGAGATGAGGATTTTAGCTCCAGGCGGGACCAGAAGCTGCTTCTCCGGGAGATCATGTCCGTCGAGCCGGCAGTACCACAACCACTCCGTTAGTCAGAGGTCCCCATCTCGTTCTCCCGTGACGACCAATGGATGAGCTTTTCGAAACCCGAAAAGTTCCCTTGGTCCTCGATCCTGTGGTGGCGGAGGTCAAGCTCACCAAGGTCCTCATCGATGGCGGAAGCAGGCTCAACCTCATTTTCATCAGCACTTTGAGGAAGATGGGCCTGGATTTCAAGGACATGCTAGTTCTCAGCAAGTCCCCTTTTTACGGCATCGTCCCAGGTAACACGGCACATCCACTTGGTACGGTCGTCCTCCCAGTCACCTTCGGCACGAGGGAGAACTACCGCACTAAGTTTATCAAGTTCGAAGTAGCTAATTTCGAATCTTCTTACCATGCAATTTTGGGCCGTCCGGCACTTGCCAAGTTTATGGCAGTGCCACATTACATTTATCTACTTCTCAAGATGCTAGGGTTAAGTGGAGTTCTTACTCTCTGAGGCGACTTGAAGAAGTCGTATGACTGCAATCAGGAGGCAATTCAGTACGCCTCGACTACTCGTGTGCCAGATGCTTCCAGAGAAGTACTCACGGCCGCGCAGCAGCTATCCCAGTCCGGGCTGGAGATTCCCTTCAAGAAGGCCATTAAGTCGAG
Source organism: Panicum hallii (assembly GCF_002211085.1). Lineage (NCBI taxonomy): Eukaryota > Viridiplantae > Streptophyta > Magnoliopsida > Poales > Poaceae > Panicum > Panicum hallii. The sequence continues at coordinate 30,209,923 of NC_038046.1, read as the reverse complement.
CATCCAGTCGACTGACGACGTGGCCCTCAAGATGATCCAGCTCCAGGAGGGAGATCCATCTAAAACCGCGGTCATCAGCGCGGGCTTAGGTGACAAATAGGAACTCGCACACGTCAGCTTCCTTCGGGCTAACCGAGACATATTCGCGTGGAAACCAGCGGATATGCTAGGGGTGCCCAGGGAGTTGATCGAGCATGCTTTGAATGTACACCCAAAGGCTGTGCCTAAGAAGCAACGCCTGCGAAGGTTTGCTCACGATAAGCGTGATGCCATCAAATGGGAGATAGCTAAACTTCTTGCGGCTGAATTCATTAAAGAAGTAATCCATCCAGAGTGGGTAGCTAATCCTGTTCTTGTAAAGAAAAAGAACAATGAATGGACCGCAGCCGTCACCATCGCTGTGGCGGGGACCGCGCCATTGGCTGGTGAAACCCCACCACCCGCAACGGAAACACCACGACAGGCCTTGCGGGTAAAAAGGGCCATCAAGAAGAAGTCTACACTGTAAGTTTGCCTCTGGTTGCACAATAAATATTTGGATCGTTCGACTTGTGTGTTGTCTGACTTCGACTTCATTAGAGGTGCAAGCGCCGCGGACCTCTAGCTGACGCCGGCCTCGGCTACCCCGGCCCCCGGGTCTTCGACCCAAGAAGAATCTTTAGGTGCGGGACCTGTCACGGCGGCTCCAGCCCCCAATCCGTCGGCCCCCGAAGGGTCGGCGCCCGCGGAGCCAGCCCCCGAGGCGGACGCGACGTTGCCCGACTTGCCGCCCGCCGAGCTCCAACAAGGCGACACCGGAGCTGGTGGCGTGGAACAAGTCGAGGCCCTAGATGCCACTCCAGCGGATGGCACAGGTAAGCATCTGACCGCCCATGGCTAATTGCCGAGACCTAGGTGCAGTATTATGAAAAACATGTGCACTTGTAGGTGCTCAGCCTGCACCCCCTGAAGAAGCTGCCGGGACATCAAAGAGTCCCCGAGAAATGCTGAAAGCCAGGCCCGGAGACAAGGACATCATCGACACCGAACTGGTGGATGACCCGAAGCTGACAGCTGAGAACATAAAGGGCTTCAGGAGAGCTTACGAAGAACTGTATGACTTTACCATGGTAATCCCCAAGTGCTTGTCTGCTTGTATGCGTTGTCGAGTAGTTGTGACTTGACCTCCTCTTCTATGCAGGATGTGATCACTGACTCCCGGAGGAAATCAGAAAAACTGCGGGAAGTTGTAAGTGATCGCCAAGAACTTGCTACTCTGGAAAGATGCGTTGACGACGAGAAGACGAAGAACTTGCATCTCGAGAAAGCCAACTTCGAGCTCCAGCGACAACTCGAGGAGCAGAAGAAGGCGCTCGAGGCGCAAAAGAACGCAGACCAGGAGCATGTCAAGGAGCAAAAGAAAGCGCACCAAGGTAAGCCATTGCTTCCCTCGAGTGCTTGCACTGAACGACTCATCCTGGATTCTGAAAACTTTCCACCACAAAACTTAGGAGAATATTAATGAGTAAAGAAGGGCTACATACTCATGTGAAGAACCTGCACTATCGCCGTACAGATGACGTCGAGAGGTTGCAGAAGGTGATCGGCGACACTGAATGACAGTTCATCGACTGCCTTCAGCGAATCCAGACGCTGGGCGAGGAGAAAGAACAGCGATAGAGAGAGCTCGAAGACCTCAAGGGGGCCGCCCAAGAGCTGGTGGACATGGTGGATCCACCGGAGGAAGGTGAAGCAAACCCCCAGTCCTTGCTGGAGCGGCTCCGCGAAGGCTCGAAGAAAGTATTCAAATTCCTCTCCGAGGCTCCTGTCGCATGCGTCAGCAACGCCTCGCGATTGTGAAGTCCTTCCTGCCAAACGCGCAGCTGGAAATATTTGCTCACGGAATGGCAGCGGAATGCACCGAGGGTCAGTTTGACAGATACCTCCTAGAAGCCCAACCTGTATCGAAACGTATAGTTCAAAGTGTAGTGCAGGATTAGGGTGTAAAAAACAAGTACTCATTCCATGTATAAATGTTGTTTGTGCCATGGTTGAATTGGAATCCAGGCTCAAAGGCTAAGTAGTAGACACTACCCTAGGTGCAGCGACCCGGAAGGTAGTCATAGCTCCAAGCGGGTACTCATCTAACAAGTTAGCCGTAACTCGACTGAGCGAGTCTAAACTGTTAGGAAAGAACGCGAGCATCATCGCGGAACTGCTGTGCGTAAGGCAGAAAAACAAAACTACCCCGAGTGCATCGACTCTGGTGTAGTCGAAGTCGCTCCTCATATGAGCGCGCTCCTTGAGTTAGGTAAGAACCAGACGGACGGTTCGAACTCATTGGGAGCAAACGCGGGCATCACCGTGACTCTATCATGTTTATGGCAAAAATGAAACTACCCTGAGTTCAACGACTCGGGATGTAGTCGAGGTAGCTCTTTACGCGAGCCCATCCAACAAGCTGGATATAAACCAGTCGAACAGATCGATTTGTTGGGATAGATGCGACTACTGTCGCGTGTGACCATCTAAGGCCGCGGCGGAAGTCGAGCCATAGAAGATATGAACGGAGCGGTCGGTTACGTTGAAACATGAAATCGATAGGATATAAATGTGGCCGTGGCCTCCATACAATTCACGACAAGAAGCTGATTTATGTAAATGCTGCAACTGGCCGTAGCCTCCGCATGTTTACAGAGAAATTTTTGACCCGAATCTTGTGGCACGTAGCCTCCAAACTGATTCGAGGAAAGGAGGCTGTCTAAGCCCCTGGAGATTCAGCTATCTCCGGACATCTCCTTATGGGTAAAACTTGCGCAGGTTCTGGATGTTCCAAGAGTTCGGAATATCGTGACCCTCGGGATATTGTAGTCGATAAGACCCTGGTCTTGTAACCTGTTTGACGACAAACGGGCCCTCCCACCTTGAATTGAGCTTGTGTAGGCCGGACTCGTCTTGAATGCGATGTAAGACCAAGTCACCGATGCTGAATGACCGCTCCCTCACGTTGCGATCATGATATCGCCGGATCCCCTGCAGGTATCAGGCAGACTGAACAAGAGCAGTGCAGTGGGCCTCTTTGATAGAATCGACTTCTAATTGCCTAGCCTCGTCCGCCTCGCCTTCGTTGTACATTTCAACCCTTGGGGACTTCCACATGATATCGGCCGGTAAGATAGCCTCAGATCCGTATACGAGGAAGAAAGGCGTTTGTCCTGTGGCTTTGGACGACTGAGTTCGAAGCCCCCAGACGACATGTGGCAGCTCATGTATCCATTTGCCCCCATTCTTGCTGTTTTCATCGTAGAGTCTCTTCTTGAGGCCGTCGATTATCAAACCGTTCACCCTTTCGACTTGTCCATTGGCCCTTGGGTGTGCGACCGAGACATATTTAACCTTGATGCATGCATTCTCGCAGAATTCCTAGAACTGGTTGGCCGTGAAATTGGATCCCAAGTTTGTGATGATGGTACTGGGGAAGCCGAAGCGGTGCAAGATATCCGAGATGAAGTCAACAACCCGATCTGGTGTGAGCTTGGCTATCGGCTTGTACTCAATCCACTTGGTAAACTTGTCGATAGCCACCAGAACATGGGTGAAACCGCCTGGCGCCATTGTGAAGGGCCCAATCATGTCGAGGCTCCAACAAGCAAAGGGCCAGGATGGCGGTATGGTGATGAGGCTGTGGGCTAGAATATGAGTCTATTTGCTGAAGAATTGACAGTTTTGGCACCTGCGCACGAGATCCTCCGCATCAGATACTGCAGTGGGCCACCAAAAACCAGCCCTGTATGCCTTCCCCACCAGTGTTCTTGAAGCTGCGTGGTTACCGCAGACACCCTCGTGGATCTCCCGCAATATGTCGTAACCTTCTTCCTTTGCGACGCACTTCATGAGAACACCTAACCGAGCGCCGTGCCGATAGAGCTTGTTGTTGACCAGGACAAAACCCTTGCTTCTGCGCATGACGCTTGCCGCCTCTGCGCTTCTAGCATCAATTTCTGCGGGTAACTTTTGATCTCGGATGAAGTCGATAAAAGCCTCTCGCCAGTCCTCTTGCAGCACCATAACCTCTCGATCGGGTTGTTGGGGACCCGCATCGATGGTTACCTACAAACAAGACTTGATGGATGGCTGCTTGAGCTCCTGGACGAAAACTCCTGGTGGGACCTGAGCACGTGTCGACCCCAGTTTGGACAAAGTATCTGCGCCAACATTGTGCTCTCGTAGCACGTGATGAACCTCCAAGCCGGAAAATTTGTTTTCCAGCTTGCGCACTTCCTGCACATAGGCGTCCACAATCTCCTTGTTGCAGCCCCACTCTTTGTTGACTTGCTACACAACAAGAAGAGAATCGCCATACACAAGTAGTCACTTGATCCCTAGTGATATTGCCAAACGAAGCCCGTGAAGCAAGGCTTCATACTCGGCTTCATTGTTGGATACCGCCCACAAGATCTGAAGGACATACTTCAATTGTTCTCCTCGTGGAGAAATAAGCAGAACTCCAGCGCTGCCGCCATCGAGCTTGAGGGACCCATCAAAGTACATGGTCCAGTGCTCTGGCTTATCAGCCGGAGTTGGGACTTGATTCTCCCTCCATTCAGCCATGAAGTCGACTAGAGCTTGAGACTTGATTGTAGTGCGTGGCTTGAAGTCGATTGACAAAGCCCCCAGTTCCACTGCCCACTTTGATATACGCCCCGTGGCATCTTGATTATGAAGAATATCAGCCAGCAGGAAATTCGTAACCACAGTGATCTTGTACTCGTTGAAATAATGGTGCAGCTTTGTTGATGCGATTAGAATTGCATATAAAAGCTTTTGAACGGCGGGGTATCGTACCTTGGATTCGGAGAGTACCTCGCTGATGAAGTAGACAGGCTTCTGCACTCCAAATGCATGGCCTTCCTCGCCTCGCTGAACTACAATAGCACTGCTGACAACATGAGTTTCAGGAGCTTGAAAAAGGGTAGTCCTCTCTCCCCGAGTCGGGAGATGAACCTGTTCAGGGCTGCCATACAACCTGTTAACTTTTGCACATCCTTGATTGTAGCCGGAGCCCCCATATCAGTGATGGCCGTGATCTTTACAGGGTTGGCTTTGATGCCCCGGTTGCTAACGATGAACCCGAGCAATTTCCCTGAAGGTACTCCAAAACGCACTTACCCAGAAGATTTGATTTCCTGCGCCTTCCATTTCCGCACTATCCGACGACCCTGCGGCACCAGCGGCAAAGCGTCCGCCAACTCCACGACTGGCTCGGAGGAGTTGTCCCATCACGCTTCTCCTTTAGCTTCCTCCTCCGCCTGGAGGCTCACATCCTCTGTGGACCCGCTGCTGCGCTGAGCCGCAGCTATGCGAGCCCTTTTGGCTTCTACAGCGGCGCTGGGGAGGAGGTGGTCTGGCCGGGGAATATCGGGTCGTGGCGGGTAGCTGCGGTATAGCTCTATGTGTCCCTGCAGAAGGCTTTCAGTTAGCGATGGCATAACAGAAGTAGATTTCAATAAAAAGTAGTCGAGTACTTACAAGTTTGGGCGGATTCCGTGCGGTAAACAATTCTGGCATGTACAGCATGGCGTCCACGTCTAGTAGCACTCGTCTGACTCAGAGGAGGGCGGCATCGTCTGACAGCTCCTCTGTGCACATGCGAGATGGATCTTCAGAGCCTGTGTACTCGAATCCAAGTCGGTGGCACTGTAGGATCGGTTGGACTCGGCGTTTGAAGAAAGAAAACATAACGGAAGCGCCGGTCACCCCCGTCATCTTGCGTGCCTCTATGATGTCTAAAAGCTCCTAGACTTGATCCATGTCTCCCCCGGACAATTCAAGATTCCACTCCGGCCTCACTACAGGTGGGTTATTTGTTTTTCCGGGGAGCTGGGGGGCATGATTTTCAGTATAGAACCAATGGTTTTTCCAACCGAGAAGGTTGGAGGGGAATTTGTATGAGAGGTATCTTTTGCCGGCCTGCTGACGCAGTTGAATGCCGGCGCCCCCTACAACGGAAAGTTTTTTCGAGGTAGGCTGGGGTTTGACACGGAAGAGGAAGTGAAAAAGATCCTAGTGGGGCTCGATTCCAAGAAAGGCTTCACGGAAATGGATAAAAATGGAAATATGGCAAATGAAATTCGGGTTGAGGTGATGGAGCTCAAGCATGTAATAATAAAGAAAGCCACGGAAGAAAGAACAAGAGGGGAGAGCCAATCCCCGTTCGGCAAAATGGTAAAATGTGACGATTTCGTCAACACTTTCCATGGGAAAAGGTTCACGGAAAGAGGGGCGCCAGTTGACAAGATTCTTCTCTTGCAGTAACCCCTCGGAAACTAACCTGTTCAGATCGGTGAGGGAGCACTTACTGTATGTCCACTCTCCGGTCGATGGCTGCGTCTCCTTCTTTTCCCCTTCGATCTCTGATTTCTTGGGCACCATCTCTGATTCGCTTGCCACGAGATGGTCGGGGGCTGCGGGGAGAGCGGCGGGGAGATCAGGGTTGGGGGATTTCTTTGCGGGGATGGCGACGGCGCGTGGCTCTGATTGGGGATTTTTGGGGATTTCTCACTACTGCCACGGGGTTAAATAACCAACGGGGTGGGAAAATTTACTGTTCTGAAGTTCAAGAATCGTTTTTGGGAATATTCTGAAGTTGAGGGGTCATTTGGTGGACTGTTTGGATTAAGTATTCAACTACTCATTTTTTTCAGGGTTAATTAGCCCGAAAAAAGGGGCTTTCAAATTCATGATCTCATTTCCATCATTTGTGTCATCATTTTGATAACTTCTCAAGTTGTCATTTTTAGCCTGCATGCCACGGTTTTCGGATCCTTATCTCCAATTTTGTGGGATTTGGATTCAAGGCTCGGGGGCTGCGGGATACGTGGCATCGACTACTTATTTTTCGAATTTCTTTGAAGGATAAGGAGGATTACAGACTAATGGGACCCTCATCCTGATTCTCCGATTCAACCTAAGGCTCGGGGGCTACTCCATATGGAGTGCAATTTTTCAAATCGCACACCGTGTTAAAAATAAAAATAAAATTCGGAGCATGAGCACCTCATAGCTTAGATGCAGCCAAGCAAGTACTCGAAGAAGGACTTCAAGACGAAGCTTTTGAAGAAGTCGAAGACTACTTCAGAAGTACTGGATAAGCCTGCAGTACTCAGCTACGAAGAGCTCGGGGGCTTGTCAGACCCGGGGCTAAGGGGCTGGGTACATAGCGTAGTTTAAGAGGTTAAGTCCGTCTTGTCTCTTATTTATCTCGTTTATCTCTTATTTATCCCGTTTAAGTAGGAGATAGAGCTAACCGATACAGAGGGAATATACTCGAGATATGTTCTGGTACGATTCCTTAGCTGGTGTTGGTTAGTATCTTTGTAACCCTGGCCTCTCGGATATATAAGGGAGGGCAGGGACCCCTCTCAAAAACACGATCTCTAGGTCATTCTACACCTAAGGCAATACAAACCACTACAGGACGTAGGGTATTACGCACCTGGCGGCCCGAACCTGTTTAAGCTTTGTGTTCCTTGTACCTTCGAGTTCCTGATCTCGGCGACTCCTCACCCAAAATTTACCACCTTGGGTATATCCCTCGGTGGGCAGCCGGTTAAACACCGACACTGTGTGGCAGAACCGCCTGAATTATTCCGGTTCAAGTGCGCTAGTCATCTCTATACAGCCGATACTAACTCAACGCACCTCAAATGGCACAACCCATTGGTCTGTCAGGTCTCTGCCCGATACAACCATAGTTCAACAGGAACGAAGTAGGTTTACCTCGCACGAAGGTGAGTTTACAATCACATAACAGCTCACCAACTTTTAATTTATAGAAGCTTAAACATTATTACAAACCGTTTCAAACTTAAGGTAAACTTATGCAAATATTGTTTAAAACGACAAGCTAAATAGCTTGTCCAACTTTATAGCGGAAGAAAAATAAACACGCGACTACACACGTCGCGAAGGTTGACACCGCGCTCAGCCCAAAGCTTGGTGTCACTCAGGAGGGTCACTGCCAGCCGGTGTCGGATCCCACTACACGGACCAGCCAAACGGAACAGAGGATGGCCTTGCCGTACTATCCATGGGGTTCTCGAAGGTCATAGCTAAAAATTTCACTAGCAAGACTGAGTATACTAATACTCAGCAAGGCTTAACCGCTTCATGGTATACTTAGCCATGTAACTAGACTCATGAAGGCTTGAAATGGTTCTGGGCTTAATTTTAGCTAAAAAACAATAAAGAATATGAACTAACTTTCATATTTTAGCTGTCAGGTTCTAGTTTCATTAATCATTCTAGGTTAGCACCTATACTAGACAAACAAGGTATTGTTTAGCATCCATCCAGTTTATCCCATAATGGTTATTGTTCTTACTCTATGTGGCAGAAGGAATAAGGAGTCTCAATCTTTGCGAGAAACGGACGATTTTGAATCGTATTTCATAACCTTGCAAGGCAAACCTAACTCACATGCTTGGAACATCCAACGATAGTTCCGAAGCAACCGTTTGCATTTCATTTCGACTCATGGAACAGAGCCACCACAAGTGACTGTAGGACCATACGCACACCAATTGTGCAGGACGTACGTCTGTAGCGCGACTACATGACCGTACTCCTGTCCGCTGCGCGGAACGTACTCCTGCACGTCGGTGCGTGAGAGAAACCAAATTACGAGTGGTGGGAGGTATGTCCACTCCTCGGTCCGATTGGTTACTAGGCTTACCGCTTTACCATATTTCACGGCATGTGGCTAGTACTTTCAAACACTTAGCAACCACTACCACACACTGCGACCTTATCAACTTTTATCAACACAGACGGGGTAACCTTTCCGAGTCATGATATTGCACATGACCCCATCCATTATCCTTATAGTGATTGCAGAATAGTAAACATTCAACTCCTATATCACGCGAGTGACAGGAAATCACCCGACTTCTGCCGGTCCTATTAGCAGAGCATCTACTCGATATGGACTCAGGCACAATACATAGGTTCCTAGGATTCATGCATCTAGGGTTCCATTTCAACTCCTAGACTTAATGCAACATATAATATATAAGTATAAAATTGTAGTAACTTAAATACTGGGTTATGCACCGGGGCTTGCCTTCTTGAGCGGGGCTAGGGTCAGTGGTGTCAGAGAGTTCCGAACTTTTGTTTGGGGCTTCAGTTAATATCTCGGTGGCACTCGCAGGATCTTCAGAAAATCCAAGCTCGGGTTCCTGAACCAGCTCGTAGATTCCGTCATCGAGTGTTGCTGACTCTACATGATATGTAATGATTTAAGTGAGATGGTTCTTGAGTTAAGGATTTTCTTCACAATAAAGTTGCAATTAATAAACATAAATTCATGAAACAAGGGGGTTTGGATCCAAAGCTACTATTTACACTTAATTTATGGCTATATTAATGGAATTACTTTGAAGTAATTTGACAAGTTTGATTTTTATTTTAAAAACCATAAAGGTTCTGACCTTGAATTTTTGTGGATAAGCTTATTTTCAACAGAAACTAAAGCATTTGAATTTGAATTCAAATTTCAAGTTTAAATTCAAATCCTGAGTAAACAGAACTATAAATTCTTGAAAATTTAATTATGAACTAATTATCAACAAATTAGGTTATGGTAAAAAGATCTAAACAGAAAAGCCCCAGGAACATGCCTAAATAAATTCAAACCACTTCAAATTTGATTTGCAAAAGTTTAAAAGAACTTAATCTACAAAGCAGTACTAAGCATGAAAGTTTTACACAAGCTTACTCATGACCTAAACAGGCTACAAACCAAAAATCACAAGAAAATAATCTTATATGCAAAAGTTATACCGAAGATACTCTTTTTCTAAACTTTTAAATAACTTTTAAAACATTGGGTTTCAAACCAAACTCTATTTATAAAAGTTGTAGAATTTGATTTCTAGTTCCCAACAAAACTAGTTTGACAATTTTTGGAGTTTTCTACAAAATCAATTTTACAAGTTGGCTGATTTGCAAACTAAAAATGAAAAAAAGGGGTTTATAGAGAGGTCCTCGGGTTTTTGCACAAAGGCCCTTAGAACAGGAAAAGAAATTGCAGATGTGCCCTTGCCAGCTCTCGACGGCGGCCGGCCGGTCTGTCCGGCATGTTCTCGCCGGCGGCGAGGTTTCTGGCGGGGAAGGACAGGCCCAGCATGGCCTATGGGACAGGTGGTGCCTATTGGTGGGTGATGTGCTCGAGGAACAGTGGTGGAGCATGGCCGGCGGCGAGGAGTGGCTGCGGCCGAGGCAGCGTGCTCATGTTCCTGGCGAGGGGCCGGTGAACGTGGACGAACAAGGCGCGCATAAGCACCGTGGAGATGTGGGGGTGTGATTCCAGTACCCAATTTGGTCGGAGGTGGGGCGGAAGGGGGTCGTCGGCGGTGAGGTGGACCTCGGGCTCCTCCGGCGAGCAGCGGCGCGGGATCGCATCGATTCCGGCCAAGGGAAGTCAAAGGCTCGACCAAAGCGGGTCGGAAGGCTGGCGGGGGAGGAGAGGAAGCTACTGGGTGCTGGGATTTGGGCGGGGTGGAGCAACCGCGGAGAATTTCGGCGAGCGGCTCGGTGGTCGGCTTGGTGGTCGCGAGGAAGAAGAAAGGGAAATAGCCGGAAGGAAAGGGCTCAGGTCGGGCTTTATAAGGGAGCATCGCTCTGTAGAAGAGAGGGAGAGAGAGAGCAGACGTGCGGCCGGGCTCAGGTCGACGGGTGGCGCCGACGTGCCCTTCGGGCATGCGTGGCGGCCGCTCGGCACCATCGGCTTGACATCGTAGGGCAAGGGGAAGCCAGCAGAGGCAGCGTGGGCGGTTGGAGGAGCAGCCAGGCGACACGTCGAACGAGAGAGAGCGGCGCTGGGGCAGCTAGGCCTCGGGAGAACGGCCGGCGAAGGCGGCGGGGAGCTCACAGGCGTGAGCAGAGGAAGCCGGGGCTGGAGGAGGAAGAGGAGGACTGATCTGTGATTTTCCAAAAGTGTAGGGACCTCACTGTAATGTCTTGGCAACTTTCAAACCTTAGCTCAAATGAAAATGTGCCCAATACCAAAAGTGTAGATTTCAACAAGATCTACAATTTTGCTTTAAGATTTAGTTTCAAAAGAGTTAAAAGTTGGGCAAAAGTTAAATTTCAAAAATAACTCTTTTAACTACCACACTCAAAATGAATCCTAGAGGTAGTTTCACTTCCATTCTCAAAGTAAGTTCTTGTACTTTTTCAAAACAACCCAAGCAAAACATGGTTTTACCTTCCATTCTCACACATTTGCACAAAAGGACCTTTATTAAATTATAATTATATAAATTCCCCTTTTCCCTTATCATTTAAATTTTTAAACACACTTCCACAATATTTTGCACACAACTTCATACTAAAATCTAGTGTGTGTCAATACCAAGTACCTGAGTGTCACAGCCTTCCCCCTAACAAGAATCTCATCCCGAGATTCCGGAACAAGATGGAATTGGACGATCAAGTTTGGAGGTTGGCTTGAAGGAAGTCTGGGAAATTATGCTGCAGATAGGATTCGGTTTCCCGTGTTGCTTCTTCTTCCGTGTGATGGTTCCACTGAATCTTATACATTTTGATGGTTTCCCTCCTAGTGCTTCTTTCTTTGGCGTCTAGGACTTTGATTGGATGTTCGACATAGGATAGATCGGGTTGGATGTCAATGGTTTGAGATTCTATGATCTCAGTAGGAGTTTTGATGCACTTCCTAAGCTGAGATACATGGAAGACATCATGGATGGCCGCTAGTTGAGGAGGAAGTTGGAGACGATAAGCTACGGGTTCGTAGATTTCGGTAATTTCAAAGGGTCCGACATAACGAGGAGCAAGTTTCCCTTTTACACCGAACCTTTGAACACCTCGGGTAGGAGTTACTCGAAGATAGATGAGGTCTCCAATTTGGAACTGTATCGGTCTTCTTCGGATGTCGGCGTAGCTTTTCTGCCGAGATTGGGCTACCTTTAGATTAATCTATATAGTCTTCACCTTATCCTCTGCTTCAATGACCAGGTCGGGTCCAAATATCTTACGTTCGCCGGTTTGTGACCAACTCAAAGGAGTTCAGCATCGGCGACCGTATAATGCTTCGAACGGAGCCATCTTAATGCTTGCCTGATAACTATTGTTGTAGGTGTGGCAGAACCAATCTGAATTATACCGGCTCAAGTACGCGAGTCCAATCCCGAGGGCTCCAACGTGCTTCAAACGGTATAATCCCTTGGCCTGTCGGGTAACGTCCCGATAAACCACCGATACACAGGATCAATAAGGTTACCTCACACGAAGGTGAGTCCAGAGATACAATCACCATCACAAGTTACATAATAGGGAATTACATTACAAGAGTTTATAAAAGTAGTACAAAGTTTCAAACTTAGAGAAAACAATACAAACTGTTTAAGCTATGATTTTTAGCAGCGGAAAACATACGCGACGATTACAACACGTCGTCAAGACGGATGTCATGTTAAGCCTTGACACGACATCACTCGAGATCATCAGTATTGGCCGGGGACGGATCCCATTCCACGGACTAACCTTCTGAAAGAGCACAGGACCAGGGCAAGGGAAAAGTAGGGTCTTCAAGACATAACCTGCAAAACATATAACTAGCAAGGCTGAGTATACTAATACTCAGCAAGGCTTACCCGGGATTGGGTATACTTAGCCCATAACTAGACTTATGAGAGCTTATAATGGTTCTGGGTTTAGTTTCAGCTGAAAAGCAACGAAGAGTAGATCCTTAATTTCAAGTTTTAGCTTTCAGATTCTAGTTAATTATCCATTCTAAGTAAGCACCTATATCTAAGCAAGCATGGTATAATCTTTGGTCAAGCATCATCTTTGATAACCATAATATTGCTCTTGTTACTCTATGTGGAAAAGGGATCAAGCAGTCTCAATCTTCGTGAGAAGCGGACGATTCGAATCGAATTTAACCTTGCAAGGTAAACCTAACACACACGCTTGGAACACCACAGGGTCATTCCAAAGCAACCGTTTGCCTTTCATTCCGACTCGTGGATCAGAGCCACCACAAGCGACCGCAGGAACATACGCACACCCAATGTGTGCAGGACATACGTCTGTAGCGCGACTACAAAACCCGTATTCCTGGTTGCCCTTGCAACACGTATTTCCCCAGTCGAACCAAGTAACCAAAAGAACCAAATACATGTGGTGGGAGGTATGTCCACTCCTCGGGCCGATTGGCTACTAGGCTTACCGCTTACCCATAACTCACGGCATGTGGCTAGTACTTTCAAACACTTAACCCGCACTTCCACACACTGCGACCTTATCAGATTCATCAACACAGACGGGGTATCATCTCAACCATGATACCGCACAAAACTCCCGTCCGGCATCCTTATAGTGGTAACAGGAATGTAACATTACAATTCCTATATCGCGTGAGTGACAGGAAATCACCCGACTTCTACCGGCCCTATTAGCATAGCAGTTAGTCGGACTCAAGTACTAGTATCCATCACATTGGTTCCTAGGAGAATGCAACTAGGGTTTCAAGCAATTTCTAAGAACTTAATGCAGAGATAGATATAATAATATAAATTGTAGAATAAATAAAATAAGGTTTATGTCCGGGGCTTGCCTTTACTGGTGGGACTGAGGTCAGAAATGTCAATATCTTCCGAACTTTGGTTCGGGGCTTCAGTTAATTCCTTGGTGACGTTCACTTGATCTTCAGGAAAATCCTCTGTAGACTCCAGGGAGATCTCGTAGGTACCGTTGCTGAAGTAATCGTATCTACATGCAATGCGACATTACATTCAAAGTGTGCATATGAAACTATCCTACTTCACAATACAATTGCAATCCAGCACTCATATCACACACTATTCACATAACAATCAAGAGATTTGAAGTTAAACTTAAACAGAGCTGTAGGTGGACAACTAATTAGAATTGGCTATTCGTTGAAGATTACAATAGAGCCGATTGGAAACTACAGAGGTTTAGCCGATGGAAAGGTGCATCGGTTTCCTAGGTGATCGATAAAAGCATCGATTACCTTGACAGAAGGAGGATTCCTAAAGTAGTTGTCTTAACTGAGATGTGCTTAGGTGTTATCTAGGTAACTAAGTGTGGTTGTATCGACTCGATTACGCCAGCACAACTATTGAGTGACGTACAGCCGATGGGGTATGGTTAAGGGTATAGAACCGATAGATATGTAGCCGATTTCTCAGTTGATAAATCGACTGATAGAAGTGTATAGATAAGGGTGGGAAAACTAAGGATCGATCGGCCGTGTTTGACCGATATGGAAAAGCAACCAAAATCGGCTTGGGTCGGTCGATGGCAAGAACCCTAAGATTGTGTGTATACCTTTGATACATCGACTCTGTGCAGTCGATGTAGGACAGATAAAAGAATTGTATCGACAGTAGCCGATACTAGAAAGGTAACAACCGTATCAGCTAATTAGCCGATGGTAGAAGTATCGACTGACAGCTGTTACACAGAAACATCCTAGACTCAAGGGAAACGGATGCTTAGCGGCTGAACTGATAGCCGATGTTGAAGCATAGCCGCGGAGGTGTATAAGCTAAGCAACAAAAGTACATAAACTAACAGGGATCCTTTTACGAAAAGGATCTTAAGGAAACGGCAATCAAGACAAAGATAACATCTTGACGGTAAGGATAAGAGCACTCGTATGAAAAGATTAACTAGATATCACACATCTGCACTTGAGACATATATCCTATGATCTATATTCAGCTACAACACATGCATAAAACACAAGGTATAACAAAGCACTCATTCCCTAACATTTAACCTAGACCACAAATCAAGATTTTAAATTCAAGATCACAACATAAACTTGTAGGGTTTGACTTAGAGTTTCAAACAAAATTGATTTTACCTTTTCATGAACTTCCTACGAAAATCTATGAAATGTAGAAGTTCATCGATTTGAAATACAGAAAGCTTTGGAAATTTTACAAAGAACACCCTAGAACTTTCTAAAACATAGCAATCAAGTCCCTGGTCCGGGAAAACAGATAACAGGAGGTTAACGACGATATTCCGGCAAAGGAATCGCCGGCATTAGAAAGATTCAGTGGATTAGGGCAAACCTTGGGGTAGCCTTGGTTATGAAGGAGAACACGCGGAAAGTAAATTCCCGCGGTGAACAGGATCGGCGAAGAGAAAAGCTCGACGATGACGAGATCCCGTGGATGACGAAGGGGCTTGCCGAGCATGGTTGCCGTGGGTGGATGATAGCCGAAGGAATAGTCTCCGTGGTGACTAGCGATCTTGCTCGGCGATCGACGAGGAATAGGAGCTGCTGGATGTCGTGGGCCCCTGGGACGAGATGATGGAGCCGAACGGGTTCGCTATATTGACTTTTCCGCGAACCCTAGGGTTTTCCTGCTTACGAGCTGAGTCTTCTTTTGCTTACGCACGCGTGCCACTGAAACACGGCCGGCACACCCGCGTAGCTTCACGCCTAACTGCCGCCTTCGCTTCACAACTCCTCCTTCCGACTCGCCTTGCCGTAATCGTCACCTTCGATTTGCCTCCTCTCCTTCCAGCTTGCTGCCCCTCGTGCATCTCACGCGGAAACCCTCCACCGTAACTCCTCCTGCGCGTGCCGTTGCTCGGCACGTCGTACTCCAACATCACCTGCTCATGCCCATAGGCCTGCTCTGCTCCGGCCGCTCAACAGCTGCCCACACCACCAACGCCCGCACGCCACCGCGCGCACGCTCGCGCCACTCGCTCGGTGCCGCTCACATTCCTGCCGCTCCAGCACCTGCACCGGCTCTCCAGCACACGAGCTCCTGCATCGCCTAAACCATGTCGCTCTCGCTCTCGTGCTCGCTTGACGCCAGTGCTTGCCTGCGTCGCGCCGCATCAGCTCACTCCTGAGCCGTTCGCGCGTTCTGCTCCGACATCGCTCTGCCTCGGGCTCGCCCGCACCTGAGCCCGTGCCACTTCCGAGCCGACGCGCTGCTTCCACTGTGCTACGTTCTAGCTCCCGCTCCTGCGCTCGGCTCACGCGCGACTCCGCTCGCCCGGCCTGCCTCCGCACCCGAGCCAGCGCGCTCCCGCGCCACGTTTCGCACGCCACCAATGCCCGCCGTGCGCCCGCGCTACTGGCCCTCGCCACCCGAGCCGCTCCGCTTCACTTCCACCCCACGCGCCGCAACCGCCTGCGCCGGCTCGCTCCCGTGCGTCTCCACGCCTGTGCACCTCCACGCCGCGTCACCAGTGCCTCCTGTGCTGCGCCGAGCCGTCGCCCAGCTCCTACCGCGGCCGCCCGGCCGAGCCAGCGCTGCTAGCCGCCCTGGCCGCCGCCCCGGGCCCGCCTGCCGCCGCTGCGCTCCAACTCCCGCGGCCCGCCTGCGCCTGCCTCCCGCTGCTCCGCACGCCTAGGCCACTGCCCTGCGCCCACTCGTCCGCTCAGCGCCGCGCCGTAGCTGCTGCACCTGGGCCCGCCGCTCGCCCGGCTCAGCCCCCGCGCTGGCGCCCGCACGCCGCGGCTGCCCGCTCGGGCCGCTCAGCGCCCGAGCCCCGCCAGCGCCTCCCGCGCGTGGGCCGCAGCGGCCCCGCGCGCTCGCGAGCCGCGCCTCCAGCCGCTCGGGCTCGCTCCCTGCGGTACGCCTCCAGCCGCTCGGGCCGTCCGCGCCGGGCCGCCTGGCTGCCCGCGCGCGCGCCCGCACCTGGCCACGCGCCCGCGCCCTGCGCCGGCCGCTCGCTCGGGGCCAGTTCTCCTCCCGCGGCCGGCCGCCCGAGCCCGCGCCAGGAGCCGCCGCCAGCCCGCCTGGGGCCGCGCGCTCGCCCGCCTGCGCACGTCCTGCGCCGGCCGAGCGCCTGATGGAGAAGAGGAAGGAAAAAGGGATTTGACAGAGCATGTGCCGGTGGGGAAGGGGAAAAAGAACAGAGACGTCAGGATAAGGAAGAAGAAGAGAGAAGAGAAGAAAGATAGATGGACTTTCCCAAGGGCTTATATGCAATTACAGAAAACTGCAGGGACTTGTTTGTAAAACAAAATTTCCCATTGATTTAAAACCCAAATGAAGAAATGCCCAAAACGAAAGTTGGAGAGTTTTTCAAGCTCTACAACATTGCTTTAGGGCTCAAGTTCAAAAGCTCAAAACTTATATTTTTACACGTGAATCTTTGAATAAAAGTCGGAATTGAATTGCTTTTGTCCTAAAAGTGTAATTTTATAAAATTCAGGACTTAAATGCAAGCATTTATGACATGTCATGATGACTTGCACTTTTACACTTTAGCCCTGAGTAACTTTGGAAATTACTTTTGTAAATCTAACATTTGCATAAAAGGACTTGTACTTTTATAAAATTGCATAAATACCCTTATTTTTACCACTTTACCCAAAATTTTTACATATTTCAACACGCGCATTTCCAATGCAACTTTTGAGTAAATATATATATCTTTTTACAAAACATAAAGTAAGAAAAACATACTTGCAAAACCACCCTTTACTTATTTCAAAATTACCTTAATCCAAATACATTTTGCAAAAACAACCCTAGGTTTTTCTGTAATTATAAAAATACCCTTTTTAACTTGTACTTTTAATTTTCAAAAGCTTCACACAAACATACACAAGCTTTACACTTAACAAACACATATTTCACACTAACAAAGTATATCTAGTATTACAAGTACACGAACTGTCACAGCCTTCCCCCCTAAAAAGAATCTCGTCCCGAGATTCGGACGAAAGAATCTTTAAGGGAAGAAAAGCAAATCATTGAGGTTGATGGTAAAAACCGTTATAGTATGACGAGATAAGCATGACGGGAGCATGGATAGATTGTATATGGATGATTTTGACGAGAGAAGAGAGAGAAAAGCGATCAAGTTCTCATAGAGCTGAAATCACAATCATGAGGATGATAAATGTCGGCGACATTCATCACAAGACTTATGGATAGCAAGTGGGAATAGTATGGGAGATTTATAAGTGAGGTTTGAAACATTCCTGCTCAGAGGTTATTATCTGAATGATTTAGATGATGTTGATTGTAAAACATGCCTATTTATGCCGATGTAATTAAAGGATAATGACAAAATGCTCCAATTCAGAGTGCAATGCTCGATACGTAACTATGAATGTGATGCACTGTTGAGATGTATGATTGCAATGATGATGCAACATGAGGATGAGGGATCCCATACACGAACGAGATGATGCATATGACACAATGCAATTGCCATGATGTTGACCAAATGATGTATACACCATGATGCAAGGATGATGATACTTGCATTGTATGCACGTATGAAATGCATGAAGTATGATGCATACCCTCATGAGTTAATGATGCTCGTGACTCGCATCCTACAACCGTTCTCTCGTAACTAACACCTGGGTAGGTCTATATCCTTAAACAAAGATCAAAAGTTAGGACACTAGTAAGGTTGCATAAGAAGAGATTGCAGTGTTGTTACGTCACATAGACCTAGTCACCAGTGCGCTCCTAATGGCTCAATCATGTGACTGCAGTGCACATGAGGCCTTAGGTTCCGACACGGCATCATGGTCATGTGATTAAACACCACCACAAAAGAGGAATAGCAACCCTGTAGTGCCAACAGCAACAAGAAAGACTTAAGAAACCGAAGACAACCTAAGGTTATACTAGAGGCATACCCGTTAGTCAATCTACGGATTCTAATGATGATGCACCATCATGCACTGACCAAAGATGGTATGGGTTATGATGCATGACTGTTGCCATAAGTCTTTTTATTTTATTTAAGATCATCTGAGCAAAAATGGAAGGTGCAACCTTCAGATGTTGTAACCAGATTAGTCAACGGTATAAGGTACAACACCAAGAGAGGATAGATAGATCACTAGATGATGGATTGAAGGATTTAATGATGGTTTCAAGGTTTAATCATCAAAGGAGAAGTTCAATGGTTCTGCCGAAACAACATTTGGCTGTCAAGCTAAGATCGGTGATAGGGTTCAAAGATAACCCAATCCACTTGATTCATAAAAGACTTTCTTAACTCTAAGATAGCCTAACAGATTACATTAACTCCTACAGCACAAAGTCAAAACAGGCATTCAAATACAAGCAACATATTTCAGTACATCAACGTATCAAACAAAGCAATCAGGTCAATCCAAGATATCATGATGTATGCACGTTCTACACGTCCTCACAAACAAAAATAACTGCCAAGTAACCTTGGTCTTACGTGGTTAAGTACGGTGGCATCATATAAATACGTCTCTCCCTATAATAACTAGTCGATAATCCTAACCGTTCAAAACCTATCGAATCGTGGTTAGCATTCCTGCAGAAAACACAATATGTATATACTGAACCTTTCATGCCAGCATGTCATGAAAGCGTCCCCAATCATTACTGTTCACTATAGAAACAGCATCTGTACAATTACCGCCGTACAGACAACGTTAACATACGTTATCGAGATAACGTATTCACGGGGTACCGCAAAATGCGGGGGTATGATCTGCGATCGCCATACCCTGCGCCGAACCATATACTCCCAATGTAGTCAACCGAAGTTGGTACATTGGCAGCATCTCAAGTAGGCCACTGCTTGAGAAATAGCGTTCGGTTCGCATCACCGACAGGAAGGCCAAGCTCCCTCAGTTGGCTGAGGATCCTTACCTCCTTACCTCACCATCGAAGATGTCGTTACAGAAAGTAAAGTTGGGTTGTGCATGAATTTAAGTTTTAACAGAAAAGTAATGCTGGTAGTTAGGGTTATATATATATGTATAGCCACCTCTATTTCCCTCATAAGCATTACCCTAGGGCTTTACGTACTAAGCATAATCCTTAACGGATCCAACGCGACTTTGCCAAACATTTTGTTGGTCAAACTTTTATACTGAAAGCATTTTTAAGGTAAAATGTATCTCCAGAGTAACCTTATAGCTCTGATACCAGCTGTGGCAGAACCAATCTGAATTATACCGGCTCAAGTACGCGAGTCCAATCCCGAGGGCTCCAACGTGCTTCAAACGGTATAATCCCTTGGCCTGTCGGGTAACGTCCCGATAAACCACCGATACACAGGATCAATAAGGTTACCTCACACGAAGGTGAGTCCAGAGATACAATCACCATCACAAGTTACATAATAGGGAATTACATTACAAGAGTTTATAAAAGTAGTACAAAGTTTCAAACTTAGAGAAAACAATACAAACTGTTTAAGCTATGATTTTTAGCAGCGGAAAACATACGCGACGATTACAACACGTCGTCAAGACGGATGTCATGTTAAGCCTTGACACGACATCACTCGAGATCATCAGTATTGGTCCGTGGAATGGGATCCGTCCCCGGCCAATACTGATGATCTCGAGTGATGTCGTGTCAAGGCTTAACATGACATCCGTCTTGACGACGTGTTGTAATCGTCGCGTATGTTTTCCGCTGCTAAAAATCATAGCTTAAACAGTTTGTATTGTTTTCTCTAAGTTTGAAACTTTGTACTACTTTTATAAACTCTTGTAATGTAATTCCCTATTATGTAACTTGTGATGGTGATTGTATCTCTGGACTCACCTTCGTGTGAGGTAACCTTATTGATCCTGTGTATCGGTGGTTTATCGGGACGTTACCCGACAGGCCAAGGGATTATACCGTTTGAAGCACGTTGGAGCCCTCGGGATTGGACTCGCGTACTTGAGCCGGTATAATTCAGATTGGTTCTGCCACAGTAGGAGAATTCTGCCAGTGACAAGCATTTGTCCCAGTTCTTGTCATATTGAAGTACGCAGGCTCTAAGCATGTCCTCCAAGATCTGATTTATCCTCTCTGTTTGTCCGTCCATCTAAGGATGATATGCGGAGCTTCGGATTAGTTTAGTTCCAAGAGCATTTTGGAGTTGCTCCCAGAATCGAGCAATAAATTGTGCCCCGTGATCAGAAATGATCGTTTTAGGCACTCCATGGAGATGAACGATTTGATCTAGATAGATCTCAGCATACTTTTTGGCATATTGTAGGTAGTATGCACTGGAGGTCTTAGTTAATTGATCAACGATTACTGAAGCGTCCCCTCATCCGAGGTGACTTAAATGTGATATAAAAATCAGTCCCAGGAGGCTGATACACATTTATTACATCAGATGGTACATTACCGTACAAACCTCCGAGGAGGCGGACACTCGATACAAATGATAATCAGTAATAAAACAGCTATGGTGATACACCAAAGCACGACCCACGTGGGATCCAGCTCGGGCTCAGAGTAGCATGCTAGCAGAAGCATCTTGTGGAGGGCTAACACCACAGGCAAGGTTGGGTGCGGACGCAACCATTACTCGGCGTCTTCGACAATGAAGTCCGGGTCCTCCTCTGAAGAAAACCACAATTATATATAGGGTGAGTACAGAGGTACTCAACAAGTCCAACCACACCCGCGGAGGGGAAATAATAGAGATCATGCACGGGTTTATCAAGGGTGAGGTTAGGGTTTATTTGCGATCAAGCGAGGTATTACACATGCAAGGGTTTATTTAATAAAAGAGTTTTCTCAACACATTCTTATAGTAATCGGATAATAAGTGGGGTTGATCCTACACAAAGGACCCAAGTTTTAATGCCACCGGACTCCACGTCCACAGTGGCTTACGGCACAGCTGCCTGGCACTTTTCAAAACAACTCACGCCCCACAACCAATCATCCCATAACATCTATTGAAGTGACCATGCCGTAACGCATCCAATACCGTGGACACGGCTATTCGAATAGATTTTTCACTCTGCAGAGGTGGTACACTTTACCCACAAGTAGGGTACCGCACTACGAGCACCTTAATGTTACGGCGGATCCTAACAAAGCCATTACCCACCTTAGCTGAATCTAATTAGCCAACACGGAAGCTACCATGGGGTTAATGACCTTATCAACAAAGTCATAACCGGGACATAACTCACACAGATCGTATTCCTTTTCCATGGTCTCCCGTCACTCACCCACTCTCCTTTTGGCTAGCAGAACAACTAGTGGGGTTTATGCTAAGCCGTTGCCCACACAACGGTCGAGTGGTTGTACGATAAATGAGTTAGGCAAGATGACACCTCAGCTCACCCTTATATTGACTAGACGGACATCTCCCGACCATGCTCAACCACAAAGGTACAAGCACACTAGTGGCATCTCACACAGAAAATGCCATCCATCTCGTTAGATTATATCTTTCTTTTATTTTCTCAAAATCCTGTTTTAGCTTTTAAAACACTCGTACCCTTATTTTTGGTAAATCGCTTGTGGTCATGGTTTAGAATATAATAAAGGAATAACCAGTAATAAGCATCTCTAGCAGCGGTTAATGTCTAACAGAGCAAATCCTAGGTCATCAAGGGATGGTCGTAGCAATCAAGGGGTGGCTATCCAACCATGTCTTGCAATAAAACGATGCATTTTATAAAACAGGCCGATAGGTTGCATTTAGAAAACTGGGATAAATATGCATCAAAGGATGGGATTGGACTTGCCATTCACAGAGCCTTCCGGGAAGTCCTGGTCCTTGGACTCTTGCTCGCAGTACTGCTCATCGACGGGTTCTCCCTTGGTCACTTCGTGATCTATGGCGCACACAAATAAACATTCCATAAAGAAAAGAAATAAAGGTTTTATCTACAAGCCCAAATCAGGAATAACTTAAGAAACAATGGTAGAAAGAATATTTCTGGGAGATTTCTTGATGGCATGGCCGACATTATGTTAGAAATGGCATGGTAAAGTTTCAGGGCAAACGGAAGGTTTTTGGCGCATAAAATAATAGGCCGAGCGGGGTTTAGGGAGCGAATAAAGGTCCAGGGGTCCATTTGTAATTACTGTTGGGAGGGGAGGGCTTGATTAGAATTTTTGGGAATACCAAGGGTACTCTGAAAAGGGTCAGGGGTTCGATCGTAATTATTTTGTGTAGTGGAAAGGTTTATTTTCTAAATAGAGTGAACCTGGGGTCTATTTGGAAAGAGGGAGTAAAGAGAGGGAGAGCTCTTAATGGAATAGGCAGAAGGGCAGGGGGCTCAGGGCAAATTTGCCCTTCTTCCTCCTCCCGTTACTAGGAACAGAGGAGGGGGAGAGGAGCCGGCGGCCCCGCCGATTCCGGCGGCTCCGGGGCACGGCGGCGGCCGGGGGCAGGGGCAAAACGGAGAGGGGAGCAAGGGGAACCTATTCCTCTACTCACCACGAGCCGGGGTGGCGCGAGGCGGCCTGCCCACGAGGGCCAGTGGCGGTGGGCGGAGGGCCTTGCGGCGGCAGCAGTGTAGGGCCGGGGAGGGGGAGCTAGGGGCGACGGTGGAGGTGGTGGTGGTGGCAGGGCGCGGCGTGGGGGCATTTATAGGCCGGCGAGGGCGGGAAGGAGGGCGCGGTGGAGGCCGGTGAGCTCGGGGGCGGCCAGTAATGGCGGTGGGGGCGGCGGTGGCGCTTGGTCGTCGCTGCGCAGTGGTGATCGGTGGCGCGTAGCGGGGAGGGGCGGCCTGGGGGACGTGCTGCACAGGGGGAGGCGGCCAGTGGCGAGGCGACGCGCGGCGGCCAGCTCTGCTCCACCGCGGCACGCCAGGGCAAGCGTGAGCGCCGAGGCGGCAAGGGGGTACGGCGCGCGCAGAGGAGGGCCAAGTTAGGCAGCTCCTGTGGAGTGGTCAGTGGGGGGGTAGTGGTGGCCGGGCGCTCGGCGTCGAGCTCTGCTCGGCGTCGTGCGGCACGTGCAGGGGAAGTGAGGGGAGGAGAAGGAAAAAGGAAAAAGAGAAAGGGGAAAAAGAAGAAGGGGAAAAAGAGAAACAGGGGAGAAAGGAAGGGAGGGGGGGCCGCGTCGGCGGGATTCGCGGCGACGGTCGCGAGAGTGCAGCGCGGCGCGCGAGGGGGGGGGGCTGCGTCGGCGGAATTCGCGGCGATGGTCATGAGCGCGGGGTTGAGCACGCGGCACGGCGCGCGGGTCGAGGAAAGGATGGCGGTTGAATTTTGGATGTCAGATGGCGAGACGTCGGGAAATGTTTTGGGCGATTAGGAGCTCGGACGATAGAGGGTTTATGAGTGATCTGAGCTTGTCAAAGAAAAAGTTTTGAAAATTATTTTTAGCGAGTGATTTGTTCTGTAATTTAAGTAGGGTAAAAACGCGGGCGTTACAAACCTACCCCACTTAAAATGAATCTCGTCCTCGAGATTCGGCTGGTTCCTAAATAGATGGGGAAACTCTTTCTTAAGGGCATCTTCGCGTTCCCATGTAGCTTCTTCCACTCCATGTCTGCTCCATTGAACTCTGCAAATCCGTACTTCAGAGCTTCTTGTCCTTTTGATGACAGTGTCCAAAATCTTGACAGGTACTTCCTGGTACCGAAGATCTTTCTGTAAAGCTATTTCTTCTTCCGTCACCCGTTCTCTTTCGGGTACCCTCAGTCATCTTCTCAGTTGGGACACATGGAATACTGGGTGTATGTCAGACATTCCTTCTGGTAGTTCTAGACGGTATGCTACAGCTCCAATTCTCTTCAGTACTTGGTACGGTCCGATGTACCAAGGGGCTAGTTTCCCATGTACCAGAAATCTTCGAGTCCCTCGAATAGGCGAAATTTTGAGGTAGATGAAGTCTCCTAGATTGAAGCTTACTTCTTGTCTCTTCTTGTCTGAGTAACTCTTCTGTCGGGATTGGGCGGCCTTCAGTTTCTCTCTAATTTCGACCACTCTTTCTTCCGCTTCCTTTATGAGTGCGGGTCCAACTAGGGCACGCTCTCCGACTTCTGACCACATCAGGAGGGTTCTGCACTTTCTCCCATAGAGAGCTTCAAATGGTGACATACCCAAGCTTGCTTGATAACCGTTGTTGTAGGAAAACTCAGCATATGGTAAGCTTTGTTCCCAATCCTTGCCATAACTAAGGACACACGCTCTTAGCATATCATCCATAATCTGGTTCACCCTTTCTGTTTGACCGTCGGTCTGCGGGTGATAAGCCGAACTGAAGTCCAACTTGGTGCCCATGGCCTTATGCAAACTTTTCCAAAACTTAGAGGTGAATTGGGTTCCTCTATCCGAAACAATTCTGCTAGGCACGCCATGCAGCTTCACTATGTTGTCCACATAGAGCCGTGCTAGCTTTTCTCCACCATAATTGGTCCGTACTGGTAGGAAGTGGGCGACTTTTGTGAGCCGGTCCACTATCACCCATATGGAGTCATGTCCTCTCTGTGTCTTGGGTAAACCCACTACAAAATCCATTCCTATCTCATCCCATTTCCAAACTGGGATGGGCAAGGGTTGCAGCAATCCTGCTGGCTTCTGATGTTCGGCTTTGATTCTTTGGCAAGTATCACAATGGGCGACGAACCTCGCAATGTCCGCCTTCATTCCATTGCACCAATACCTTCGTCTTATATCCATATACATCTTGGTGGATCCTGGGTGGATGGAATATGCTGAGTTGTGGGCCTCATCCATAATAATCTGTCGGAAGCCTCCTTCCTTAGGTACGCAAATTCTATCCTTGTACCATAGGGTTCCTTTGTCATCCACTCTAAAATCCGGTGTCTTGTTTTCTCCAGTATGCATGCGGATTCTCATCAGGTCCTTATCTGAACCTTGGGCCCTTCTGATCTTGTCCTCCAACGTGGGTTGAACACTCAACTTGCTACTGGAACCCTGGGGGACGATGTGCATATTTAATCGTGCCATTTCTTCTTGTAGGTGGGCATCCTTAGGTCCATAAGATTTCCGGCTTAAGGCATCTGCTACCACGTTTGCTTTACCAGGATGGTAATGAATTACCATATTATAATCCTTAACTAGTTCTAACCACCTTCTTTGCCTTAAGTTCAAATCTAGCTGGGTGAAGATGTACTTTAAGCTCTTATGGTCCGTGTAGACCTCACACTTATTCCCAATCAGATAGTGTCTCCAAATCTTGAGGGCATGTACTACAGCTGCAAACTCCAAGTCATGGGTTGGATAATTCTGCTCATGAGGCTTGAGTTGTCGGGAAGCATATGCCACTACCTTCCCACATTGCATAAGGACGCATCCTAGTCCTTGACGGGATGCATCACAATAAATGACAAAGTCCCGTTGAATGTCTGGCAAGGTTAGTACCGGGGCGGTTGTCAGCCTCCTCTTTAACTCCTGGAAGCTTCTCTCACATGACTCGGTCCAGGTGAACTTCTTCTCTTTCCTGAGTAGCTCCGTCATGGGTCGGGCTATCTTGGAGAATCCTTCAATAAACCTCCGGTAATATCCGACTAAACCGAGAAAGCTCCTGATTTCACTAACATTGGTTGGTTGCTGCCAATTGGAGACTACTTTGAGCTTTTCGGGATCCACTGCTACTCCCTCTGCGGTCAAGATATGACCAAGAAATGCTACTTTCTCAAGCCAAAATTCACACTTGCTGAACTTGGCGTAGAGCTTGTGCGCTCTCAACTTTTCCAGAACCACTCGTAGGTGCTGCTCATGTTCGTCGACACTCTTGGAGTAAATAAGTATGTCGTCAATGAAAACCACGACAAACTTATCTAACTCTTCCATAAACACCTTATTCATGAGGTTCATGAAATAAGCAGGTGCATTGGTGAGTCCAAAGGACATCACGGTAAACTCATATTGCCCATAGCGGGTGACGAAGGCCGTCTTCGGAATATCACTTTCCTTAATCTTGAGCTGGTGATATCCCGACCTTAGGTCTATCTTGGAGAAATACTTGGCTCGTTTCAGCTGATCAAAGAGGTCATCAATTCTGGGAAGGGGGTATTTGTTCTTGATGGTGACTTCATTTAGTGCACGGTAATCCACGCACATCCTCATGCTCCCGTCCTTCTTCTTGACAAACAAGACCGGAGCTCCCCATGGTGATGAGCTTGGTCTAATGAAACCACTTTGTTGTAACTCTTCCAGCTGTCTCTTTAGTTCCACCAATTCAGAGGCTGCCATCCTATAGGGTCTCTTAGCTATAGGGGAGGTTCCAGGGACAAGGTCAATGACAAACTCTCATATCCCTAACTGGCGGCATCCCCGGGAGTTCTTCCGGGAAAACACCTAAGTATTCATTTATTACTGGAACTTCTTCCAAGCATCTAGCTTCCATACTAAAAACCATTGGGTCCGGTCCACTTCCCCGAGTATGCAGGTTACTTGTACTCCTTCGGGGTTGGTTAGGTGTACCACCTTGTCAGCACAACTTATAAGGCCATTGTGCAGGCTTAGCCAATCCATTCCAAGGATCACATCTATACCTTTAGACTTTAGTACTACTAGGTCTGCTAGGAATTCTACCCCACTTAAAATGATCCTTACCCGAGAACAACCCAGTCGGCACCTAATGTCACCTCCAGGCGTTCGGGTTAATTGGGGTATTTTTAGTAGTACTGTATGTATATTGTGCTTTTCCACAAAACTTGAGGATACGAACGAATGTGATGCTCCAGAATCAAATAATATTGTTGCCAAAACTGAGCTGACTAGGAACTCACCGAGCACTACGCCCTGAGCGTCCTGAGCCTCTTGCGTATTGATGTGGTTGATGCGGGCTCGTCCGAAGGACTGCTGGGGCGGCCCCATCTGTTGGTTGTTGTTGCCGGTATTGTTATTGCGGATGGGTACACGGTTGGCTCCTGATAAAGCTGGCCTTGGTCCATTCACCGAGTTGGAGAGGGCTGATGCTGCCGGCTGCTTGTTATTGGCATACGGGCAATTGGCAATGAAGTGCCCTGTCTCACGGCAGTTGAAGCATGCTCGGGCATTGCTGCTGGCGGTAACCTGGCTTGCATTGCTTTGTGGGGTCTTTGTGGTGTTCTGACTTTTGAACTGTCTAAGCTGGGTGCTGGGGGCTTGAGAGCCAATAGCTTGTGACTGGGTCCTGTACTGCTTAGGGGCTTGGGACTTAGTCACTGGAAGGCCAAAGTGCCTTGGTTTCTGGAAACGGTCCTGCTGGCGAGCCTTGGTTTCTAGGAACTTACGCTTATTATCTCTCTTTTCCTCTGCCATGGCTCTCTCGGTGATGATAGCCATGTTCATCAGTGTGTTGAAGTCTGGATAGATGCATGGGGAAAGTAGCTTTTTAAGTTCTGCATTTAACCCCTTTCTGAACATATCCTGCTTCTTTTCATCCTTGTCTACCTCTTCTGGCGCATAGCGAGCTAGTTCTATGAACTGGTATGTGTATTCCTCAACGGACTTGTTGCCTTGCTGCAGCTCACGGAACTCATCTGCCTTGCGCTTCACAGTGGCTGCTGGAATGTGATAGCGACGGAATTCATCCACAAACTCCTTCCAAGTGATGGTGGAGGCATCCTGAGCAGCTGCACAGTAGTTCTCCCACCAGGCCAAGGTAGTTCCAGTGAGCTGGTGAGCAGCCAAATGGACCTTGTCACGGTCTCCATGCTCAAATGGTTCGAGTTTTCTCTTGATAGTACGCAGCCAGTCATCTGCATCTAAGGGGTTATAGGATCCTGCAAAGGTGGGTGGCTTGGTCCTCAGAAAAGCCGTTAGTTTGTCATTTATACTCTGCTCACGGGGCCTTGGGTTGGTGATGACATTGGTCAAAGCTGCCAGTAGGAGGTTCTGGTTGTTCAATACTTGCACCAGGTCAATGGCCGGTGGGGGTGGGGCATGACGTGCTCCTACTTGGCTTTCTCCTCCTTGCTGACTCACTTCCTGATCTTCCTGATCTTCATGGCCGGGGACTTGTCCTTGCGTACCCTGTTGTCTCTCCGTACTCGGAGTGGTATGTGCCTGTCTTTGGGGGGTCCTGTTGTTATGCCTGGGGGCCATCTGTGGATTGGGCAAAACCCTTATGAGACTTACATTTGGATTTAAGTGATATTTATTTTCGAAAAGGCAGACTCCACTTACTGCCGGCAATCGCACAGACTAACAAGCAGCAAGTGCAAATAGTTTTATTTATTACGCTGGGGTACAACACGTGGGAGGGTACAGCTAAAACAAGCACTACACGATCTGGTACGACAGATGGGTGGGCACCACTCTAAGCTTGGGGCCGGAACGGCTTCATCCCTGGGGTACTTCTAAGGCATGCTACTCACGGGGCGAGTCGTCTTCCGGGGCGGAGTGCACTTCCAGTGGAATGAGTAGCTCTTCCTCGTCGTCCTCGAGGATCCCATTTTCTCGGGGCTGTTTGACAGCTCCTCCTTCTACGGCTGCGGCTGTCCTTCCGGCACCTTCAGGTAAAGCTTGCGGGGTCCTAAGAAGTCCTCCCCATCCTGTGATGGGTGTTCCAATTAGAACTTGGGTCTCCCCGATTGCCGGGACGGGCGTTCCACTATTGGTCCATTCTTGCATACGCCGATCCTGGATCTGCCTGAGGCTTTCATGAGCGACAGCTTCACTACTTATAGTGGCCGCGGTCCTTGCTTCGGCTTGAGCCACCCAGATTTGGTGCATCCTCACTGCAAGCTCAGCTTGTTCGGCCCGGTGGGTTTGCTCCCTTAAGATTTGCGCTTGCTCGTCGAAGAGCTTATCCAAAGAGACGAGGTAGGCGACCACATGGTACAAAAGGTCTTCCTGATGGTGGCGCCATTCCAAGTTCCTCATGCGGGCCTGCTAGACCTGCGTCCTGATGACCGGAGGAAAAAGCCTCATTGGTGTGGGAATGAGGTGTTCCTCGAAGATCCGGCACAGGTAACGGAGAGCCTTTCTGATGGCCAAGGGATAGGCATCCCGATGTTGAAATCCTGTGGCAGTCACTCGCCACGGCTCGATGTCGGGGTGGCGGGTGCTTCTGGCGATGGAGAGAACCACCCTACTGCGACGAGTACCGAGGTGTTCGTACTCTCTGCTGTAGTACCTTGGGCGCTCGGTAACACCGAGGCATTCCAGGGAGTTGATCAAGAGGTGGGGAAAACCAGGTTCCTCTTGGCAAACGCCCTGGGTCCACCCATTCTCGGCCATCTGAAAAACAAAGGTAGAGTGAACAAGCCTCGCGCACAAGGTAGGGTACAAGATAGATGGTCTTTATTAGGATTGGGTACATCTCCCAGGGTTACATTATTACTAGGGTGATAGCTCTAGCTTAGGTACTCTACTCTTCCCAAGGGAATCCTTCCCCGATCCGGTTAGGTCGCTTCTTTGGCGGAAGACATTGTTCCATTACCTCCCCTTCGGTCTGAGTGCTCTTATCCTAGTGGGTTTCTTCGGGTTCTCCTTCCAATAATCCAGCTTCTCTTCTGTGTGCTTCGATACGTTCTCTTTCTTGAGCGTTGATTTGCCATATGTCTCGGAGAGAGGCTAGAGAACTTTCAGCTTGAGCCTCAGCTTCTGTTGCTC
Source organism: Panicum hallii (assembly GCF_002211085.1). NCBI lineage: Eukaryota > Viridiplantae > Streptophyta > Magnoliopsida > Poales > Poaceae > Panicum > Panicum hallii. The sequence goes on along the minus strand of NC_038046.1, from coordinate 30,179,639 downwards.
TCCTGAATTGTACTTCCAACTCTTGCTCCGCCTTTTCTGCCCTACGGATTTGGTGCTTCAGTTGTTTTGTCTGTTCGCTGTAAAGTCGATCTAGGCCGGTGAGGTAATTGGACAGGTGGGAAACCGTATCTTCTAGATCTTCTTCTTCCCTTCCTAATCCTCTCATCTGGGCAATCCACGAGCGTCCTCTCCCTCCAGTAGGTGGGAAAAATCCCATGGGAGTGCGCTGTGTCTATAGACCACACGTAAGCATCGCAGGGCTTTTCGGGCAGCCTTTCGGTAGGTGTCTGGGAACCCAAAGCCAGTGGTGGAGATGAACCAGGGATCCACGTCGGGTTAAAGTGCGCTTTTTCCCACGAAGATCATCAGGTCACACCGAGGGGTCCCTCGGAAGCTGTGCTACCGGTAGGTGTACTCCGGTGGGTCCATAACTCCGACGCGTCCCAGGCTGAGTAGCAATAACTTCGGAAGGCCAGACTCTGTGGGGCAGATCCTGTCACTCCATCCATTGTCAGCCATCTGGAATCAGACAAGGGCCAAAAGTAAGTGCCGTGTGGAAAGGTGGGCTGATTGGGGAAAGATCTAGCGGGAAATGGCTTAGAAAATGTCCTTGGTCTTAAGGGTCACGTCCTACAGCCAATCTTACGGCTCGGATACCACCTGAAGCGTCCCCTCATCCGAGGTGACTTAAATGTGATATAAAAATCAGTCCCAGGAGGCTGATACACATTTATTATATCAGATGGTACATTACCGTACAAACCTCCGAGGAGGCGGACACTCGATACAAACGATAATCAGTAATAAAACAGCTATGGTGATACACCAAAGCACGACCCACGTGGGATCCAGCTCGGGCTCAGAGTAGCATGCTAGCAGAAGCATCTTGTGGAGGGCTAACACCACAGGCAAGGTTGGGTGCGGACGCAAGCTTTACTCGGCGTCTTCGACAACGAAGTCCGGGTCCTCCTCTGAAGAAAACCACAATTATATATAGGGTGAGTACAGAGGTACTCAACAAGTCCAACCACACCCGCGGAGGGGAAATAATAGAGATCATGCACGGGTTTATCAAGGGTGAGGTTAGGGTTTATTTGCAATCAAGCGAGGTATTTCACATGCAAGGGTTTATTTAATAAAAGAGTTTTCTCAAGACATTCTTATAGTAATCGGATAATAAGTGGGGTTGATCCTACACAAAGGACCCAAGTTTTAATGCCACTGGACTCCACGTCCACAGTGGCTTACGGCACAGCTGCCGGGCACTTTTCAAAACAACTCACGCCCCACAACCAATCATCCCATAACATCTATTGAAGTGACCATGCCGTAACGCATCCAATACCGTGGACACGGCTATTCGAATAGATTTTTCACTCTGCAGAGGTGGTACACTTTACCCACAAGTAGGGTACCGCACTACGAGCACCTTAATGTCACGGCGGATCCTAACAAAGCCATTACCCACCTTAGCTGAATCTAACTAGCCAACACGGAAGCTACCATGGGGTTAATGACCTTATCAACAAAGTCATAACCGGGACATAACTCACATAGATCGTAATCCTTTTCCATGGTCTCCCGTCGCTCACCCACTCTCCTTTTGGCTAGCAGAACAACTAGTGGGGTTTATGCTAAGCCGTTGCCCACACAACGGTCGAGTGGTTGTACGATAAATGAGTTAGGCAAGATGACACCTCAGTTCACCCTTATATTGACTAGACGGACATCTCCGGACCATGCTCAACCACAAAGGTACAAGCACACTAGTGGCATCTCACACAGAAAACGCCGTCCATCTCGTTAGATTATATCTTTCTTTTATTTTCTCAAAATCCCGTTTTAGCTTTTAAAACACTCGTACCCTTATTTTTGGTAAATCGCTTGTGGTCATGGTTTAGAATATAATAAAGGAATAACCAGTAATAAGCATCTCTAGCTGCGGTTAACGTCTAACAGAGCAAATCCTAGGTCATCAAGGGATGGTCGTAGCAATCAAGGGGTGGCTATCCAACCATGTCTTGCAATAAAACGATGCATTTTATAAAACAAGCCGATAGGTTGCATTTAGAAAACTGGGATAAATATGCATCAAAGGATGGGATTGGACTTGCCATTCACAGAGCCTTCCGGGAAGTCCTGATCGAGGTACTGTCCTTCAGGTTCGGGCTCGCGGTACTGGTCCTCGGACTCTTGCTCGCAGTACTGCTCGTCGACGGGTTCTCCCTTGGTCACTTCGTGATCTACTGCGCACACAAATAAACATTCCATAAAGAAAAGAAATAAAGGTTTTATCTACAAGCCCGAATCAGGAATAACTTAAGAAACAATGGTAGAAAGAATATTTCTAGGAGATTTCTTGATGGCATGGCCGACATTATGTTAGAAATGGCGTGGTAAAGTTTCAGGGCAAACAGAAGGTTTTTGGCGCATAAGGGTCCAGGGGTCCATTTGTAATTACTGTTGGGAGGGGAGGGCTTGATTAGAATTTTTGGGAATACCTAGGGTACTCTGAAAAGGGTTAGGGGTTCGATCGTAATTATTTTGTGTAGCGGAAAGGTTTATTTTCTAAATAGAGTGAACCTGGGGTCTATTTGGAAAGAGGGAGTAAAGAGAGGGAGAGCTCTTAATGGAATAGGCAGAAGGGCAGGGGGCTCAGGGCAAATTTGCCCTTCTTCCTCCTCCCATTACCAGGAACAGAGGAGGGGGAGAGGAGCCGGCGTCGGCGCCGATTCCGGCGGCTCCGGGGCACGGCGGCGGGCAGGGGCAGGGGCAAAACGGAGAGGGGAGCAAGGGGAACCTATTCCTCTACTCACCACGAGCCGGGGTGGCGCGAGGCGGCCTGCCCACGGAGGCCAGTGGCGGCGGGCGGAGGGCCTTGCGGCGGCAGTGGTGTAGGGTCGGGGAGGGGGAGCTAGGGGCGACGGTAGAGGTGGTGGTGGTGGCAGGGCGCGGCGTGGGGGCATTTATAGGCCGGCGAGGGCGGGAAGGAGGAGGGCGCGGTGGAGGCCGGTGAGCTCGGGGGTGGCCAGTAATGGCGGTGGGGGCGGCGGTGGTGCTTGGTCGTCGCTGCGCAGTGGTGATCGGTGGCGCGTAGCGGGGAGGGGCGGCCTGGGGGACGTGCTGCACAGGGGGAGGCGGCTAGTGGCGACGCGATGCGCGGCGGCCAGCTCTGCTCCGCCGCGGCACGCCGGGGCAAGCGCGAGCGCCGAGGCGGCAAGGGGGTACGGCGCGCGCAGAGGAGGGCCAAGTTAGGCAGCTCCTGTGGAGTGGTTAGTGGGGGGGGTAGTGGTGGCCGGGCGCTCGGCGTCGAGCTCTGCTCGGCGTCATGCTGCGCGTGCAGGGGAAGTGAGGGGAGGAGAAGGAAAAAGGAAAAAGAGAAAGGGGAAAAAGAAGAAGTGGAAAAAGAGAAATAGGGGAGAAAGGAAGGGAGAGGGGGGGGGCCGCGTCGGCGTGATTCGCGGCGACGGTCGCGAGAGTGCAGCGCGGCGCGCGAGGGGGGGGCTGCGTCGGCAGAATTCGCGGCGATGGTCACGAGCGCGGGGTTGAGCACGCGGCACGGCGCGCGGGTCGAGGAAAGGATGGTGGTTGAATTTTGGATGTCAGATGGCGAGACATCGGGAAATGTTTTGGGCGATTAGGATCTCGGACGGTAGAGGATTTATGAGCGATCTGAGCTTGTCAAAGAAAAAGTTTTGAAAATTATTTTTAGCGAGTGATTTGTTCTGTAATTTAAGTAGGGTAAAAACGCGGGCGTTACAATTACCCAAATGGAATCATGTCTTTGGGAAGTGTTTGGTAGGCCAACGATAAAGTCCATGCTGATATCTTCCCATTTCCAGGAGGGAATAGGTAAAGGTTGAAGAATACCAGCAGTCTTTAGATGACTGGCTTTAACCCTTTGACAGATATCACACTCTAAGACATACCTTGCAATTTCTCGCTTCATGCGAGTCCACCAGAAGTTCTGTTTCAAATCCTGATACATCTTGGTACTGCCAGGGTGCATAGAGAATTTGGACAAATGGACCTCGTCCAATATCTGTTTACGGAGCTTATGGTCCTTAGGTACAACGATACGGTCGTTGAACCATAAAACTCCTTCATGATCTACTCGAAAGCACTTATACTTTCCTTCTCCTTGTGTTATCTTCTGCTTGATGATTCTGACCCCTTTATTGCGCTGCTGTACTAGAACAATGCTATCCCTAAGCGTGGCTTCAACTGAGAGATGGTTCAAGCCACCTTGGGGAATGATTTCTTGATTAAGCTTTCTCATCTCCCAACAAAGAGTCTTGTTGAAAGCTTCCACAGATAAGCAAGAACAATGTGCCTTGCGACTATGTGCATCCGCGATGATCTTGGCCTTGCCTGGATGATAGTGTACTTCTAGATCATAATCTTTGATAAGTTCTAGCCAGCGTCTTTGCCTCATATTTAGATCTGCTTGCGTGAAGATATATTTGAGGCTTTTGTGATCAGTATAGATATGGCACTTTGTACCCATCAGATGATGTCTCCAGATCTTCAGTGCATGGATGACAGCTGCAAGTTCCAGATCATGGGTAGGGTAGTTCTGTTCATGAGTCCTGAGCGCTCGCGATGCATACACGATCACTCGGTTGTCTTGCATAAGCACACAACTAAATCCGATTCCTGAAGCATCACAATAGATGTCAAAAGGTTTGGAAACATCTGGTTGAGCTAGGATTGGGGCAGTTGTGAGATGTGTTCTGAGGGTATGGAATGCATCTTCGCATTTTTGATCCCAGGAGAATGTAACGCCTTTCTTAAGCAGTTCAGTCATAGGTTTGGCTATTCTTGAGAAGTCAGGAATGAAACGACGATAATAGCCAGCTAGACCAAGAAAACTACGAATCTGATGGACTGATGTTGGAGGTTTCCAATCCATCACTTCTTGTACTTTACTGGGGTCAACGGATATACCGTCACCGAAGATAGTATGGCCCAGAAATTTCACAGTATCCAGCCAAAATTCGCACTTGGAGAATTTGGCATACAAGTGGTGGTCTCTTAACCTTTGAAAAACAATACGGAGATGTGTTGCATGATCTTTTGGATTCTTGGAATAGATTAGAATGTCATCAATGAAGACCACAACAAATTTGTCGAGTTCTTGCATGAAGACAGAATTCATCAGATACATGAAGTATGCTGGAGCATTGGTGAGACCAAATGACATGACTAGATATTCATATAGCCCATATCTGGTGGAAAAGGCTATTTTTGGAATGTCACTTGGCCTGATCTTGATTTGGTGATAGCCGGAATGAAGATCAATTTTGGAGAATACTTTGGTTCCGGTTAACTGATCGAAGAGAATGTCAATGCGGGGTAGAGGATACTTGTTTTTTATAGTCACCGCATTGAGGGGGCGATATTCTACACATAATCTTAATCTATTATCTTTTTTCTTTACAAATAGGGCTGGACAACCCCATGGTGAAGCACTTGGACGAATAAAACCCTTATCCAGGAGGTCCTGGAGTTGGATTTTTAATTCTGCAAGCTCATTGGGTGGCATACGATAGGGTCTCTTAGAGATGGGGGCTGTGCCGGGTTGGAGTTCTATAATAAACTCAATATCTCATCCGGGGGCATTCTAGGCAAATCATCTAGAAAGACGTCTGGGTATTCACAAACGATAGGGATATCCTTTAACTTGATCCCTGCTGCAGCATAGGTGCAAGAATTGATGCACTCCCGTTGTGGAAGATAAAGAATGGTAGGTTCATGCTCTGGTGAATCTATCTCCACGGTTTGGGAAGAGATATCTAATGACACTTGGTGTTGGGTCATCCAATTCATACCTAAAAGAACATCCATTCCTTCTAGGTCTAGTAATAGTAAGTCTATTTTTATCAAATGGCTACCCAGCTGGATTGGTACCTTCCTACAGATTTGATTAGATGAGATTTTTCCGCCAGGAGTTGTTATCCTATAGGCCCCATTAGTAGGATAGATATCCAATCCTATTTTAGTCCCACATTTTGCACTGATAAAACTATGGGTGGCACCAGAGTCAAAAAGAACAATCACAGGTTGGTGGTTGATAGAGAAAGTACCCGTCATTATTGGTGTCCCCTCGGGGAGTTCGGAGAGAGTGGTGAGGTTCACCCTTCCCTGGCAGACTTGGACCACTTGCTTCTTGCCCTTGCCCTTGTTGTTCGGGTTGGAGGTTTTCCCTTGGAAGGATCTTTTAGGTTGAGGGCAATCTTTGATAAAGTGGGACAGGCTATCGCAATTGAAACAACGATAATTGTTGTTTCCTTGGTTGGATGGTGGGAAGCTCGGCCGCGGGCCTTGTTGTTGTTGCTGTTGCTGGGGTTGTGGTGTTGATGATCGATTGAATCGAGCCTGCTGGGGTGGTCTGGCTACCCATCTACCTGGTTGATTATTACGGGGTGGGGCTCGGGTAGCAGTGTTCTGGACCAACCGATACCTTGGCGGTTGCGCCGTTGAGGGTCCAGTGGGTGTCTTCCGCTTCTTTTTTGCCCGGTGGGCTGAGATGCAGTCCTCTTGGGTGATGGCTATATTGACCAACTCATTGAAAGTGTTGGCCTTTACCAAATTCAGTCGTTCCTTAAGCTTGGTATTCAGGCCTCGACGAAAGCGATCTCGCTTACGGGCATCAGTGTCCGCATGATAACCTGCGTACTGGCACAAGTGGTTGAAGACTTGTGCATATTGTATGACGGTGCGGGTTCCCTGAGTCAGATTCAGAAATTCATTGAGCTTTCACTCAATGAGTCCTTCGGGAATGTGGTGCGCTCGAAAAACGGTCCGAAATTCATCCCATGTGACGACATGACTAGTCGGCTGCATAGCATGGTAATGATCCCACCATATGCAGGTAGTGCCGTGAAGTTGTTGGGTTGCGAAGAGCGCCTTGTTCTCATCTGAACATGGGGCAAACAATAGTGCAAACTTGGACTCGATGGTGCGGAGCCAAGCGTCAGTGTCGAGGGGCTCGTCTGCCTTATGGAACAATGGAGACTGGGTGCTGAGAAAATCTTGATAATTGGCCGATGGGGGTTCATCACGACCTCGGGACTGGTGATGAAATTGGCCCATCTGAGCCTACACTAGCTGGTTAAGGAGTTCTGTTTGTTGGGCCATAACCTCGGCTAGATTTGGCGGGGCTGGTGACGGTTGCTGAGAACCGCTAGCTTGGTTTGGCCGGAAACCTTCCAGGGTTCCACGAGTAGCTCCAACCATCTCAAACAAAGGAGATATCCATTATCAACCATATTCTTACTCCTATTTTCAGATGATATACTGTTGCTAAACAGATATGTAGTTCACATATTCCATTCAACCAACTCATTTCAGATGCAAAGATATTTAACAAAATAACAGAACACGAGGCTTAGATTACATCGCAGATACTGGTGGTCCTTAACGTCTTACATCAGGGTGGTTCGAAGGCCACGGGTCAAACTATATGTACACATGCCGCATATATTACAACAAGTGGCTCTAAATCTAGGTAATCTACTCACGACCTATATCACACCACTATTTACAACTAAGATATTGACGATTTGGATAAACTAAAAATCGTCGAGGTTGCCCATGGAGGATTGGCTGCTGGAAGAGGAATGATCTAGCTAAGGATTGGGTTCTAGATCTCCATGCTCAGAGTCAAGATCGGAAACTCCTTCGATTTCCTCTAGGTCTTCTTCTCCACCTTCAGAGGCTACAGGTACTGCAGGAGGTACTAGCTGCTGCTGGAGTTCGTCGATGTGAGCATGGGCATCATCGACCTCAAGGATAAGGTCGTGGATCTGCTCCTGGAGAAACTCAATGATCGTGTTGCGTTGAGTGATCATTGCATCACTCTCATTGATCTGATCCTCCGGTGAAGAATGGTCTCCTCTCTTGCAGTAATAATTTCCTCCTTCTCTATCACCAAAGCTTGAAGCTGCTCTATCTGGGTGACTTGTCGGTCAGCATTCCTATAGTGACCTTGCTTGATACTGGTCAACTGACCTATACCGCGGCGTAGCAGAAGTTGATAGTGATGCTGAACATTCATGAACTTGATAAGGCCACGAAGTGTTTCTTCGGCTGAATCACCCAACATGTGACCATAATGAGCTATCCTGAAATTCCACTCAGGGTCACTGGAATCTATTGCAGGGAATAGGCCAATGGGATGCCCTGCAACTTCCATGGGATGCTGGTTGCAGAAGAGGTGGATGGCTTCAAGCGCTGCAGTCTCAATAGTGCCGACTAGACGATAGCCCACCACATCAATCTCGATGGGCTGCCACTGGGAGCGGAAAGGATGTTGAGGAATAGTCATCATGACTCGGCATCGAGGAACACCTTCCTCCCGATACTCCACTCCATCGTACTGTGGGGGCTCGGTTTAGAAGAATAAACTTAATGATTCCCATAGGAGACGGGGAAAACCCTCCCAGTGCAAGGCATTGGTGTGGAGATGCCCTGCGTGATCCCAGAAGACGTTTGAAGAGGCTGCCATCTGCAACAAGAATGCAAATGGTGAGATATATTTACCCTGCTAAGAACTCACAAGGTAAATGGAACAAGACAATCGATTCTGATTACAGCAAAGGTTGAAAATCAGATGGATGCTTAAGGTACTCAACTAAAGCTATCACAAGAATCCTATTAGAACTATACTAAGGATAGACAACACTTTACCTGTTCTTAAATAAAAATACATTTAAGCATTCATTTATCTGATGATGGATTATGCATGCACGTACTATTCGACCTCACAACCAAAACAACTGCCGAATATCTTCGAACTTACGCGGTTAATTTTGGTGGCATAACACATACGTCTCTCTCTAATAACTAGTCGATAAGTCCTATCCGTCCTAACCTCTTAATCGTAGTTAGTGTACCTGCAAAAGACAACATATATATAATATGAACCTTTCATGGCAGTATAACATGAAAGCGTCCCCAAACAGTACTGTTCACTATAGAAACAGCATCCGTACCATTACCGTCGTACAGAGAACATTAACATACGTCATTAAAACAATGTATTCACGGGGATACCGCAAAATACAGGGGTATGAACAGCGATCGCCACACCCTGCACCGAACCATATACTCCCAATATAATCAACCAAAGTTGGTATATTGGCAGCATCTCAAGTAGGCCACTGCTTGAGAAACAGCGTTCAGTTCGCATCACCGATGGGAAGGCCAAGCTCCTTCAGTTGGCTGAGGATCCTTACCTTCTTACCTTACCATCGAAGGTGTCGTTACAAAATATAAAGTTGGGTTATGCATGAATTTAAGTTTTAACAGAAAGTAGTGCTGCAAGTTAGGGTTATACCCTATATATATATCAATAGCCACCTGATTATTCCCATATAAGTCCCTAGGACTTTACGATCTAAACACCAACCTTAATAGATCCAATGCACTTTGTAAATTCATTTGTTTAGCAAATTTTTATCCTGAAAATACTTTTTAAAAGCTGCTGCAGTTGTAAGAGTAAACCTACAGCTCTGATACCAGCTGTGGCAGAACCGCCTGAATTATTTTGGTTCAAGTGCGCTAGTCATCGCTATACAGCCGATACTAACTCAACGCACTTAAACGGAACAATCCATTGGTCTATCGGGTCTCCGCCCGATACAACCACGGTTCAATAGGAACGAAGCAGGTTTACCTCACACGAAAGCGAGTTTACAATCACATAACAGCTCACCAACTTTTAATTTACAGAAGCTTAAATATTATTACAAACCGTTTCAAACTTAAGGTAAAGTTATACAAATATTGTTTAAAACGACAAGCTAAATAGCTTGTCCAGGTTCGTAGCAGAAGAAAAATAAACACGCGACTACGCACGTCACGAAGGTTGACACCGCGCTCAGCCCAAAGCTTGGTGTCACTCAGGAGGATCACTGCTAGCCGGGGACGGATCCCACTCCACGGACCAGCCAAACGGAATAGAGGTTGGCCATGCCGTACTATCCGTGGGGTTCTCGAAGGTCATACCTGAAAATTTCACTAGCAAGACTGAGTATACTAATACTCAGCAAGGCTTAACCGCTTCATGGTATACTTAGCCATGTAACTAGACTCATGAAGGCTTGAAATGGTTCTAGGCTTAATTTCAGCTGAAAAGCAACAAAGAATATGAACTCACTTTCATATTTTAGCTGTCAGGTTCTAGTTTCATTAATCATTCTAGGTTAGCACCTATACTAGACAAACAAGGTATGGTTTAGCATCCATCCAGTTTATCCCATAATGGTTATTGTTCTTACTCTATGTGGCAGAAGGAATAAGCAGTCTCAATCTCCGCGAGAAACGGACGATTCTGAATCGTATTTCATAACCTTGCAAGGCAAACCTAACTCACACACTTGGAACATCCAACGATAGTTCCGAAGCAACCGTTTGCCTTTCATTCCGATTCGTGGAACAGGGCCACCACAAGCGACTGTAGGACCGTACGCACACCAATTGTGCAGGACATACGTCTGTAGCGCGACTACATGACCGTACTTCTGTCCGCTGCGCGGAACGTACTCCCGCACGTCGGTGCGTGAGAAAAACCAAATTACGAGTGGTGGGAGGTACGTCCACTCCTCGGGCCGATTGGTTACTAGGCTTACCGCTTTACCATATTTCACGACATGTGGCTAGTACTTTCAAACGCTTAGCCACCACTACCACACACTACGACCTTATCAACTTTTATTAATACAGACGGGGTAACCTTTCCGAGTCATACTTGCACAGGTTTCCATGAGCGATCTGCGAATACTTTAAATCTAAATAGATACTGACCTGTTGTGAACACTGAAGAACATGCAAGACATTAACTGATAGGCTTTTGATATCATGGTAAGTTTAGTCAGGTTGCGTTACGTATGCTCATGCACAATAACTGCTGCAAAAATAAAAGTAAGGTTTGGCATTTGTTATACTTTTTTTCCCTACTTTGATAGCGTTGAAACTAGCACAGAGTAGAGAAATGGTTGCTGCTATGGTTTATTTGATGCAAGTCGGTTTTAAACCCATTCAGGCTCTGCTCAAATTTCAACTAAATCATAAATTATTCTAAAGCAATCTCCATCTTCCTAGTATCTTACAAACATGCCATAGAGTAGCGATGACAACACACTGTCACACCGAAGTACTAAACACTAATGCAACTTCTGGTGAAAGAAGGATGACTGGATGAGGTGTACGGAACCCGCGTACCAGGAGATTCGCCAAGCCGGACGTACAAGTTCTCTCCAGAGCTGGCTTTCGCCATGTCGATGAGATCCCCTGTCCAAACCAAACACCTCGATGTATCGCTCATAGTGCCAGCTTTTCTAAGGTTAGCGTACGCGTACGCCATACACGACTGCACTCGGCCGCACACTGGTCGAAGCTTTTATTCCTAATGTGCAAGAATTTGTCAGGGATCTTCATGTTAGGCATGGTCATGAAATTGTTCTCCTTTCCGCATCTTAGCGCTTCCTTTCTCTGGGGCTTGCCTTCTTGAGCGGGGCTAGGATCAGTGGTGTCAGAGACTTCCGAACTTTGGTTCGGGGTTTCAGTTAATATCTCGGCGACACTCGCAGGATCTTCAGAAAATCCAAGCTCGGGCTACTGAACCAGCTCGTAGATTCCATCGTCGAGTGTTGCTGACTCTACATGATATGTAATAATTTAAGTGAGATGGTTCTTGAGTTAAGGATTTTACTTCACAATAAAGTTGCAATCCAATAAATTGACAAACATAAATTCATGAAACAAGGGGGTTTGGATCCAAAGCTACTATTTACACTTAATTTATGGTTATATTAATGGAATTACTTTAAAATAATTTGACAAGTTTGATTTTTATTTTAAAAACCATAAAGGTCCTGACCTTGAATTTTTGTGGATAAGCTTATGTTAAACAAATAAGCTTATTCTGAAAATAGAAACTAAAGCATTTGAATTTGAATTCAAATTTCAAGTTTAAATTCAAATCCTAAGTAAACAGAACTATAAATTCTTGAAAATTTAATTATGAACTAATTATCAACAAATTAGGTTATGGTAAAAAGATCTAACTAGAAAAGCCCCAGGAATATACTTAAATAAATTCAAACCACTTCAAATTTGATTTGCAAAAATTTAAAAGAACTTAAACTACAAAGCAGTACTAAGCATGAAATTTTTACACAAGCTTACTCATGACGTAAACAGGATACAAACCAAAAATCACAAGAAAATAAGCTTATACGCAAAAGTTATGCCCAGGATACTCTTTTTCTAAAATTTTAAATAACTTTGAAAACATTGGGTTTCAAACCAAACTCTATTAATAAAAGTTGTAGAATTTGATATCTATTTTCCAACAAAACTCATTTGACAATTTTTGGAGTTTTCTACAAATTCCTATCAATTTTACAAGCTGGCTGATTTGCAAACTAAAAATGAAAAAGTGGTTTACAGAGAGGTCCTCAGGTTTTTGCACAAAGGCCCTTAGAACAGGAAAAGAAATTGCAGATGTGCCCTTGCCAGCTCTCGATGGCGGCCGGCCGGTCTGTCTGGCACGTTCTCGCCGGCGGCGAGGTTTCTAGCAGGGAAGGACAGGCCCAGCATGGCCTACGGGACAGGTGGTGCCTGTTGGTGGGTGATGTGCTCGAGGAACAGTGGTGGAGCATAGCCGGCGGCGAGGAGTGGCGGCGGCCGAGGTGGCGTGCTCACGTTCCTGGCAAGGGGCTAGTGAATGTGGATGAACAAGGCGCGCATAAGCACCGTGGAGATGTGGGGGTGTGATTCCACTACCCAATTTGGCCGGAGGTGGGGCGGAAGGGGGTCGTCGATGGTGAGGTGGACCTCAGGCTCCTCCGGCGAGCAGCGGCGCGGGATTGCGTCGATTCCGGCCAAGGAAAGTCAGAGGCTCGACCCGAGCGGGTCGGAAGGCTGGCGGGGGAGGAGAAGAAGCTCCTGGGTGCTGGGATTTGGGCGGGGTGGAGCGGCCGCAGAGAATTTCGGCGAGCGGCTCGGTGGTCGGCTTGGTGGTCGCGAGGAAGAAGAAAGGGAAACAGCGGGAAGGAAAGGGCTCGGGTCGGGCTTTATAATGGAGCATCGCTCTGTAGAAGAGAGGGAGAGAGAGAGGGCAGACGCGCGCCCGGGCTCAGGTCGACGGGCGGCGCCGACGTGCCCTTCGGGTATGCGTGGCGGCCGCTCGGCACAGGCGGCTCGACATGGCAAGGCAAGGGGAAGCCAGCAGAGGCAGCGCGGGCGGTTGGAGGAGCAGCCAGGCGACACGTCGAACGAGAGAGAGCGGCGTTGGGGCAGCTAGGCCTTAGGAGAACGGCCGGCGAGGGCGGCGAGGAGCTCACGGGCGTGAGCAGAGGAAGTCGGGGCTGGAGGAGGAAGACGAAGACTGATCTGTGATTTTGCAAAAGTGCAGGGACCTCACTGTAATGTCTTGGCAACTTTCAAACCATAGCTCAAATGAAAATTTGCCCAAAACCAAAAGTGTAGAGTTCAACAAGATCTACAATTTTTCTTTAAGGTTCAGTTTCAAAAGAGTTAAGGATTTGAAAATAAGTTAAAAGTTAGGCAAAAGTTAAATTTCAAAAATAACTCTTTTAACTACCACACTCAAAATAAATCCTAGAGGTAGTTTCACTTCTATCTACGGTTTAAAAGTAAGTTCTTGCACTTTTTCAAAACAACCCAAGCAAAACATGGTTTTACCTCCCATTCTCACACATTTGCACAAAAGGACCTTTATTAAATTATAATTATATAAATTCCCCTTTTCCCTTATCATTTAAATTTTTAAACACACTTCCACAATATTTTGCACACAACTTCATACTAAAATCTAGTGTGTGTCAATACCAAGTACCTGAGTGTCAGACTACGGCGGCAGCGGAACGGCGAGGTGACGGCTGCGGTGGTGACCGAGAGGCGACGACAATGGCAGCGGCGGCTAGGGCTCTGAGGGCGAGAGGCGGCAGCTGCGAGTTCTGGGGAACCTAGGGCACGGGGGTAGCAGCAGGCGCCTTGGCATGCGGGCCCAGGCGACGCGCGGCGGGGCGGCTGTGCCGTGTCAGGGCCGGACTCGGGCTCGAGCCCGAGTCTGGCTCGAGGTCGGGGACGGCCCCAACTAGTGGGTCCCACCTGTCCCCGTGAGGGAGAGACAGGGGAGGAAGAGAGATGGCACGCGGGCGATACGGGCCGGGGAGAAGCTAGGCCGCGCGGAGGAAGAGAAAAAGAGAAAGAAGGCCAGCTAGGCTGGGCCGTGCGGGGAGAGAGGGAACAGGGGAGAAGGCCGGCCGGGCTTGGGCCGCTAGGGGGAAAAGGAGAGGAAAAAGAAAAAGAGGGAGTGGGATGGGCCCAATCAGAAAAGAGGGAGAAAAAAATTGCATTTAAATGCATTTAAATTTGAATTTAAAGTTTAAATTCAAATGGAAGACATACAATAAAACAATGCAATGGGGCATGAAATGCACAAAAACCTATATTTCCTTATATTTCTTTTTATGGTTAAGTAAATTACTATTAATTCACGGTAAATGCTCTAGAATCAAAATGATGGAATAAAAACCTTATGGATCCTAAAAGAATTCTAGCAAAATTTACTTAGGTTTCTAATTTGAAAATTAGGATGTTACAAACCTACCCCCTTTAAAAGGAATCTCGTCCTCGAGATTCAGCTTGGCTAGCAAAGAGCTGGGGAAATTCTGCCTGTAACTCGTCCTCTCGTTCCTAACTAGCCTCATCCTCCGCATGGTGACTCCACGGAACCTTACACATCTGTATCCTCTTACTTTGGGTGATTCTCTCCAATATGTCTAGGATTTTGACCGGGTGCTCCGTGTAAATCAAATCATCCTGTACATTCAACTCCTCCAATGGCAACTATTCCTCTAGTACCCTCAAACACTTCTTCAACTGTGATATGTGGAACACGTTGTGCACATCTGACAGTCACGCAGGTAGCTCTAGCTGGTAAGCTACCTTGCCTTTCTATTCCAAGATCCTGAACAGGCCGATGTAACGAGGTGACAACTTTCCTTTGACCTTGAATCTGCGCAAACCTCTGATAGGCGACACATTCAGATACACAAAGTCTCCTTCTGCAAAGGTCAACTCTCGTTGTTGAGTATCTGCATAACTTTTCAGCCTCGACTGAGCCACTTTCAGATTCTCATGGACAACTTGTACCTGTCGTTCGGCGTCTTTAATGATCTCAGGCCCGAAGAATTGACTTTCACCTGTCTCACTCCAATACAACGGAGTTCTGCACTTCCTGCCATACAATGCCTCAAACGGTGCCATCTTCAAACTGGCCTAATAGCTGTTGTTGTAGGAGAACTCTGCAAATGGCAAACTCTTATCCCAACTACCTCCATGTTTTAGGGCACAAGCCCTAAGCATATCCTCCAATACCTGGTTAGCCCTTTCAATCTGCCCATCAGTCTGCGGATGATAAACGGAGCTGAAATTCAACTTTGTGTCCATCTACTCATGCAACTTCTGCCAAAACCGAGATGTGAACTGAGTACCTCTGTCTGATACTATCTTCTTAGGTACCCCATGCAAACACACAATTCGGGAGATATATAACTCTGATAATCGTGCCCCTGTGTAGGTAGTCTTCACCGGTATGAAGTGAGCTACTTTGGTCAATCGATCCACTATGACCCATATGGAATCATAACCATCTCGTGTGCGTGGCAATCCCATGATGAAATCCATACTAATTTCTTCCCATTTCCATTCTAGCACATTCAATGGCTGTAACAAACCGGCTGGTCTCTGGTGTTCTACCTTGACCCTCTGACACACATCACACAGTGCCGCATGAGCTGCAACATCATGCTTCATGCCATACCACCAATATCTCACCTTCAGATCCTGATACATCTTGGTACTGCCCAGATGGATAGAATAAGCTGAGTCATGAGCTTCCTGCAAAATTTTCTAATGAAGATGATCCACATCGGGCACACATATCCTCTTTCGAAACCACACAGTTCAATGTTCATCTTCTGTGAAGTCAGGTGTCTCCAGCTTTTATCATCTCCTTTATCTCCTGAATCTTAGAATCCTCAAGCTGACCCTTCCGTATCTCTTGCTCGAGAGTCGGCTCTACTTCCATAGTGATTCCTTCCATATGAGCAATGAACCCAAGATTGAGTTGTTCAAACTCTTTATATAACTCCCGAGGCATCTGGCTCACCATTGTGTGTTCACATAACTCTTGCAACTCAAGGCATCGGCAACCACATTTGCCTTGCCTGGATGATAATGTATCTCTAGGTCATAATCCTTTATGAGTTCTAACTATCTTCGCTGTCTTAAGTTGAGGTCATTCTGAGTGAAAATGTACTTCAGACTCTTGTAATCGATGTATATCTAACATCTGTGACCCAACAAATAGTGCCTCCATATCTTCAGAGCATGTACCACTGCTGGTAACTCCAGGTCGTGTGTAGGATAGTTTTGCTCATGTTTCCTCAACTGACGGGATGCATATGCAATCACGTGTCCCTCTTGCATTAATACACAACCAAGACCTTATTTAGAAGCGTCACAATAGATGTTGAAACTCTTGTGAATATCAGGCATAGCCAATACTGGTGCAGTAGTCAACCTTTTCCTCAACTCATCAAAGCTGTTCTAACACGCCTCCGACCATATAAACTTCTTGTCTTTCTCCAGTAGTGATGTAAAGGGTTTCACTATCTTAGAGAAGCCTTCTATAAATCTCCTGTAATATCCCGCAAGTCCCAAGAAACTCTGGATCTCTAACACTGTCGTTGGCGGTTCCCAATTCAACACATCTCTGACCTTCCCTGGATCCACTACAATACCTCCACCTGTGATAACATGACCAAGGAACGAGACCTCTTTCAACTAGAATTCACACTTGCTGAACTTGGCATACAACTGATTATCTCTGAGTTTCTGCAGAACAAGTCTCAAATGTTCCTCATGTTCCTCCTCATTCCTGGAGTACACCAAAATATCATCAATGAACACCACCACGAACTTGTCAAGATACTCCATGAACACTTTATTCATCAGATACATGAAGTAAGCTGGAGCATTAGTCAACCCAAATGACATTACTGTATATTCATAAAGCCCATATCTGGTAGTGAAAGCTGTCTTGGCAAAATCTGAGGGTCGTATCCTCAGCTGATGATACCCTGACCTAAAATCAATCTTAGAGAATACTCTGGCTCCCTTCAACTGATCAAACAGGTCTTCTATATGAGGCAACAGGTACTTGTTCTTGATGGTAACCTCATTCAAAGATCTATAAACAACACACATCCTTTGTGTACCATCTTTCTTCTCTATGAATATCACGGGTGCTACCCAAGGTGAAGAACTAGGATGAATGAACTGCTAATCTAGCAATTCTTTTAGCTGTTTCTTAAGTTCCTCTAATTCACCAACTGATATTCCATATGGTCTCTTAGCAATAGGTGCAGTACCAGGTAAAAGATCTATGATGAAACCAATGTCGCGTTCAGGTGGCATACCTGGCAAATCATCGGGAAGACATCTTGGTAATTACACACAATTCTGATGTCCTCAATCGAATCTGCCTTCAACTGATTCACTGCACAGTCTGCTGCCGACAAAAGTGTTGCAACAAACTCAAACTGTTCACCTTCTAAGCTAGTGAGAATCACAGATCCCTTGGAACAATAAATGACTGCATCGTACTTCGTCAACCATCCCATTCCGAGAATGATATCAATACCACTGGACTACAAGACTATTGGATTTGCACAGAATGCCCTTCCTATAATTTATATTTTCAGCCAAGACACTGATACACAGCCCTCATATTTCCCCAGGTGAATTTACTAGCATAGAACTAGGCATGGTGCATAGGGGAATGGAGTACTTAGCAACATACTCGGCGGAGATGAATGTATGCGATGCTTCGGAATCAAATAAAGCTGATGCAGGGGCTGAGTTAACGAGGAACATACCGAATACAACGTCCTGAGCCTCCTGAGCGATCTCCGTTGCCACATGATTCACACACCCGCAGATGAAGTTCTGCTGACCCTTGTTGTTCTGCGGCGTCTGGTTGTTGTTCCTGGGCTGTTGCTGCTGTGGAGTCTGCCTCTGTCCACTGTTGTTGAATTGGCCTGGAGTATTCTGGACATTCTTCTTAGGACAACCATTGGCATAGTGTCCCACCTCACCACATCTAAAGCACGTATTACCACCGGTGGAAGCAGGGGTAATGTTCCTCATAGGTGTTCTAGTAGGGGTGTTCTGGCGATTCTGCGAAAAGTTGGGACGCTGCATTGACTAACCAGCACACCAAGCCTGCTGCTGCTGGTTCTGTTGGTTGGGGTGCTGGTATTGATCCTGCCCGTAGTTGACACTCTGTCATCCAGTGCGAAAAGGTGTCCCTTGCAGGGGCGCGAAACGAGGGTAGAAGTTACTGCTGAACTGCCCTGATGACTCAAACATTCTTTTCTGCTCACCTATCTCCTTGCGAGCATGCTCCACCAAGATGGCATTGTTCACCATCTTTTGGAAGTTCTCAAAAGTGTGCACCATCAGCTGATACTTGATAGGACCAATCAAACCATCCCTGAAGTGATCTTGCTTCTCTGCGTCATCTGCTACATCTGCGGGAGCGTAGCGAGACAATTGGATGAACTTGTCCCGGTACTAACTCACAGACATTGATCTCTATTTCAGCGCAAGGAACTCTTGCTTCTTGAGCTTCATCAAACCTTTGGGTATGTGTTGTTCCCTGAATTTGTTCCTGAACTCCTGCCAGGTGATGGTGTTGGGGGTGTCATGAGCTGCGGTGTAAGCATCCCACCAATCTGCAGCGATTCCTTCCAATCTGCCTAAAGCATAAAGGACCTTCTCCCTGTCAGTACACTGGATGATATTCAGCATCTTCTCCACCATCGTGATCCAGTCATTGGCTTGTAGAGGATTAGGTGAGTGAGAAAATGAGGGAAGTTTGTGGCTCATGAACTCCTTGTGCCTGTCTCTAGCTAGCGGTGGTGGTGGTGGTGGAGCTTGGTTCATCTGAGCCTGCATGTTGGTGATAGTGTTCACCATGTTGGTAAGCAGCTGAGTCTGGGCGGTGAGAAACTGTTCCATCCCTGCAGGTGGTGCCTGGTGCTGTTGACTTTACTGAGGATCGGGGTTGGTATTGTTGCTCGTTCCCTGTTGTGGCACTGCAGGCTGATCAACTCCTGATCCGGACCTAGTGTTCACCATCTGATCAGTTAGAAAAGTGAGACTCATGAAATTAATTATGGAAAAAGGATAGGAGCAAGGATAAGATAAAGATAGTAAGAAAAGTAGACAACCCCAAACTTTATTAAACTATCTATCTTTATTATAAACTTGATATAATTGTGGTCATCACTCCACAATTTATCGCAATCATTACAAAGATCCAAATCAGATTGTTCTCACAAAACCAAGCACACAAGCACAATTACTAAATTAAACAAACTATAAAGACCGTTCGAACTAGCGATTACAAAAAGACTCTTAGAAAAAAACTCCTATCTTAGAGACACTCCTAACTTAACTTCTAGACCTATCATCTCTAATGATAGCGAGTGTTGTAGCCGGACTCTCCGTAGTGAACGCACTTGCGAGGAGGTGACTCTGGCAGGTACTCAATGGACTCGTCGCTGTCGTACTCCAGGGATAACTCTAGATCTCCCCTCAGCTGAGCTTCCAGAATTGCCTTTTCCCTGATCATCTTCCTCAGCTTCCTCTTGACCTCATAGATCTCTGCTCCAGCAGCATCCAAGTTAGTGCTAAGAGCAGCGACCAATACCTGTGTGGTGACCATGAGCTAGCTTCCTTCCCCAGGGGGCGGGGCAGGAATCTGCGCACTAGTGGCACCCTTCATGCGCCGTGGGAACTGCTGAAACTCAGTGCCCTGAAGTTCATCCCGCTAAGTGTGGCAGAGATAGTAGAGCGCTCTCCTGGCAGCTTCACTAGTCCCTACGTCCAAAGTCTTCCTGGGCATGTCATCGAAGTGCTTGTAGTACTCCATCCGGCTACCATACCTCTCATCCGGAACAGTGATCACCACTGCCACCAACCACTCCTCCTCTTGCTGGGCATTCTTGTACAAGCAAGCTTCATAGCATGGCATCAGTGGGAAGCCGATTCTCTGCATGGCCCTCCAGAGAAGTGCTGGGAATGGACCTTCAGCAAAGTCTAGGCGATGTATCTGCTTCTCATAGTGGGGCTCAGGTGGCGGTGGACTTGCTGCTTCGGCTGGCTCTGGATCATCATCTGGGTCCTCGTCACCACCATCGGGTGCGGCTAGGTCATCACCACCATCTTCAGCATCGTCTCTGCCTGCGGCACCTGGATCGGCGCCATCTCCTCCTGCAGCATCTGCATTGCTATCACTTGTAGCGTCAGGGTGGTCCTCAGGCAACTCCTTGGACTTCTCCTCAGTATCAGTGTCCACCTAGCCTCCTTCATGGTAGCCGTAGTAGTCGTCATCGTTGTCTTCGACTATCATGAACTCGGGCTCTAGCTGCTCAGGCTCCTCCTGGTCGGGCACTTCCTGAGGATGATGGATCGGATGAGGCGATCCACGTGTGCTCTTGCGGGTGGTCTGCCTGGTTCTGGCCATCTGTAGAAAAAGTGAGGACAACGCAAGATAGAGGATATTTAAAAAATACTATAGGTGACCTTAAAGCAAGAATGAGTTTGGAAAAACACGAGCACACTTGAGAGGCAAGCATAAAGTCAAGGATGAGATAATAGTGATATAATTAAGAAATAAGCAGTTTTCAAAAGCAAGCAAGCAGAAGCTAGGTTACTAAGCAAGATAAGCCTTAAACTTCAACCATTACTAGCTAATGTCCTCCAGTCAACACTGCTCTGATACTACTTCTGTCACACCCGGTTTAGAAAAGGAAACCGAATGCATCTCATATGTACACTAGGATCAAGTTCCACACATATGATAGATGTCACAAGTGTATACCCGGAACAATGCATTAACGAAACAGAGTATCATAGTACTTTATTACATGACCGAAAGTCTTAATCCTAAGTGAATAAATAAACGTTTATAACTAGCAGCGGTCTTCAGCTTCACAGGCAGATGACTGGGAGACATGCGCCTAGTATTCTTCAAAATCTTCAGGGAACTCTGGATAATTATCTTGTTCTGAGCAGCATTGGTTTTAATAAAGCAAGCGTGAGTACACTTATGGTTGGTACTTAGCAAGTGGAGTAAATTATATGACATGCAAGACTGTAATAAAGGAAAAACTGACATGGTTTGACTGCGATAAGTATTTTTAGTTGATCAAGTTTTATTAAGCAAGCATTAACTAAATGTAAGTATATACGAACCCTTAAATAAATAAAAGAGATAAGATAACAACAATATAAATAAAGAATATTGATTTAGATCATCTTTAAGTTTAATTATCATGTGAGGGTCCAAACTGCTCTTAACCGTAAGCACAGCTGATATATCAGTTTTTACTCTGCAGAGGTTGTACACTTTACCCACAACTCGTGTTTCCCTTGATGCCCAGATTTGTAAGGCCCTTAAACACTTCCGAGGTGATTGCCCTTTCAGTAAGACCATTACAAGCTAAAGTTTCTAATTAATTAGCCAAGACCAGAGCCATGTAGTATTATGATTGCACTATTTTTCTGGGTGGTTCTCCATGTTCCAATTAATGCAATGATCTTAATTATCACCATAATAGTATTCTAGAACATGAGTAAACCAGTATAGCATGATTTCAGGTTATCCAACCAAAGTATAAATAAAAGCAACTAGCGTAGCTACAATATAAATGTAACAACCCAGGTTCAATCAAGGAAGTTCAAAAGAAACTAGGCACATCCTTAGTTTGGGATCCATCATATTCTAGACACATGCATGCATATAAAGTAAATGTGTGTATTTATAAAGTTATTGGGACTGCAGTATGATCAAGGACCACTTGCCTTTGTCAAAGAACTGCTGTTGCTTGGGAACATCTTCAAAGCTTTGCTCTTGCGGTCCCTCGAACTACGCACGGTCTATCGTAACACACAAGTACATACAAGCAAACAAGAAATAGTATGCCAAACAATATAAATAGAACAAAACAACGTTATAAAGCTACTTTATTGTGACATTCAGGTATTAGGATTATAATACGCAAATTTTAGTATAAAATGTGCATGCTTTGTTTTTGTGTATATGTGTTTAAATGTTAATGCAAAAGGGGAAAGGGCATTTGTGCAAATTCTGAAAAATATAGGCCCTTTAGCGTTAACTGGGTAAGGATGGGAGGTAGCATCAAAACCTAGGAAAAATGTGACACTAGGTGTTAAATTTGTATCACCATAGGAAAGACATTGCAAAATATAGGTTAAATTATAGGAAAAATGGGTCTTTATGTAAAAAGAGGGACCTAGATGTGATTAAAATAAAAGTATAGGTTCTTTTATGCAAAATAATTGAAGTACAAAAGTAACTTCTAAAGTTTACTTAGGGCCAAAATGTAAGAATGCAAGTCATCATGACATTCCATGAAAACTTGCAAACATGTTCATAACTACAAGAAATATACTTCAGTAAGGACAAAAGTAATTCAAATCCAACCTTTGTTCAAAATTTAACATGTAAAGATATAATCTTTGGGTTTTTGAACTTGAGCCCTAAAGCAATGTTGTAGAGTTTGAAAAACTCTCCAACTTTCATTTTGGGCATTTTCTCATTAGACCTTTAGATTGCTGGCAAATTTTGCTTTACCGAGAAGTCCCTGGAATTTCTGAAATTTCCAAACAGGCCCCCGGACCCCCTCCCTCCTTCTTCCTCCTCTGGCGCTCCTCTGCGCCTCTGCTGCCCCCTGCTGCCAGTGCAGGGCACTCGCCATCGCTGCTGTGCAGGCCACCGCCGCTCCACCTCCTGTTGCCGCCCTCCCCACGCGTCGCCTGGACGTTGCCCGCCGCTCTAGCCCTCCCTCGCTGTCCTGTCTTGCGCGCGCCACGGCCTCCCAAGCCTCCGCCGGCCGCCACCTCGCCGCCGCAGCGTTCCGCGTGCGTGCTTGCCTTATCTTCCTCTCCCTTCTACTCAGTAACACCAGCAACTTGTACTTGCTCCAATTGCACTCCTGGTTCCTGTAACGCCCGCGTTTTTACCCTATTTAAATTACAGTACAAATCACTCGCTAAAAATAATTTTCAAAACCTTTTTTCGTCGTCAAGCTCGGATCGCTCCTAAACCCTCTACCATCCGAGCTCTTAATCGCCCAAAACATTTCCCGACGTCTCGCCGTCTGACATGGGTCGTGCTTTGGTGTATTACCATAGCTGTTTTATTACTAATTATCGTTTGTATCGAGTGTCCGCCTCCTCGGAGGTTTGTACGGTAATGTACCATCTGATGTAATAAATGTGTATCAGCCTCCTGGGACTGATTTTTATATCACATTTAAGTCACCTCGGATGAGGGGATGCTTCAGGTGGTATCAGAGCCGTAGGTTGGCTGTAGGACGCGACCCTTAAGACCAAGGACATTTTCTAAGCCATTTCCCGCTAGGTCTTTCCCCAATTAGCTCACCTTTTTCACACGACACTTACTTTTGGCCCTTGTCTGATTCCAGATGGCTGATAATGGATGGAGTGACGGGATCTGCCCCACAGAGCCTGGCCTTCCGAAGTTATTGCTACTCAGCCTAGGACGCGTCGGAGTTATGGACCCACCGGAGTACACCTATCGGGAGCACAGCTTCAGAGGGACCCCTCGGTGTGACCTGATGATCTTCGTGGGAAAAAGCACACTTTACCCCGACGTGGATCCCTGGTTCATCTCCACCACTGGCTTTGGGTTCCCAGACACCTACCGGAAGGCTGCCCGAAAAGCCCTGCGACGCTTACACGTGGTCTATAGACATCATCTTCAGCGCACTCCTATGGGATTTTTCCCACCTGCCGGAGGGAGAGGATGCTCGTGGATTGCCCGGATGAGAGGATTAGGGAGGGAGGAAGAAGAACTAGAAGATACGGTTTCCCACCTATCCATTTACCTCACTAGCCTAGACCGACTTTACAGCAAACAGACAAAACAAATAGAGCACCAAATCCGTAGGGCAGAAAGGGCGGAGCAAGAGTCGGAAATTCAAAGCAGGAGAGCAATAGAAGCTGAGGCCCAAGCTGAGAGTTTCCTAGCCTCTCTCCGAGACATATGGCGAAGCAACGCTCAAGAAAGGGAACGTATCGAAGCACACAGAAGAGAAGCTGGTTTACTGGAAGGAGAACCCGAGGAGACCCATTGGGAGAAGAGCACTTAGACCAAAGAGGAGGCATTGGAGCAATGTCTTCCGCCAAAGAAGCGACCTAACCGGATCGGGGAAGGATTCCCTTGGGGAGAGTAGAGTACCTAAGCTAGAGCTATCACTCTAGTAATAATGTATCCTTGGGAAACGTACCCGATCCTATTAAAGACCATCTATCCTTCTTGTACCCTACCTTGTGCGCAAGGCTTGTTCACTCTACCTTTGTTTTCAGATGGCCGAGAATGGGTGGACCCAGGGCGTTTGCCAAGAGGAACCTGGTTTTCCCCGCCTTTTGATCAACTCCCTGGAGCGCCTCGGTGTTACCGAACGCCCAAGGTACTACAGCAGGGAGTACGAACACCTCGGTACTCGCCGCTGTAGGCTGGTTCTCTCCATCGCCAGAAGCACCCGCCACCCCGACATCGAACCGTGGCGAGTGACTGCCATAGGATTTCAACATCGGGATGACTATCCCTTGGCCATCAGGAAGGCTCTCCGTTACCTGTGCCGGATCTTCGAGGAACACCTCATTCCCACACTAATGAGGCTTTTTCCTCCGGTCATCAGGATGCAAGTCTGGCAGGCCCGCATGAGGAACATGGAATGGCGCCGCCATCAGGAAGACCTTTTGTACCATGTGGTCGCCTACCTCATCTCCTTGGATAAGCTCTTCGACGAGCAAGCCCAAATCTTAAGGGAGCAAACCCACCGGGCCGAACAAGCTGAGCTTGCAGTGAGGATGCACCAAATCTGGGTGGCTGAAGCCGAAGCAAGGACCGCGGCGGCTATAAGTAGCGAGGCCATCGCTCATGAAAGCCTCAGGCAGATCCAGGATCGGCGCATGCAAGAATGGACCAATAGTGGAACGCCTGTCCCGGCAATCGGGGAGACCCAAGTTCTAATTGAAACACCCATCACAGGATGGGGAGGACTTTTTAGGACCCCGCAGGCTCCACCGGAAGGTGCCGAAAGGACAGCTGCAGCCGTAGAAGGAGAAGCTGTCGAACAGCCCCGAGAAAATGGGATCCTCGAGGATGACGAGGAAGAGCTACTCATTCCACTGGAAGTGCACTCCACCCCGGAAGACGACTCGCCCTGTGAGTAGTATGCCTTAGAAGTGCCCCAGGGATGAAGCCGTCCCGGCCCCAAGCTTAGAGTTGTGCCCACCCATCTGTTGTGCCCTCTGTACCCGACCGTGTAGTGCGTGTTTTAGCTGTGCCCTCCCAAGTGTTGTACTCCAGCGTAATAAATAAAACTAGTTGCGCTTGATGCTTGTTAGTCTGTGCGATTGTCGGCAGTAGGATGAGTCTGCCTTTTCGAAAATACGAAAATGAAATATCACTTAATTCCAAATCTAAGTCTCACAAAGGTTTTGCCCGGTCCACAGATGGCCCCCAGGCGTAACAACAGGACCCCCCAAAGATAGGCACATACCACTCCGAGTGCGGAGAGACAACAGGGTACGCAAGGACAAGCCCCCGGCCATGAAGATCAGGAAGATCAGGAAGTGAGTTAGCAAGGAGGAGAAAGCCAAGTAGGAGCACGTCATGCCCCACCCCCACCGGCCCTTGACCTGGTGCAAGTATTGAACAACCAGAACCTCCTACTGACAGCCTTGACCAATGTCATCACCAACCCAAGACCCTGTGAGCAGAGTACAAACGACAAACTGACGGCTTTTCTGAGGACCAAGCCACCCACCTTTGCAGGATCCTAAACCCCTTGGATGCAGATGACTGGCTGCGTACTGTCAAGAGAAAACTCGAACCATTTGAGCATGGAGACCATGACAAAGTCTGTTTGGCTGCTCACCAGCTCACTGGAACTGCCTTGGCTTGGTGGGAGAACTACTGTGCAGCTGTTCAGGATGCCTCCACCGTCACTTGGAAGGAGTTTGTGGATGAATTCCGTTGCTACCACATTCCAGCAGCCACTGTGAAGCGCAAAGCAGATGAGTTCCGTGAGCTGCAACAAGGCAACAAGTCCGTTGAGGAGTACACACACCAGTTCATAGAATTAGCTCGCTATGCACAGAAGAGGTAGACAAGGATGAAAAGAAGCAGGATATGTTTAGGAAGGGGTTAAATGCAGAACTTAAAAAGCTGCTTTCCCCATGCATCTACCCAGACTTCAACACACTGATGAACATGGCTATCATCACCGAGAGAGCCATGGCAGAGGAAAAGAGAGACAATAAGTGTAAGTTCCTAGAAACCAAGGCCCGCCAGCAGGACCGTTTCCAGAAACCAAAGCACTTTGGCTTTCCAGTGACTAAGTCCCAAGCCCCTATGCAGTATAGGACCCAGTCACAAGCTACTGGCTCTCAAGCCCCCAGCACCCAACTTAGACAGTTCAAAAGTCAGAACACCACAAAGGCCCCACAAAGCAATGCAAGCTAGGTTACTGCCAGCAGCAATGCCCGAGCATGCTTCAACTGCCGTGAGACAGGGCACTTCATTGCCAATTGCCCATACGCCAATAACAAGCCGGCAGCATCAGCCCTCTCCAACTCGGTGAATGGACCAAGGCCAGCTTTATCAGGAGCCAATCGTGTACCCATCCGCAATAACAATACCGGCAACAACAACCAACAGATGGGGCCGCCCCAGCAGTCCTTCGGACGAGCCCGCATCAACCACATCAACACGCAAGAGGCTCAGGATGCTTAGGGCGTAGTGCTCGGTGAGTTTCTAGTCAGCTCAGTTTTGGCAACAATACTGTTTGATTCTGGAGCATCACATTCGTTCGCATCCTCAAGTTTTGTGGAAAAGCACAATATACCTACAGTACTACTAAAAACACCCCTATTAACCCGAACGCCTGGAGGTGACATTAGGTGCCGACTGGGTTGTTCTCGAGTAAGGATCATTTTAAGTGGGGTAGAATTCCTAGAAGACCTAGTAGTACTTAAGTCTAAGGGTATAGATGTGATCCTTGGAATGGATTGGCTAAGCCTGCACAATGGCCTTATAAGTTGTGCTGACAAAGTGGTACATCTAACCAACCCTGAAGGAGTACAAGTAACCTGCCATACTCGGGGAAGTGGACCGGACCCAATGGTTTTTGGTATGGAAGCTAAATGCTTGGAAGAAGTTCCAGTAATAAATGAATACTTAGGTGTTTTCCCGGAAGAAATCCCGGGAATGCCGCCAGATAGAGATATAGAGTTTGTCATTGACCTTGTCCCTGGGACCTCTCCCATAGCTAAGAAACCGTATAGGATGGCAGCTTCTGAATTGGCAGAACTAAAGAAGCAACTGGAAGAGTTACAACAGAGTGGTTTCATTAGACCAAGTTCATCACCATGGGGAGCTCCGATCTTGTTCGTCAAGAAGAAGGACGGGAGCATGAGGATGTGTGTGGATTACCGTGCACTAAATGAAGTCACCGTCAAGAACAAATACCCCCTCCCCAGAATTGATGACCTCTTTGATCAACTGAAGGGAGCCAAGCATTTCTCCAAGATAGACTTAAGGTCAGGGTATCACCAGCTCAAGATTAAGGAAAGTGATATTCCGAAGATGGCCTTCGTCACCCGCTATGGGCAGTATGAGTTTACAGTGATGTCCTTTGGACTCACCAATGCACCTGCTTATTTCATGAACCTCATGAATAAGGTGTTTATGGAAGAGTTAGATAAGTTTGTCGTAGTTTTCATTGACAACATACTTATTTACTCTAAGAGTGTCGAAGAACATGAGCAGCACCTACGAGTGGTTTTGGGGAAGTTGAGAGCACACCAGCTCTACGCCAAGTTCAGCAAGTGTGAATTCTGGCTTGAGAAAGTAGCATTTCTCGGTCATATCTTGACCGCGGAAGGAGTGGCAGTGGACCCCGAAAAAGTTGAAGCGGTCTCCAATTTGCAGCAACCAACCAATGTTAGTGAAATCAGGAGCTTTCTCGATTTAGCCGGATATTACCGGAGATTTATTGAAGGATTCTCCAAGGTAGCCCGACCCATGACGGAGCTACTCAGGAAAGAGAAGAAGTTCACCTGGACCGGGTCATGTGAGAGAAGCTTCCAGGAGTTAAAGAGGAGGCTGACAACCGCCCCGGTACTAACCTTGCCAGACATTCAACGGGACTTTGTCATTTATTGTGATGCATCCCGTCAAGGATTAGGATGTGTCCTTATGCAAGGTGGGAAGGTAGTGGCATATGCTTCTCGACAACTCAAGCCTCATGAGCAGAATTATCCAACCCATGACTTGGAGTTTGCAGCTGTAGTACATGCCCTCAAGATTTGGAGACACTATCTGATTGGGAATAAGTGTGAGATCTACACGGACCATAAAAGCTTAAAGTACATCTTCACCCAGCCAGATTTGAACTTAAGGCAAAGGAGGTGGTTAGAACTAGTTAAGGATTATAATGTGGTAATTCATTACCATCCTGGTAAAGCAAACGTGGTAGCAGATGCCTTAAGCCGGAAATCTTATGGACCTAAGGATGCCCACCTACAAGAAGAAATGGCACGATTAAATATGCACATCGTTCCCCAGGGTTCCAGTCGCAAGTTGAGTGTTCAACCCACTTTGGAGGACAAGATCAGAAGGGCCCAAGGTTCAGATAAGGACTTGATGAGGATCCGCATGCATACTGGAGAAAACAAGGCACCGGATTTTAGAGTGGATGACAAAGGAACCTTATGGTACAAAGATAGGATCTGCGTACCTAGGGAAGGAGACTTCCGACAGACTATTATGGATGAGGCCCACAACTCAGCATATTCCATCCACCCAGGATCCACCAAGATGTATGTGGATATAAGACAAAAGTATTGGCGGAGCGGAATGAAGGCGGACATTGCCAGGTTCGTCGCCCATTGTGATACTTGTCAAAGAATCAAGGCCGAACATCAGAAGCCAGCAGGACTGCTGCAACCCTTACCCATCCCGGTTTGGAAATGGGATGAGATAGGAATGGATTTTGTAGTAGGTTTACCCAAGACACAGAAAGGACATGACTCCATATGGGTAATAGTGGACCGGCTCACAAAAGTCGCTCACTTCCTACCTGTACGGACCAATTATGGTGGTGAAAAGCTAGCTCGGCTCTATGTGGACAACATAGTAAAGCTGCATGGCGTGCCTAGCAGAATTGTTTCGGATAGAGGAACCCAATTCACCTCCAGGTTTTGGAAAAGTTTGCATAAGGCCATGGGCACCAAGTTGGACTTCAGTTCGGCTTATCACCCACAGACCGATGGTCAAACAGAAAGGGTGAACCAGATTATGGAGGTATGCTGAGAGCATGTGTCCTTACTTATGGCAAGGATTGGGAACAAAGCTTACCGTATGCTGAGTTTTCGTACAACAACGGTTATCAAGCAAGCTTGGGCATGGCACCATTTGAAGCTCTCTATGGGAGAAAGTGCAGAACCCCGATGATGTGGTCAGAAGTCGGAGAGCGTGCCCTAGTTGGACCCGCACTCATAAAGGAAGCGGAAGAAAGAGTAACCGAAATTAGAGGGAAACTAAAGGCCGCCCAATCGCGACAGAAGAGTTACTCAGACAGAAAGAGACGAGAAGTAAGCTTCAACCCAGGAGACTTCGTCTACCTCAAGGTTTCACCTATTCGAGGGACTCGAAGATTTCAGGTACGTGGGAAACTAGCCCCTCGGTACGTTGGACCGTACCAAATACTGAAGAAAGTTGGAGTTGTGGCATACCGTCTAGAGCTACCAGAAGGAATGGCTGACATACACCCAGTATTCCATGTATCCCAACTGAGAAGATGCCTGAGGGTACCCGAGAGAGAACGGGTGCCGGAAGAAGACATAGCTTTACAAACAAATCTTCGGTACCAAGAGGTGCCTATCAAGATTTTGGACACTGTCATAAAAAGGACAAGAAACTCTGAAGTACGGATTTGCAGGGTTCAGTGGAGCAGACATGCGGTGGAAGAAGCTACATGGGAACGCGAAGATGCCCTTAAGAAAGAGTTTCCCCATCTATTTAGGAACTAGCCGAATCTCGAGGACGAGATTCATTTTAAGTGGGGTAGGTTTGTAACGCCCGCGTTTTTACCCTATTTAAATTACAGTACAAATCACTCGCTAAAAATAATTTTCAAAACCTTTTTTCATCGTCAAGCTCGGATCGCTCCTAAACCCTCTACCGTCCGAGCTCTTAATCACCCAAAACATTTCTCGATGTCTCGCCATCTGACATCCAAAAATTAACCGCCATCCCTTCTCTGTTCCTCGACCCGCGCGCCGTGCCGCGTGCTCAACCCCGCGCTCGCGACCGTCGCCGCGAATCCCGCCGATGCAGCCCCCCCCCCTCTCGCACGCCGCGCCGCGTGCCCAACCCCACGCTCGCGACCGTCACCGCGAATCCCGCCGGCGCAGCCCCCCTCTCCCTTCCTTTCTCCCCTGTTTCTCTTTTTCCCCTTCTTCTTTTTCCCCTTTCTCTTTTTCCTTTTTCCTTCTCCTCCTCTCACTTCCCCTGCACGCGCTGCACGACGCCGAGCAGAGCTCGACGCCGAGCGCCCGGCCACCACCACCCTCCCCCACTGGCGACTCCACAGGAGCTGCCTAACTTGGCCCCTCTCCTGCGCACGCCGTGCCCCATTGCCGCCTCGGCGCTCGCGCTTGCCCCTGCATGCCGCGGCGGAGCAGAGCTGGCCGCCGCGCGTCACCTTGCCACTGGCCGCCCCCCTGCGCAGTGCGTCCCTGTTATCGCCATATTCTGGACGGGCCAAAAGTGGGCCAAGGAGCAAAACGGGCCTAGGGAAAGGTGATGGTAGGATTACAGATTGGGTCCCGTACGGGTGTTTGGGGCCAGTAAGGCCGTGTAAACTCAGGCTTAGGCAGTTAGGGTTCGTGTCGTGATTGGTTAGGGTTAGTTAAGGAGAACAAGTCTACGGACTATAAATATGTACCATGAATAAACAAGAAAGGAGATTCATTCATCAACAACTCACGGCGCATCGCCTCCCCTGTTCCAGGGTTCTTCATCGGGTAAGTGCCATGTTGCCCCCTGATCACGCTTCGCGTGATCGGGGGCGCATTGCTCTTGCTTGTTGCTTTATGTGTTGCTCGTTCTGAAGCCTTGTAGATGGCGAGTAGCATTAGTTATCATAGCGCGCATAGAGTAATGTTATTTTTATATCATGATCTTGCTCTGTTCGTTGTTCTTGCGTGCTTCGCGATCATTGCACCCGTTCTTGCTTTGTTTTTATTGATAGATCCAATCTGTTATGGCTAGTTCCTACTTGTTAGGGATTTAGCTCGATATGTGCATGATTAGGCCTTGCAAACGAGTTGAAAGTTCCGGCAGTACGTTAGTATCGGATCTTAGTCTCCATAGAGGGTTCCTTAAGGAATCAGCTCTTCAGCTGTTCTTAGGGTCTCTGTTTGGGTGTTTGTTCTGATGCTTTGCGTATTCGTTAGGCTCAATCACGTGTAGGACGTTCCGATTGTGTAGTGAGGGCTTAGCTGTCGTAGATTGGATTAGATTAATATCTTTAAAGCAAGTTTTATCCCATTATTATATACATATGTTGTCTGATCCAAAGATCCGATCCGGTAATGATGCAATCGGCTCTTTATGGCCGATACCGGGGAGGAGTGATGAGCCGATCACGGCTCGGACTGATTTCTACAAGTGTCTGTGCTTACAGGAATTTCACAAATCACACCTTCCTGATCAGGTACAGGATCAGGTGGCACGCCTAGCAACTCCAAGACAGGGTGTGCGCCAGATCGCTGGGCCGTTGACCGAGGGACCGGGGCCCACCAGCCGTCCCGGAAGCCTCCCGGCTCTTCGTGTTGCCTGTCGCTGCTCGCCGGTGGGTTTCGATCGACAACACATTCTAGCACGCCCGGTGGGACCTTCTTCATCGACTTCGTCATCGTCATCGGCATCATCCTCATCGACTCCGTCGTCTTCGTCGACTCCGTTAGCGGTGATAAACAAGATGGCAAGGGAAGATCCGATTACTTACGACCAGCTCTCTGCTGAACACAAGCAGAGGTACGACGAAATCAAGACTCAGTTTGAAGCCGATCTCATCGGCTCTTTCGAAAGGACTCGCAACCATGGTGTCAGGTGGAAGGGATTTTCACCTGAAGGTGCTCTTGATGGGGTGGATTTATCCATTCCGTCTGAAGATCGTACTAGAGCGCTGCGGCAGGAAGTGACTTATGCAGTGGCTCATTCATTGCACCGACATTCGGAAAGTTTGGTTAATGCTTTTGAGCGTGTGGCTCTGCGTGTGGTCCAGGAGATTATGAAGCATCAACATTTCCCAACTGGACCTACCTTGGGAAGTCATAGAGGAGAATTGCCGTTCCAAACCAGACCACCACTACCATATACACTTGCAGCTGCAGAATCCCATGGTGCTCCAGCTTATGTAGTTTATAAAGAAGGTGGTTGTAATATCCAGGTAATTAGACAACTAGATACTAAGTTTGGATGTATTATATGTATGCGTGTTATAGTGTATATAAGTTGTACAAGACAT
The DNA here is from genome assembly GCF_002211085.1 of Panicum hallii. Lineage (NCBI taxonomy): Eukaryota > Viridiplantae > Streptophyta > Magnoliopsida > Poales > Poaceae > Panicum > Panicum hallii. The sequence continues at coordinate 30,146,877 of NC_038046.1, read as the reverse complement.
CAGGGGTATAATTGTAATTTAGGAATTGTGTGATTACTTGAGTATAAGTGTGTAAAAGTACTTTTAAGTGGTAAACCTACATTATTGTACAGAAGAACAGTGCAAAAGTTAAATAAAACATAAGAAAAATGGACTTTATTGGAAACTAGGGATTTATGTGTAATTAACACAAATATAAGGGGTTTACATGTGAAATGGTTAAAAGGTAAAAGTAAAACTTAGTTTTACTTAAGGACTAAAATGTAAAAAGAACTAGTAATGATGACTGCAGGAAAACTTGCAAAAAGACCCTAAACATTAAAGCATTTTGTTTGAATTACAAGGCAAAGTTTATAATTTGAATTGTGCTTTAAAGTTTAAAATAAAACTATATTCTTTGAGATTTTGAACTTGAACCTTAAAGCATTCTTGTAGGATTTGAAATTCTCTACAACTTTACTTTAGACACTTTTCTCACTAGGCTTTTGTATCAACGGGAATTTTTCCTTTACAGAGGAGTCCCTGGAAGTTTCTAGATTTGCAAATCAGTCCTTCTGACCCTGTCTGCCTTCTTCCTCCTCTGGCACCACTGCTTCGCCTCTGCTCTGCTCCTGCCGCCGCCGCCCACCGCCGGCGCAGCTTCCCGAGCGCCACCTCCTGCTGCATTCCTCTCCCACGCGTCGCCCTCTACCTCTCCCACCTCGGCTCCTCTTTTTCCCTGGCCTCTTCCGCGCTTGCCACGCGCACGCCGTCGCCGTGCGGCCGCCACCGAGCTGCCGCTGTGGCGAGCTCCAAACCGAGTGCCCAACTCCTATGTTGCGAGCGCATCAGCACCACTGGGAGCTCCTCGACCTATTCTAACCATCAATTCGCCAGCTCCTCGCCCCTAGCCCCCGGAACGCCGTAGCCATCGCCGCCCGAACGCCGGCGAGCACGAGCTCACCGTCGTCCCGCTTCTCTGCAGCTGCTCCGCTTGCAACCACCTCGCCTTTAGCTCCACCGCACCCTCGCGCAGCTGTCCGGCCAACCCTTCTCCTCGCTCGGTCACCGGAGCGCCGCCGCGCCGTCCTTCCCTTGCCGCCGCCTCGGCCTCACCGTGGGCAGGCCTACACCGACCTCCTCGACCCCATCCGTCACCGCCCGAAGGTTGCCCTCACCCCACTCGTGCTATTCCCCTCTTCTTTTCCCGCCGCCGGCGACCAACCTCGCCGGAATCGACGGTCAAACCTGTGTTCCCCGCTCTGACTCCGGCCAAGGGCTACATTGCAAACCTTTTAATCCCTTTAGGGTCCTTTATGCAAAGTTTCAGTCCCTTTCTCTATTTCAAACCAGTGAAGTTCTAAAATGTGTAAGAATTCGTAGAAAAATCAGAAAAATACCAAAATTGTTGGGTTAGAATCTTTATGATAAGTTCTACAACTTTTATTTCACAGTCAAGTTATGAAAATGCTTAGTTTGTTCTATATTCTAAATACAAGTAAAAGGATGTTTTGATTGAATCTTATGATCCATAGCTTTACTGCTGTTAATTTATGGAGCATATATTGCACCTGAATTGAGAAGGCTTGTATAAATTTTTGAAGTCTAGATCAGCTCTCTAGCTAGAGTATTTGGTTACTTTTGTTATAAGTTAATAAAAGCTTGGCAAATTAATTTCAGAAGTATTTATGCATATTTAAGGATGAAATTTTTACGATAGTTTAGTCTTTATGAGTGTGATATAACATAAAAATTTGAGGAACAGAAACCTAATAAAACTTGAATTATAAATTTCAAGCTTAGATTCCTAGATAAATCATAAATAAATAATTAGGATGCATGAAAATTTATGAAACTTTTCCAGGATGCTAGACTTGAGTAGTCTATGATGTTCTTAAGTTTTGAACCCTAATTTTTAATATAAAACTCTAGTTATAGTTATACCTTGAAATTTCAAATCTTGATCTTGTTTAATTAAGTAAGTTGCTAATTATTGTATAAAAATATCTAGAGTAATGTTATTTCAATTAAACCCACTTAGGGTAATTTTCATAAGTATTGATTTAATTTTACTAAATTACCATTTGCCTAAAATTAATTCAAGGTTAACCATAATTAAATAATAACCTAAAGTTAATTACAAAGTTTAACTAATAAAATTAAATTGGATGTTTAGGGTAACCCACCCCGGCTGCCTAACGAGACTAGTTAGTTTAGTTAGTACTCGATAAATGACTACCCAGTGCAGGGTAGTTAAGTTGATTGTCAATATGTAATGCCCTTTATTTAGATTGCAACTTTATCGTGAACTGAACTACAAATATATGCATCCATTAAACTTCATTTTGCATATCATGTAGAATCGACCACTCTCGCCGATGGGGATTATCAGCTGATCCCAGAACAAGAAGGAGGTTATTCTGAAGACCCCGGAACTCTCGTCGCGGATTTCTCTGAAGCCCCGAACCAAGGTTCAGAAGAAAATAGTTTGACTAACCCCAACCCTACCAACGAAGGCAAGCCCCGGACATAACCCCTACTTTATTACACTGCAACCTATACTATTTATGTATATCTTTATGCATTAAGTTCTTAGGAGTTGTTTGTAAACCTTAGTTGCATAATTCCAGGAACCTATGTATTGAACACTAGAACTTGAGTCCGAATAGCTGCTCTACTTATAGGACCGGTAGAAGTCGAGTGATTTCCTGTCACTCGCGCGATTTAGGAATTGTAATGTTTACATTCGTGCTATCACTATAAGGATGCCGGACGGGAATTTTATGAGGTATCATAGTCAAGATGATACCCCGTCTATGTTGATGAATTTGTTAAGGTCGCAGTGTGTGGTAGCGGTGGCTAAGCGTTTGAAAGTACTAGCCACATGCCGTGAAATATGGTAAGCGGTAAGCCTAGTAACCGATCGGCCCGAGGAGTGGACATACCCCCCACCACATGTATTTGCTTCTTTTGGTTACTTTGTTCGACGTGTAGGCATATGTGTTGCTGGGCAACCAGGAGTACGGGTTTTGTAGTCGCGCTACAGACGTACTTCCTGCACTTTGGATGTGCATATGACCTGCAGTCGCTTGTGGTGGCACTGATCCACGAGTCGGAATGAAAGGCAAACGGTTGTTTCGGAATAACCCTGTGGTGTTCCAAGCGTGTGTGTTAGGTTTACCTTGCAAGGTTTGAATCTCGATTCAGAATCGTCCGCCTCTCACGATGTATGAGACTGCTTATTCCCTTTACCACATAGAGTAACAAGAGCAACTTTATGATTATCAAAGATGGTGCTTGGTTAAAGATTTTACCATGCTTGATTAGTTATAGGTGCTTACCTAGAATGGTTAATCCACTAGAACCTGAAAGCTAAAAGTTGGAAATAAGGATCTACTCTTTGATGCTTTTCAGCTGAAAACTCTACCTAAAGCTAAAAGCCTTCATGAGTCTAGTTATGGGCTAAGTTATACCCAATTCCGGGTAAGTCTTGCTGAGTATTAGTATACTCAGCCTTGCTTTTGTTGATTTAATTCAGGTAATCTTTCTGATGAGCCAGCATTCATTACACTGTGGCCCTACCCTTTGCCTGATGGTTGGTCCGTGGAATGGGATCCGTCCCCGGCCAACACCGATTCTGCCGAGTGATATTATGCCAGGGCTAGCATAATATCTGTAATGACGACGTGTATAATGGTTACGCTTTTCAAATTCCGCTGCTTCGACTAAAAACTAAAACCTGTCTTGTAATAATCTCTCCTCTGTGGGAGCTAATGATGTTTTGTACATTGTTGAAATGTAACTGCCTGTGGTGTAAGATATTTTGGCATTGTATCTCTGGACTCACCTTCGTGTGAGGTACCTTGTTGGATCCTGAGTTCGGTGGTTTATCGGGACGTTACCCGACAGACCAATGGTTTTATACCGTTTGAAGTACAAGGTAGTCCTTCAGTGAGGACTCGCGTACTTGAGCCGGTATAATTCAGGTTGGTTCTGACACAGCTAGTATCAGAGCTAACAAGTGTACTCTGGAGATATAATTAGTCTTAAAAAGTAATTTTTAGTATAAAAATTGATTAATCAAGTATTTGCAAAACAACGATGGTTCGTTAAGGATTATGTATAGTACGTAAGCCCTAGGGTAATGCTAATATGGGAATTAAAGGTGGCTGTAATATATATATATATATAATTCTGACTTCCAGCATTACTTTTCTGTTGAAACTTAAATTTATGCACAACCCAACCTTACTTTCTGTAACGACATCTTCGATCGTAAGGTAAGAAGGTAAGGATCCTCAGCCAACTGAGGGAGCTTGGCCTTCCTGTCGGTGATGCGAACCGAACGCTGTTTCTCAAGCAGTGGCCTACTTGAGATGCTGCCAATGTGTCAACTTTGGTTGACTACATTGGGAGTATATGGTTCGGCGCAGGATATGGCGATCGCTGTTCATATCCCCGCATTTTGCGGTACCCCCGTGAATACGTTATTCAAATAACGTATGTTAACGTTGTCTGTACGGCGGTAATTGTACAGATACTGTTTCTATAGTGAGCAGTAATGAATGGGGACGCTTTCATGACATGCTGGCATGAAAGGTTCATTGAATATATATATATGCATTGTGGTTTTCTGCAGGTACACTAACCACGATTCCGAAATTAGGACGGATAGGACCTACCGACTAGTTAATAGTGAGAGCCGTATTTATATTGTGCCACCGTAACTAACCACGTAAGACCAAGATTACTTGGCAGTTACTTTTGGTTGTGAGATCGATTAGTACGTGCATGCATAATCCATTAATCAACTAAATTGAATGTTTAAATTGATGCTTCCTAAGAAATAGACAACATGTTGGTATTTCTTAATTTGGGTAAGTAAGAATCTTTAGTTGGGTATCTTAGGTATTCATCTGAATTCCAGCCTTTGCTGTTATCAGAATCAGCTATCTTAATCAAATTTTACCTTGTAAATTTTCTCAACAGGGTAAAAATATCTTACCATTTGCATTGTTGTCGCAGATGGCTGCTCTTGCTAATACCTTTTGGGATCAGGAGGGGCACTTTCACACCAATGGTTTACATTGGGAAGGATTTCCTCGTCTTTTGTGGGAATCCTTGAGTATGTTTCATTATACAGAGCCTCCTCTGTATGATGGGGTAGAGTATCGTGAAGAAGGAGTTCCCCGCTGCAGGGTTAAGATGATAATTCCTCAACATCCTTTCCGCTCCTTATGGCCTTCCATAGAAGTGGAAGTGGTTGGATATCGTCTAGTGGATACTCTTGAAACTGCTGCTTTAGAAGCTATCAAACTCTTTTGCAATCAGTATCCAATTGAAGTTGCCGCATATCCTATTGGGTTATTTCCTATCATAGACCCGGGTAATTCGGACTGGGATTTTCGGACAGACCATCATGGTCATCTACTAGGGGATCTGGCTGAAGAAACCGTCCGTATGGTTACCAGGTTCATGGATGTGCAATATCATTATCAAATGCTACTACGTCATGGGGTAAGTCAGATAACTGGTGTGGCTCAAAGCCACTATCGGAACGCTGACCATCAAGTAACCCAAATAGAGGAATTACAAGCTTTGGTGACTCAGAAGGATGAAATTATTGCAGCAAGAGATGAGACAATCCTCCATCGTGAAGATCAGATCAATGAGAGTGATCATATTATCACTCAGTGTGACACTGTTATTGAGTTTCTACAGGTACAAATTCATGATCTGATACTTGTGGCTGATGATGCCCAGGCTCACATTGAGGAATTGCAGCAACAACCGATACTTCCCGCTATACCCATAGTACCTGAAGAAGAAGAAGAAGACCCCGAAGAGATTGAGGGTGTTTCAGAGATTGACTCTGAGCATAGGGATCCAGTTCTTAGTCCCTATCACTCTTCTTCTGGCAGTCAATCTTCTGTAGGCAACTTCGACGATTTTTAGTTTAGTAAATCGTCGACTATCTAGATATAACCTATGGGGAGTGTAATAACTTAAGGAGTGTGTAACTTAGCTAGATCTCATGCCAATTGTTGTAACATAGATGGCCTGCGTAGAGATCTTTCGGATGTACAATGCGGAAAACAAAAGAACCAATATTGTAATATAAGTTTCCTGTTTTATCATCTTGTTCATTATCTTTATGATGCTGAAATGAGATGATTGAATGGAGTATGTGATTTGTTTATATTTTCTGAAATCGGGAGTAAGGCTATATGGTTAATGATGGACATCTCCTTTGTTTCAGATGGTTGGAGCCACACGTGGAACCCCGGAAGGTTTCCGGGCTGATCAGGCCAGCGGTTCTCAGCAACCGCCACCACCTCCTCCCAACCTTGCCGAAGTCATGGCTCGACAAACGGAATTGCTTAATTTGCTGGTTCAAGCACAGCAGAATCAGCAGCATCAATTCCGAGGAGGCCGGGATGATCGTAATCCTCCTGTGGCTAGTTACCAAGATTTCCTCAGTACCCAACCGCCTTTCTTCAGTAAGGCCGAGGAACCATTGGATGCCGATGCCTGGCTCCACATCATTGAATCGAAGTTCGCTCTTCTGACCATACCTTGTGCGGATTCTAGCAAGGCTTCTTTTGCTGCTCAACAACTTCGTGGTGCTGCTAGAATCTGGTGGGACAATTTCTATGACATGCAACCTGCAGGGCATGTCATCACATGGGATGAATTCCGGGTCGCCTTTCGAGCGCATTACATTCCCGCAGGACTATTGGAGTGAAAACTTAATGAGTTCCTGGCTCTTACTCAAGGTGCCAATACAGTTCTGCAGTACGCACAGAATTTCAATCATCTGTGCCAGTATGCAGGGTACCATGCAGATAATGATGCCAAGAAACAATATCGTTTTCGCCAAGGCCTTAACACCAAACTCAAGGAACGCCTGAACCTTGTGAGGGCAAATACTTTCAGTGAGTTGGTTACATGGCCTTAACTCAAGAAGACTGCATTGTGGCGCATTATGCCGAGAAGAAGCGGAAGAACCCTGCTGGACCCTCGAGTGCTCAACCACCGAGGTGTCGGGTTGTTTCTAATACGCCGCCCAGAGCACCACAGCGCAATGCTCCAACGGGAAGATTGGTTTTTAGGCCGCCCCAGCAGCAAGGGAGGTACAGACCTCCTGTGCCCCCGCAACAAGCACAACAGTCTGGCCAACGGCCAAATATTCAACAAGTGCCACAGAGAGGCAGCAACTATCGCTGCTACAATTGCGGAAGTGCGGATCATTTCATTCGGGATTGCCCGCGGCCTAAGAAACCTAATCAAGGGCAGAGCTCCACCCAGGGAAACCAGAATAAGGGAAAGAAGCCGGTGATGCAAGTCCGTCAGGGACGGATTAACTTCACCACTCTGGCGGAACTTCCAGATGGAGCTCCCGTCATGTCGGGTACATTTTCTATTTACCATAAGCCAGTTGTTACTTTATTTGATTCCGGAGCAACACATAGCTTTATTAGTAACAACTGTGGTACCCGGCTAGGACTTGAATCTTGTTCTATCCAGGGGTCATATATGATCTCTACCCCTGGAGGAAAAATCACCTCCAACCAAATAAGTAGATATGTGCCAATTCAGTTAGGTAGTATAGAAATAAAAACTGATTTGGTGTTAATAAGTTTGGAGGGTATCGATATTATACTTGGGGCAGACTGGATGACTAAGCATGAAGTCCGGTTAGATATCTGTTCCCGAGTGGTTGAAATCAATTCACCATACTATGGGATTACCACTCTTTATCTGCCTCAGCCAGAGTATCTGCACCCCTGTACTTATGCTATCACAGATATCAAAGTCAAGGATATTCCGATAGTATGTGAATTTCCCGATGTCTTTCCAGACGACTTGCCTGGAATGCCCCCAGATAGAGACGTCGAGTTCATCATTGAACTTCAACCGGGCACTGCTCCAATTTCCAAGAGGCCGTATCGTATGCCTCCAAACGAATTAGCAGAACTGAAAATTCAGCTCCAAGATCTTCTTGACAAAGGATATATACGTCCAAGTGCTTCACCTTGGGGTTGTTCTGCTCTCTTTGTTAAGAAGAAAGACGATAGCCTGAGACTTTGTGTCGTCTACCGTCCACTCAATGCGGTTACCATCAAAAATAAGTATCCTCTTCCCCGCATTGATATCTTGTTCGATCAACTAGCTGGAGCAAAGGTCTTTTCCAAGATTGACTTACGCTCCGGTTATCATCAGATCAAGATTAGGCCGTGTGATATTCCAAAAATGGCCTTCTCAACCAGATATGGACTTTATGAATATCTGGTTATGTCATTCGGACTTACCAATGCACCGGCACATTTCATGTATCTCATGAATTCTGTATTTATGCCGGAGCTCGATAAATTTGTTGTGGTCTTCATCGATGATATTTTGATTTACTCCAGAACCAAAGAAGACCATGCTAATCATTTACGTGTCGTTCTTCAGCGACTACGGGATCATCGCCTTTATGCCAAATTTTCAAAATGTGAATTCTGGCTGGATAGTGTGAAATTTTTGGGACATACTATTTCTAGTCAAGGAATATCGGTTGATCCAACCAAAGTTCAAGAAGTTATGGACTGGAACCCTCCCACTTCGGTCCATCAAATACGAAGTTTCCTTGGATTGGCAGGATATTATCGTCGATTCATTCCAGACTTCTCCAAGATAGCTAAACCCATGACTGAGCTACTTAAGAAAGAAATTAAGTTCCGTTGGGATGATAAGTGTGAGGAAGCATTTCACGCTTTGAGAAAACTTCTGACGACAGCTCCAGTACTAGCTCAGCCAGATAGTACCCAGCCTTTTGATGTCTACTGTGATGCTTCTGGAATTGGCCTTGGTTGTGTCCTTATGCAAAACAACCGGGTTATTTCTTATGCTTCCCGAGCACTTCGAACTCATGAGCAAAATTATCCAACACATGATCTTGAATTGGCAGCAGTTATTCATGCTCTCAAGATCTGGAGACATCATCTTATGGGTGCTAAGTGTAACATTTACACTGACCATAAGAGCCTCAAGTATATTTTCACTCAAGCTGATCTAAATATGAGGCAAAGGCGTTGGTTAGAGTTAATCAAAGATTATGACCTTGAGGTACACTATCATCCGGGCAAAGCTAATGTGGTTGCGGATGCACTTAGCCGTAAGTCACATTGTCACTGCTTAACCATATCCACCTTTAATGACACTCTTTGCCATCAAATACGGAGACTCAATCTTGAGATTATGCCCCAAGGTAGTTTAAATTTGATCTCTATTGAGTCTACTCTGCGGAATAAAATCGTCATGTCGCAGCTACATGATGAGGGTGTCAAAATTATTAAATCTAAGCTATCCCAAGGAGAAGCTAAATATCGGTGCTTTCACACTGATCATCAAGGAGTCCTATGGTTCAACGATCGAATTGTTGTGCCCAAGGATCATCAACTTCGTAAGCAATCCTCAACGAAGCACATTTGTCCAAATTCTCTATTCATCCTGGTAGCACCAAAATGTATCAAGATCTTCGGCAACATTTTTGGTGGACCAGAATGAAGAGAGAAATTGCCAAATATGTATCCGAGTGTGATACGTGCCAGAGAGTCAAAGCCAGTCATCTCAAGGCTTCTGGTACACTTCAGCCATTACCCATTCCGTCATGGAAATGGGAAGACATTTGCATGGATTTCATTGTTGGTCTTCCCAACACATCTCAAAACATGACTCCATATGGGTAATCATTGATAGACTCACAAAAACAGCTCATTTTCTTCCAGTGCATACCACTTACTCTGCTAAGAAGTATGCCGAAGTCTATCTGGAACAAATCGTTCGATTGCATGGGGTTCCGAAAACTATCATATCTGATCGTGGACCCCAATTTATCGCACGATTTGGGAACAATTGCAATCAGCTCTAGGGACTAAATTGATTCGAAGCTCTGCGTATCATCCCCAGACTGATGGACAGACTGAGCGAATTAACCAAATCCTTGAAGACATGCTCCGAGCTTGTATTATTCACTATGGTACAAGTTCGGACAAGTGCCTTGCTCTAGCTGAATTTGCTTACAACAACAGTTATCAAGCTAGTCTTCAAATGGCTCCTTTCGAAGCATTATATGGTCGCAGATGCCGAACTCCTTTGAGTTGGTCAGAGATCGGTGAACGCAAAATCTTTGGACCAGACCTAGTTGTTGAAGCTGAAGATAAGGTTAAGGTTATCCAATCTAATCTTAAAACCGCTCAGTCCAGACAGAAGAGTTATGCAGATAAGAGGAGAAAACCTCTACAATTTCAAATTGGAGATTTTGTCTATCTCCGAGTATCACCTACCAAAGGCGTCCAACGCTTTGGCATAAAGGGGAAGTTAGCACCTCGATATGTCGGACCCTTTGAAATTCTCAACGTTTGTGGCCCAGTGGCTTACAAACTTCGTCTTCCATCTCAATTGGCTATTCACGATGTCTTCCATGTCTCTCAACTTAAGAAGTGTATCAAAGTACCCACGGAAATCGTTGAGACAGGTGCCATTGAGATTGAACCTAATCTGTCGTACATCGAACAATCTCTTCGAATCCTGGATACTAAGGAGAGATTCACCAGAAGAAGGGCAGTTAAGATGTACAAGATCTTATGGGATCATCACACCGAAGACGAAGCGACTTGGGAAACTGAGTCTTATCTTCAACGGAATTTTCCAGACTTTCTTCAAGCCAATCCCCAAATCTAATTATCCCATTTCTGTTCAGCTTCGGAATCTCGGGACGAGATTCTTTTTAAGGGGGAAAGGCTGTAATATCCAGGTAATTAGACAACTAGATACTAAGTTTGGATGTATTATATGTATGCGTGTTATAGTGTATATAAGTTGTACAAGACATCAGGGGTATAATTGTAATTTAGGAATTGTGTGATTACTTGAGTATAAGTGTGTAAAAGTACTTTTAAGTGGTAAACCTACATTATTGTACAGAAGAACAGTGCAAAAGTTAAATAAAACATAAGAAAAATGGACTTTATTGGAAACTAGGGATTTATGTGTAATTAACACAAATATAAGGGGTTTACATGTGAAATGGTTAAAAGGTAAAAGTAAAACTTAGTTTTACTTAAGGACTAAAATGTAAAAAGAACTAGTAATGATGACTGCAGGAAAACTTGCAAAAAGACCCTAAACATTAAAGCATTTTGTTTGAATTACAAGGCAAAGTTTATAATTTGAATTGTGCTTTAAAGTTTAAAATAAAACTATATTCTTTGAGATTTTGAACTTGAACCTTAAAGCATTCTTGTAGGATTTGAAATTCTCTACACTTTGCTTTAGACACTTTTCTCACTAGGCTTTTGTATCAACGGGAATTTTTCCTTTACAGAGGAGTCCCTGGAAGTTTCTAGATTTGCAAATCAGTCCTTCTGACCCTGTCTGCCTTCTTCCTCCTCTGGCACCACTGCTTCGCCTCTGCTCTGCTCCTGCCGCCGCCGCCCACCGCCGGCGCAGCTTCCCGAGCGCCACCTCCTGCTGCATTCCTCTCCCACGCGTCGCCCTCTACCTCTCCCACCTCGGCTCCTCTTTTTCCCTGGCCTCTTCCGCGCTTGCCACGCGCACGCCGTCGCCGTGCGGCCGCCACCGAGCTGCCGCCGTGGCGAGCTCCAAACCGAGTGCCAACTCCTATGTTGCGAGCGCATCAGCACCACTGGGAGCTCCTCGACCTATTCTAACCATCAATTCGCCAGCTCCTCGCCCCTAGCCCCCGGAACGCCATAGCCATCGCCGCCCGAACGCCGGCGAGCACGAGCCTCACCGTCGTCCCGCTTCTCTGCAGCTGCTCCGCTTGCAACCACCTCGCCTTTAGCTCCACCGCACCCTCGCGCAGCTGTCCGGCCAACCCTTCTCCTCGCTCGGTCACCGGAGCGCCGCCGCGCCGTCCTTTCCCTTGCCGCCGCCTCGGCCTCACCGTGGGCAGGCCTACACCGACCTCCTCGACCCCATCCGTCACCGCCCGAAGGTTGCCCTCACCCCACTCGTGCTATTCCCCTCTTCTTTTCCCGCCGCCGGCGACCAACCTCGCCGAATCGACGGTCCAAACCTGTGTTCCCCGCTCTGACTCCGGCCAAGGGCTACATTGCAAACCTTTAAATCCCTTTAGGGTCCTTTATGCAAAGTTTCAGTCCCTTTCTCTATTTCAAACCAGTGAAGTTCTAAAATGTGTAAGAATTCGTAAGAAAATCAGAAAAATACCAAACTTGTTGGGTTAGAATCTTTATGATAAGTTCTACAACTTTTATTTCACAGTCAAGTTATGAAAATGCTTAGTTTGTTCTATATTCTAAATACAAGTAAAAGGATGTTTTGATTGAATCTTATGATCCATAGCTTTACTGCTGTTAATTTATGGAGCATATATTGCACCTGAATTGAGAAGGCTTGTATAAATTTTTGAAGTCTAGATCAGCTCTCTAGCTAGAGTATTTGGTTACTTTTGTTATAAGTTAATAAAAGCTTGGCAAATTAATTTCAGAAGTATTTATGCATATTTAAGGATGAAATTTTTATGATAGTTTAGTCTTTATGAGTGTGATATAACATAAAAATTTGAGGAACAGAAACCTAATAAAACTTGAATTATAAATTTCAAACTTAGATTCCTAGATAAATCATAAATAAATAATTAGGATGCATGAAAATTTTATGAAACTTTTCCAGGATGCTAGACTTGAGTAGTCTATGATGTTCTTAAGTTTTGAACCCTAATTTTTAATATAAAACTCTAGTTATAGTTATACCTTTGAAATTTTCAAATCTTGATCTTGTTTTAATTAAGTAAGTTGCTAATTATTGTATAAAAATATCTAGAGTAATGTTATTTCAATTAAACCCACTTAGGGTAATTTTCATAAGTATTGATTTAATTTTACTAAATTACCATTTGCCCTAAAATTAATTCAAGGTTAACCATAATTAAATAATAACCTAAAGTTAATTACAAAGTTTAACTAATAAAAATTAAATTGGATGTTTAGGGTAACCCACCCCGGCTGCCTAACGAGACTAGTTAGTTTAGTTAGTACTCGATAAATGACTACCCAGTGCAGGGTACTTAAGTTGATTATCAATATGTAATGCCCTTTATTTAGATTGCAACTTTATCGTGAACTGAACTACAAATATATGCATCCATTAAACTTCATTTTGCATATCATGTAGAATCGACCACTCTCGCCGACGGGATTATCAGCTGAATCCCGGAACAAGAAGGAGGTTATTCTGAAGACCCCGGAACTCTCGTCGCGGATTTTCTCTGAAGCCCCGAACCAAGGTTCGGAAGAAAAATAGTTTGACTAACCCCAACCCTACCAACGAAGGCAAGCCCCGGACATAACCCCTACTTTTTTACACTGCAACCTATACTATTTATGTATATCTTTATGCATTAAAGTTCTTAGGAGTTGTTTGTAACCTTAGTTGCATAATTCCAGGAACCTATGTATTGAACACTAGAACTTGAGTCCGAATAGCTGCTCTACTTATAGGACCGGTAGAAGTCGAGTGATTTCCTGTCACTCCGCGCGATTTAGGAATTGTAATGTTTACATTCGTGCTATCACTATAAGGATGCCGGACGGGAATTTTATGAGGTATCATAGTCAAGATGATACCCCGTCTATGTTGATGAATTTGTTAAGGTCGCAGTGTGTGGTAGCGGTGGCTAAGCGTTTGAAAGTACTAGCCACATGCCGTGAATATGGTAAGCGGTAAGCCTAGTAACCGATCGGCCCGAGGAGTGGACATACCCCCCACCAATGTATTTGCTTCTTTTGGTTACTTTGTTCGACGTGTAGGCATATGTGTTGCTGGGCAACCAGGAGTACGGGTTTTGTAGTCGCGCTACAGACGTACTTCCTGCACTTTGGATGTGCATATGACCTGCAGTCGCTTGTGGTGTCACTGATCCACGAGTCGGAATGAAAGGCAAACGGTTGTTTCGGAATAACCCTGTGGTGTTCCAAGCGTGTGTGTTAGGTTTACTTGCAAGGTTGAATCTCGATTCAGAATCGTCCGCCTCTCACGATGTATGAGACTGCTTATTCCCTTTACCACATAGAGTAACAAGAGCAACTTTATGATTATCAAAGATGGTGCTTGGTTAAAGATTTTACCATGCTTGATTAGTTATAGGTGCTTACCTAGAATGGTTTAATCCACTAGAACCTGAAAGCTAAAAGTTGGAAATAAGGATCTACTCTTTGATGCTTTTCAGCTGAAAACTCTACCTAAAGCTAAAAGCCTTCATGAGTCTAGTTATGGGCAAGTTATACCCAATTCCGGGTAAGTCTTGCTGAGTATTAGTATACTCAGCCTTGCTTTTGTTGATTTAATTCAGGTAATCTTTCTGATGAGCCAGCATTCATTACACCGTGGCCCTACCTTTGCCTGATGGTTGGTCCGTGGAATGGGATCCGTCCCCGGCCAACACCGATTCCGCCGAGTGATATTATGCCAGGGCTAGCATAATATCTGTAATGATGACGTGTATAATGGTTACGCTTTCAAATTCCGCTGCTTCGACTAAAAACTAAAACCTGTCTTGGTAATAATCTCTCCTCTGTGGGAGCTAATGATGTTTTGTACATTGTTGAAATGTAACTGCCTGTGGTGTAAGATATTTTGGCATTGTATCTCTGGACTCACCTTCGTGTGAGGTACCTTGTTGGATCCTGAGTTCGGTGGTTTATTGGGACGTTACCCGACAGACCAATGGTTTTATACCGTTTGAAGTACAAGGTAGTCCTTCAGTGAGGACTCGCGTACTTGAGCCGGTATAATTCAGGTTGGTTCTGCCACAGCGGTGATCCCATGGATCACCAGTTTTTCAGTGAGCCACCTAAGGAGATCCACATGGTTATGTGTGTATGTATATACCGGACAGTAATAATCCGGTACATCCTGTACAGAAGATAGTTGGAGGGGTTTCTGGAGCTAACGCGGATAAACAAGCGTGGCTAGCAACTTATGCTACCGGGCTGAGTCATGACAGTATGCACTCGGCCCCTGGGTTACAGACAGCAGAGCAAATAAGCAATATCCTAAGGGATCAGTTCGGCATGTTACCAAAAAGGAGAGCGATCGGCTATACTAAGCCGTATCCAGGAGACTATAATTTAATCCCATTACCACCCAAGTATCGGCTCCCCGAGTTCACTAAATTCAGTGGGGCAGAAGGATCTAGCTCTATCGAGCATGTGAGCCGATACTTAGCACAATTGGGCATGATTTCTGTATCAGATCCGCTGCGAGTAAGGTTCTTCTCGCAATCGCTTACGGACCGGCTTTCGGATGGTATACTTCGTTAGGTCCCAACTCCATCCGTACCTGGAAGCAGCTGGAAGAACAATTCCATATTCAGTATCACACAGAAGCTGCGGAAGCAGGAATTGTCGATCTGGCGCAACTCCGACAGAAGCGTGGAGAAACCGTGGCAGAATTCATCCGACGCTTCAGGGAGATGAAGAATAGGTGTTATTCAACACGGATCTCAGAAAAAGAAGCTGTCGAATTAGCATCAGTAGGATTATTAAAGCCGATCAGGGATCTGGCTTTTCAACTGGAATTCAGCTCTTTGGCGCATCTGGTACAGAAACTATCGACGTATGAGCAGCGCCATCTTGAGTTATACCAAGACAAATTTAAGCGTCATGTGGCAGTAGCCGAAACGGAAGAAGCCGATGACTCCGAAGAGGAACTGGAGGTATCGGTTGCTGAGTGGGCTCGTGGTGCAAATCCCGTGCCTTGTAAGTGGCTGAAGCAAACTGATCCGGCAAAAGGGTTTGACTTTGACGTGAGTAAGGTCGAACAAATTTTCGACTTATTACTGAAAGAAAAACAGTTGAAGTTTCCAGAGGGACATAAGCTTCCCACGGCACAGGAGTTAAAAGGGAGATTATATTGTAAGTGGCATGATTCCTTTACCCATGGCACGAGTGACTGCAAGGAACTCCGTCGGCAAATACAATCGGCTATTGAACAGGGCCGATTGATCTTGGAGAAGACCGCCATGAAGGTAGATACTCAGCCTTTTCCTGGTGTAAACATGGTAGAACAAAATGATCGGTCTGCAAGGCGGCAGTTGAACTTCGCGCTCGGCATCAACATGGCAGGGATAGCATCGCGACATCAGGCCAAATATGTGAAAGCTGGTTCCAGCAATCGGCCCCAAAAAGAGGAAAAAAGAATATGTCACGGAAGAGCGAGTAAGGTATGTAAGGAATCAACGTCCAACTTCTTCTGACCTTCTCAGGAAATACGAGTATCAGTACCAGCAGCGCCTCCGGCGGGAATCTGAAGACGAAGAATATGAGCATCGCACCGGAAAGCGTTTGAAGAAGCATGAGGATGCTCGTGATCATTGGTACTGCCCATTCTTCAGGTACTGTTGGGATTCCGGTATGAGCCGATTGCCTACTGTTAGGAACTGCCCAGAATGTGCACCTATGAAGACAGAGGCAAGGGAATCAGTTTTTGGGAGATTAGGACCTGCGCCAACTCAGCAACGGCGGGTTCAATTACCACGAGGGGAAGATGAAGAGGGGGATAGGTATCATCGCCCACATTGGTGCCCGGATGGACTAAATCATTCACAGAAGCGTCGGGTTCAGAGGCTACGGAGTTTGGAGGAAGCCGAGGCCAAATACATCGAGACATTGAGAAAAGCGCGACCGGATCTGGCAGAACAGTTCATTATGAGCAGGAAAGAAGCCGCGCTTCGAGGAAAGAATGGCGGCCCAAGCGACAAAAGCCGATAGAAGGTATCGGCTGATACACACATGGTTTTTTGTGCTTCCTGCAGAATTCCATGCTCAGGCTTACGAGGAGCCATCCATAGCCCAGCTTGATCTGGGACACGGCCGGTGATATTCGAGAAGCCGCAAGCCAAGAATT